>NC_091285.1:171795995-172104276 GCF_032444005.1 Ranitomeya imitator | reverse complement strand
GTTGCGGAAGCTTAGGTGAGGGTAGATGACGCACTCACCATGGCTACAGCCAGCTGCGACAGTCCTACACTGCAGGTGCGCAACCTCTGGATCAAGGCCATGATGGTCCCTCTCTTCCGGTTTCTTTATTATTTCTTCCAGCTCCAGCTTCTTCACGTGCGTGATATCCTCGCTCTCGGCGATCTTCATCTGCACAGGTACTGTATCTCACTTTGCAATGGCGTCTTTCTTCTAGGCATGCTGTCTTGCTTTTCTGGGCTGCTCCCATTTGTGGGTGGAGTCACCCCAGGCTGCCTCATCCGTTCCTCAAAACTCTGTTGTAGGGGTTGGGGCTTCATCCTCTGTCGCGCCCATCTTGGGCGTGCACCAGTCACAATGGGACGTGGCCTTGGCTCAGGCCACTGCTTCTTCCATTTTCATGCTCTTTTATTCTTAGGACCCTTACCGTGGGCAGCACCGCTCCCAGTTTTCACGCCACTGACCGCCATCTTCATGTCTGTGTTAGGCGCCATTTTTAAGTCACTCACAGCTGCTATTTCCAAGGTTCCTCCGCTCTCTGCACATAAGGTATCAGCATCCTGTTGACTATGCCAATTCTGTAAGGTAGCCATGGTGGTAGTCGTGGCAATGGGCTGTTCTGTTCCCACACCCTGGCACCCTACAGATGAAATGCAGTGTCCCTTCTGCTGCATGAGCATCGTAAGCAGCAACACACTCACGGTTATGGTCAGAGGCTTCTCGGCTGCTGTCATGTCGGCTCCGCATTCATGAGCTCTGCAAATCACTTCTGTGACATGATCTTTTTTCAACAGCTTATCTTTACTAGACAGCAGTATATTCCTAACATAGGCAGCACAGTTCAAACACAGAGACATCTTCTTATTTGCATTCTTCACACAGACAGCACAAGTTAAACACAGATACATCCTCTTATCTCTCCCTGCCTTCTGGGCAGACTCGATTCTTCCTGTCAACTCTGTCTATATCTTTGCAGCCTCTGTCTCACTTTTGGTCAATCTCTGACCCACTATTGGACATTCCCTGTCCCTCTTCTGGACAATCTCTGTCCCACTCGTGCTCCAGGCACACCAGCTTCCTACCATTTCCAGGTTCGGTCCCAATTGAGAAAGATGCCAGGAATGCCATCTCAGCTCCTCATGCCCCGGATTCTCTTTGGGTTGGCTTCTATTCTTGCTGGTGACCGCCTGCACGACTTCCAGCCTGGGGCCCCTTTCTGCCTAACAGCTTTATCCCCACAGCCTGTGAAGCTTCTACTCTCACTGCTGCGTGCATCTCGCCTTGGGCAAGATTGCCCGGGCTCTGCTGCCTATACAGGAAGTGCTTCTCCTATATCCCTGTGGCTTTACACTGCCCTGCTCTAACTCCTTCCAACTGCCTAACGCCTATGCTGCCTGTATCTCACTAACACTCCTGTCTATTCTATGCTATCCTATTCCCTATCTCTATTCTTATCCCCCTTGATCATATTCTGCTTCCTAACCTATCCCTAGGCCTATGCACAATACATAACAAATGCATTTACATTGCAGTACACCAACATCAGTAAACATGTATACACGTTGCATTTCACATTAATACACCATGGAGTGCTGCATGTAATATGTCAATAGTGACCAGGGGAGAGGAGACATGTGAGGGTCCCCACCACCTCCTTACACATACATATAACAAACACTGTATATAAAATACAAGTACTGTACAATTAACAAACCCTACCCTTACAGGCTTACAATCTACATCTTTGTTGTGGAGAAATACATAGTATAATAATATAGTGCTCTATAAAGGCACCTTATAGATGCACGTGGAGTTAGGGTGTTTACATATATTGAACCACAGAGAGTGCCTGCTGCCACACAGATTCTATATACAGGACTCATTCCGCAATGTGCTATGTATGAGTGCGGCATACTTAGTCTTACAAGTAGGGTTGCACTCCTTTCGGGCTACACAGGGAAGACTTCTTTCAGCTAAACCATTGAGAAAGGTTTCCTTGCTTTTATGCAGTGCTGTTCTTGGCCTTAATACCATTGCTCGAATCCAGTCCAAATGCTGTATAAGAAAATTGGACTAAGATCCAAAATGAACTTACGAAAAAGTTGAAATAGAAACATCATTGTGTTTTCGACCCTCTGTATGTTTTTCCAGACTGTATAAAACTGTTGTAACCTGGTTTATGAAAAGGTTCCTTTCCATTCGGTTCCTGATGAAGGGTTTATATTAGAACCACTTTATAGTTGACAAAACATAATTGAAAAGAGCTGAACAGAGCACTTTATATGACCTTCCAGTCTGACTTGTAGGATAACACACATCTTATTACAGGCAGAGGAAATGCACAATTAAATGAATAAAACTGATATATTTAATGTGAAAGAGAAAGCATTGAACTTCCCATGCGTAATAGCGTGTCTAGCCATTTGTCGCATGTCATCCTTTATGACATCACCTAATTCAACGGTATAATAATAAACAATTTCAATTCATTTCCCCTATGTGAAAAAGTGCAGACCATACCATCTGACCTTCAAGGCTAATCTGAAATATATCTGAGACTAATGCAGGGTTTCTGTATACATTTTGCATGACATTACCCTAACATACTACACTTTGGCATGGCTGGCAACTAATAACAGATTCTCAGATTTTAAAGAGGAAAGGCACTATTTTGAATTAATCTGTATGTATTTGTTTCACTGAAATGAATAGTATATTGAGTATATTGGAGGTTTATACTAATTCAATCCATCAAGCAATCTCTTGCTCCGCTGTGGTAGGTTATGTTGTTGGCAAGGCAAGGCTTCTCCAACTACGTATGAAAGAATGATTTACAATGCTACTGGTGGGAAATTAAAGGAGACAGTAATGGAAAATGCACCCACTTATTAACTGCCATATTTGTAGTAGCGCAGAGACTGTTTGGAGTAAGTTCAGGTGCGCTGCTGCAAATTACAATGTATATTATAATTGACACTGCTGCAGAGTCAGAAATTAGAAATAACTCAGATAAAGTCTGTTTAATCCTTAAAAGCCATGATCAATATTGCCAGCTGCATCTAAGTGGTTAGACAGAGATAGGGAACTACCATTGTCACCCCATCATCATCCCCTTCCAGTTGGGCTGCTGCTGAGTTATCATGGCAGCTTGGGGCCTTATAAGGGTCTGCCATTGCCTGCATGCCTAATAAACCCAGAGGCAGGGCTTAATAGGACAATACATAAGGGTCTGCTATTGTAGTATTCCTAATAGACCCAATGGCAGGGCTTAATAGGATAATACTACCAGGACAATACGCTTAATTATTGCAGAATATCATACAAGCAATCTAATGACCACATTTTGAGCAATGTAGTGTGAATTAATAATGGCTCTGTATTCAGGTACTGGTGGTAGTTTTGGTACTGTATCAGGTACTGATGTTGGTTCTGGTGCTGAATTCCTGTACTGATGATTGTTCTGGTGCCTCATTCATTAACTAATGATGGATCTAATTCTGTTTTCATGCACTGATAGTGATTAAAGTGCTGTATTCATTCACTGATGATGGTTTTGGTGCTATATTAATGTACTGATGTTGGTTCAGTTGCTGTATTCATGTACTGATGATGGTTCTGGTGTTGGGTTCATGTACTGCAATTGGTTCTGAAGTTGGTTCATATATTGATGTTTCTTTTTGCTATATTCATGTACTTCTGGTGTTTCTGGTGATATATCCATGTACTAATGATGGTTCTGGTTCAAATATAAAATGCTAGTTTGTGGCCACTTGGCAGGTAGAAGTATAGAAGGCCACTTCTATCCAAGAAAATGAAGCCATAGGCGGATGATCTGTACTCTTTAACCATGGAGGTATGTGGGCAAATAAGGTGTCAATATAAAACAGTACCATAATTTTTTAAATTAAGATTTGTTTGTTTAGCATCTATATGCAAAAAGTTTTTCCAAATGTTTTTTGCAGTCTCTTTCTTTGATTTGTTCTTAGAATTAGTGTCTTAAAACTCAAAACTTTGAAGTGGAAAAAAAGGAAAAAAAGAATGAAACATAGATGGTCCCAGTTACTGAGTATAAAAAAGAAATAGGCTAGAAACATTAAACAGTTTCCAAACAAATGGCCTGCCAACCTGGAAGCTAAAGGTTCAAGAGAAGTCTGTTAAGATTGTATTATTTGCACAGTGTGGGCAAATAATTGGCAATTTGTATTTTTGATGATTCATTTTATTTTTGAACAACTACAGTTCAGTAAGTAAATCCAAAAGCTTAATAAAAATGTAAATTTAAGAAAGTAAAAGGGAGGTTTTGTCATTTTTTAGGTTAATATCTTTGTGTGCAGAATTATTGTTCAACTATTAGTGCACAGAATTATTACTCACCTAAACAGAAAACGTAAATTTTCTTGTCTCAATTGTTTATTTTCATCTGTTAGGGCTCGTTCAGACAACCATACGTTCTTTACAGATTTTTTGCAGTTCATTAACATAGGAAACTCTAAATGGATTTGCAAGAGCTGCTGCTGTAAAAAAGAAAAAAAAAAGCAAATTGTAAATTAATTGCACACGTATGCCAAGTAAGGAAAAAATGTATGCATGTTTTCTGGATGCAACTCTGATTTTTCTATATGGCCATGTGAACCTACCTTTATAGTGAGAATATTAACCAAACATCTCAAAATGTACAAAAATAAATTTCTGACATTTTAAAAAATATATCATTGACTTATATGGCCATGCCTGGTTTCAATAACATTTTGATAGATTAATCCGAGAACTCAGATGATGATTCAAAAAATTGATTTTATTCAAATAATAACCAGTCATACAAGATGCCAGATGCCAACGTTTCGGCCTAAAGGCCTTTTTCAAGGCTCATTATCTAAAGGATCATAAACAAGACAGAAAATACAAATTGGCTACATGTATACCGGTTACAAATAAAACAGAAGAGAATACATAAAATAAATCATGCTATATCACATCAGCTGTATAACAATAAGTGTAACAGTATCACACAAAAAAACAAATAAGAAAGGACCAAAAGATCCGCCCATCATTTATGATGCAAAGCATAAGGTAACCGTTCCTATGACATCCCAGAGTTCACCAAAAATAAATGACATTAGTCCAGGGTCCCAAAAGAAAACAAAGAAAGGGGGAAAAAATAGAGGAAGAAAAGGAGAGCAGATACCAGAGGTAACCAGTGTGAAAAACAGGAGGTTAAAGAAACCAGTCCCTAGTAGGGTTGAGCGACTTTTGTTTTTTTAGGATCGGGTCGGATTTCACGAAACCCGACTTTTTCAAAAGTCGGGTCGAGTGAAATCGGCCGATCCTATAGAAAAGTCGGGGTCGGCCGAAACAATGCAGTGCATTGGGTTTCAAATGGTTCCCAGGGTCTGAAGGAGAGGAAACTCTCCTTCAGGCCCTGCGATCCATATTAATGTGTAAAATAAAGAATAAAAATAAAAAATATTGCTATACTCACCCTCGGACGCGCCCTGGTTGTAACTGGGTGCCTTCCTTCCTAAGAATCAGCGCTTGTAGGACCTTTCGATGACGTCGCGTCTTGTGATTGGTCGCGTGAGCGGTCACATGGGCGTCACGCGAACAATCAGAAGCCGTGACGTCATCGAAAGGTCCTTCAAGCGCTGATTCTTAGGAAGGAAGGCTGCGGGTTACAACCAGGGCGCGTCCGAGGGTGAGTATATACCTATTAGGAATATACTCACCCTCGGACGCGCCCTGGTTGTAACCCGCAGCCTTCCTTCCTAAGAATCAGCGCTTGAAGGACCTTTCGATGATGTCACGGCTTCTGATTGGTCGCGTGAGCGGTCACATGGGCGTCACGCGACCAATCAGAAGCCGTGACGTCATCGAAAGGTCCTTCAAGCGCTGATTCTTGGAAGGAAGGCTCCCGGTTAGTACCAGGGCGCGTCCGAGGGTAAGTATAGCAATATTTTTTATTTTTATTCTTTATTTTACACTTAAATCTGAATTCCGATCCCAATTCCTGATATCTTAAACATATCGGGAATCGGTATCGGAATTCCGATTCCAGATTCAGAAGATCGCCGACTTCATGGCCAACCCCACACAGGGGTCGGGTTTCATGAAACCCGACTTTGCCAAAAGTCGGCAACTTCTGAAAATGGCCGACCCGTTTCGCTCAACCCTAGTCCCTAGTATGTGAACACAGCATTACCTGTATGATGGCAGCAAAGGAACTACAGGGGATGCAATAAAAACAAAATGACCGTAAACACCACATAAGGAACTAGAGGTAACGGAAAAATACCGGTGTCTAACATATATTACCTGGTCGGTGAGAAGTAAAGGAATACGGATACAGCCGCTGTTTGAATCGAGGTGTATCCGGAAATAAAGAGCGCTCTATTTATGGGATCCACAACCTGTAAACCCAGAAAAGGAAACGCCAAAGTGATGTTGTCACATCAGCATAAGGGAACCGTCGCGCCCCCATACGCTAATATTTTTATGGCTGATTTTGAGTCAAAGTTTATTTATACACATATACTCTTCCAGCAGTATTGTCCACTCTGTAAGAGATATATTGACGATATTTTCCTTATATGGTGCGGAGACCTGGACTCTCTTTTGTCTTTTTATCAATTTATTAACTCATGTGTTGACAAATTAACTTTTTCGATCGCACATGACCAACAGTCTATTTCCTTTTTGGACACTCAGGTCACCATTAATGAGGATAGAACTATATCTACTGACCTCTATATTAAATCAACTGATAAGAATAGCTTATTGTTCTTTACCAGCTGCCACCCCCGCCACATTAAGCGGTCTCTCCCGAGGTCACAATACAGTAGGATTAAACGGATTGTTTCTGATCCTTCTGTGTGTTTTACAAGATTGAGTGAAATGGCCTCTAAGTTTCGAGACCGGGGGTACCCTGATACATATTTGGATTTTTCTGTAAATCGTTCATCTTCAGCAACATCATTACCTAAAGGAAATAGAATGGCGTTTGTGAACACTTACCATCCTTTTATGCCATTATTTCACTCACTTATACGTAGACATTGGTCACTCTTGGGTTTATCATATCCCAATATTCCAGAGTTCCAGGTTGCCCCTCTTATGTGCCATAAAAAACCACCCAGTCTTCACAATCTCTTAGTTTCAGCTGACATTGGCAGTTCAAAAGTAGAAGACAGACCTTATTGACCACAGCACGGAAGGGCACATTTCCGTGCTTGCATTGCTTACAATGTTCTAACATTACTAGGGGCGACACTTTCACCCATCCGAGATCTGGGAAACAGTTTTCAATTCGTGTTTTTTTTAGCTGCGATTCATCATATGTCATTTATTTGATCAAGTGTCCGTGCGGTCTCGGATATGTGGGTGAGACTACCCAGCATACCCGAGACTGCATTTCACAACATAAATCGACTATCCGATGTAAGAGACTATTTTTATCAATACCGGCTCATTTTATAACCCATAATCACAGCATCTCACAGCTTCGATACCAAGTTTTTGATCACATCCCCATGGCTAGAAGAGGTGGTGACAGAATTCTTAAACTCAAGCAAAAGGAAGCCTATTGGATCCATGTGCTCCAAACTCTGGAACCACATGGTTTGAATAGGGAATATGACATATTTTATTGATACTTATATAATGATATTATCCCGTACTGAAGTACTGGTGGAGATTTAGTTGGCTCCGAGTACATTTTTTGATGCAGCTTCCTTTTTCTGTCGACATTGGGTATTTTGTATGTTATGTCTCCCCTCTGTGGTTTTTTAAGTGTATTTTGGTATCCAGAGGAATTTTCCCGTATAACTTTTTTTATTGTATAACATTTTTTTATTGTATTACATTTTATTTAATTTTCCTTTTTCTTTTGTTTCCCTAGACTTAAATCCTGTGGTCCATCACTCCTTCGGTGTCTATATCACCTGGTACAGGTTTCTGGTACTTCCTCCTTCTCTTCTTTTTCTTATTTAGCTCTGCTGTCAGTGTAGTGTAGTTAGGCATGCGCTAGTCCCGACTTTAGCACCGATGTTATGGTGCTCCTTTTTGCAGCTTTTTTGTGCAGGACCTTTTTTGACCCCCGGCACCTGTATTATATTTTCCCGGTTACATTTGTTCATTTATTTTTCATATATGCATGATACACCCATGCCTGTTTTGTCCCTGCCATTATAGACGTTCTAGTTCTGTTCACTTTTGTTTTTTGATTACGGCGCACGCGCGGTTTCTTTATCCTTGGCGCCTTTACTTTCCGGTCTTTTCTTTCATTTGCTGCCCCACTTCCTGTACTTATTGTCCCACTTCCGTCATTTTTCGATACACGGCGCATGCGCACCCGGTTCCCTTATGCTGATGTGACGACATCACTTTGGCGTTTCCTTTTCCGGGTTTACAGGTTGTGGATCCCATAAATAGAGCGCTCTTTATTTCCGGATACACCTCGATTCAAACAGCGGCTGTATCCGTATTCCTTTACTTCTCACCGACCAGGTAATATATGTTAGACACCGGTATTTTTCCATTACCTCCAGTTCCTTATGTGGTGTTTACGGTCATTTTGTTTTTATTGCATCCCCTGTAGTTCCTTTGCTGCCATCATACAGGTAATGCTGTGTTCACATACTAGGGACTTGTTTCTTTAACCTCCTGTTTTTCACACTGGTTACCTCTGGTATCTGCTCTCCTTTTCTTCCTCTATTTTTTCCCCCCTTTCTTTGTTTTCTTTTGGGACCCTGGACTAATGTCATTTATTTTTGGTGAACTCTGGGATGTCATAGGAACGGTTACCTTATGCTTTGCATCATAAATGATGGGCGGATCTTTTGGTCCTTTCTTATTTGTTTTTTTTGTGTGGTACTGTTACACTTATTGTTATACAGCTGATGTGATATAGCATGATTTATTTTATGCATTCTCTTCTGTTTTATTTGTAACCGGTATACATTTAGTCAATTTGTATTTTCTGTCTTGTTTATGATCCTTTAGATAATGAGCCTTGAAAAAGGCCTTTAGGCCGAAACGTTGGCATCTGGCATCTTGTATGACTGGTTATTATTTGAATAAAATCAATTTTTTGAATCATCATCTGAGTTCTCGGATTAATCTATCAAGATATTCCTGCTTTTTTCTGAGGACCTTTATCCTAGTTAGACTGAGTTTCATTTCAATGAAATTCATTTTGAATTGATTGTTTCAATAACAGTCATAAACCTTCCATCCGTGGATTCTGTCAGATTCTTAATCTGTTCGTGATCAACTTTTTGGGCAGCACCTATCGCAGCCTCCCACACACTGATCAGAGACTGTTTTCCTTCACTGTAAATCTCCTGTTTAAGAAGGATCCACATGTTCTCAATAGGGTTTACATCAGGTGAAGAAAGGGGCCATGTCATTATGCTTTCATCTTTAAGGCCTTTACTGGCTTTCCAAGCAGAGGAGTACTTCGATGCATGCAATGGAACATTGTCCTGTATAAAATCATGTTTTTAAAAAAAAAATGTTTTCTTGTACCGCTGCTTGAAGAAAGTTCTTCTTCCAAAAACTGACACAAGGTTTAAAAGTTGATTTTGAGCCCAAAAGCCAACGATAAGGTGTACCTTATTTTTGGGGATCTAACCTGATATGATATCTCTCCTGGACAGAAAAGCCTACAAATTATAGGGTAGGAAGGATCCAGCTAATTAAAACCAGCTTAGGCTAATGAGTATAGGAGTGTTCAGGTCGGAAGGAATTTATTGCAGACAAAAAAGAAAACAGACATAAACTGAAACAGAAAAATACTGACTAGCACATGCAAACTAGTGTGTACAGGTGCAAGTTAGGACAACTCAGTCAATAAAACTAAGAAAAAATAGCGGTAGGCTTTTCAGCCCAGGAGAGGTGTCATATCAGGTTAGGTCACCAACAATAAAGTATGCATTGTCACTGGCTGTTGGGCTCTCATGAATAGGCCAATTTATGTACTAAATGCCTTCATTTTTTCTGTAGCAATTTTTTTCTGTAGCAATATTGCAGTTCCATTTTTCTGTATTTCTTATATACATATTATGGCAGTCACCTATTTCTATGGCAGTAATGCAGTTCCAATTTTCTGGATTCAATGTTTTGCTTTACAAAATGCCTCTATTTTTTCTTAGTTTTATTGACTTGCAAATGGACACACTAGTTTGGATGTGTTGGTCAGTTTTTCCTGTGCTGTTCTGGAATATGGCAGCATTGGAGGATAATGGCTTCCTGGTCGCTATACATTTGATTTTTCTCAAATCTGTTGCAGTTAATGTGTGTCTTTTTTTTCTCTACACGTTTTTTGCAAGCTTGTTGATTATTTTCAACAAAACTTTGGATGGTTCTGTGATCACACTCCAATATCGTATCCAAGGAAAACTGTAGGAGATATCAGGGTATCATGATAGGGTCTTATCTGAGAAATGTAGTGAGCATTACGCTCAGATTAAACTCACCTGTTTAACCCATAAAAAGAGCATATAGTACAAAATCAGCTGCAGCAGGTCCACTGGTCAGCTAGTGACCATCAGACATCAATAGGTTAGAAGTAGAGATGAGCGAATATTTCAATGTTCAATTCGATTATGATTGCCGAATTTGAAATATTCCCCTATTAATTCGCTGAATATTCATCGAACATAACTGGACGCCATTCATGTCAATGGGAGGCAAAAGCAAACACATGCACAACAAATTATAAGGGCCCCAAATGCTTCCAAAATACATCAAATACATCAAATGAGGGAAAAAAACAAGGAAAGTGGCCTCAGTTCACCCACAGTACAAATTGTAGCATGGAAATTAGCCAGGCATGAGGTATCGGGGTCTGGGACAACATTTACAGCTTTCAATTGAATGTCACAGTAATTCGAGGTGGGTGAGGGATTGGTGTAGGCCTCCTTTGCTGTGAGACTTGATACCACATGCAACACCTCTACCTATTTTTATGATGAGCCACACTCAGGAGGCACAAATATCAGTTTTATAGACTACCATTGACAGAAAAATTTAAGGATAGTAATACGGGTAGTTGAGTCCAAGGAAGTGGAGGCCTGATGGTCTTGGAGGCATATTGCTGCAGGCAACACGCATGAAGGAGACCCAACCAGGAGTGTTCATATTTCCAAAAATTATTGGCAGACACCACCAAAGTGGCATCAATTTCACGACAGTATAGATAGTATACATCCACTACACCCAGTCCAGCAGATGGACACCCTACCAGAAGTGTTCACATTTAAACAAATGAGAGTCTTTAACCACAGAAGTAGCAGCAATTTCACCACAGTTGAAATAGTATAACAGGGACTGACAGATTTTCCACTATGCCCAATCCTCCAGATGGACACCCAACCTGGAGTGTTCATATTTAAACAAATGAGGACCTTAAACCACAGAAGTGGCATCAATTTAACCATATTAGAAATAGTATATTAAGGACCGACAGGTCTTTCACGAAACCCAATCCAGCAGATGGACACCCAACCAGGAGTGTTCACATTTAAAGAAATGAGGGCCTTACACCACAGAAGTGGCATCAATTTCACCATAGTAGAAATAGTATAATAGGGACCGACAGGTCTTCCACTATGCCCAATCCAGCAGATGGACACTCAACTAGGAGTGTTCATATTTAAAAAATGAGGGCCTTACACCACAGAAGTGGCAACAATTTCACCACAGTAGAAATAGTATAATAAGGACTGACAGATCTTCCACTACGCTCAATCCAGTAGATGGACACCCAACCAGGAGTGTTCACATTTAAACAAATGAAGACCTTAAACCACAGAATTGGCATCAGACTTACCATAGTAGAAATAGTATAATAGAGACAGAAAGTCTTCCACTACACCAAATCCAGCAGATGAACTCCCAACCAGGAGTGTTCACATTTTCAAAAATTACTGGCAGACACCACAAAAGTGGCATCAATTTCACCACAGCATAGATAGTATTATAGAGACCGACAGGTCTTCCACTACACCCAATCCAGCAGATGGACAGCCAACCAAGAGTGTTCACATTTAAACAAATGAGGGCCTTACACCACAGAAGTGGCATTAATTTCCCCACAGTAGAAGTAGTATAAAGGTCTTCCACTACACCAAATCCAGCAGATGAACTCCCAACCAGGAGTGTTCACATTTTCAAAAATTACTGGCAAACACCACAAAAGTGGCATCAATTTCACCACAGCATAGATAGTATAATAGAGACCGACAGGTCCTCCACTACACCCAATCCAGCAGATGGACAGCCAACCAAGAGTGTTCACATTTAAACAAATGAGGGCCTTACACCACAGAAGTGGCATTAATTTCCCCACAGTAGAAGTAGTATAATAGGGACCAACACATCTTCCACTATGCCCAATCCAGCAGATAGACACCCAACCAGGAGTGTTTATATTTAAACAAATGAGGGCCTTACACCACAGAAGTGGCATCAATTTCACCACAGTAGAAATAGTACAATAGGGACCGACAGATCTTCCACTATGCCCAATCCAGCAGATGGACACCCAACCTGGAGTCTTCACATTTAAATAAATGAGGGCCTTTTGAGTCGCCCGACAGGGCAGTGGGGTACTCGGTACCGGGTCCGGACTCAATTAAAGGGGTGGTCATTGTGGCAGCGACCCGGTCCATGGCCCTGGGCTGTTTAACACCAGTACGCCAGGTAAAGACTGCAACCCTGTGTCCTCTATTTATTTGCCGGCATTCACCATCCCTGCCAAGCGCACAGAGAAACCTGAGGACACTGCTTCACCTGTTGGTGGAAGTGAGGGGTACTTGGTACCGGGTCCGGCCACAATTAAAGGGGTGGTCACGGTGGCAGCGACCCGGTCCGTTGCCCTTGTCGCCCAAGTAAAAGGGACTGTCTTTAAAGGTGTTGTGGAAATAATGAAAGTTTGTGACTCCACCTGTGGTTCTCGGTTAGAGGTGACCAACGCTGCTTAAAGGGGTCTTCTGGGGGCGATGGAGCTGCAGCAAAGATGGTGTCGCTTCCCACAGGTGAAGCGGTGTCCCCAGGGCTCCCAGTGCGCTTGGCAGGGATCGTGAATGCCAGCAAATAAATGGAGGACACAGGGTTGCAGTCTTTACCTGGTTTACTGGTGTTAAACACCCTCAGCCCAGGGTACCGGCAACAGGTAAAGATGTAGTCCAGGTAGCCTGAAGACAGGTGGAAATCCCCTTGACAGGTCAGTTTGGGAGTCTTCCACTATGCGCTGGTCTGTGATCCCTTGCTGCTTGTAGCTCTCTAACAAGCTCCTTTCTTCCCTGTCCAGGGACAGTACCTGCACAGTAGACAACTTGAGCCGTCTCTTTGGGGTCTCTGTCCACCATGATTCCGGACTCTGATTACTGCTATACCTCAGGTATTATGTGGGCAAGTCCTTTTTCGTTTCTTGCCCTTCGGTTCTGCCGTGGGACCTGTAGTTCCTAATGACCTGTGGCTTCCTGTGCCCGGTTTCTGCGGTCAGCTTAGAGAGGCCCAGTAGCAGTCCTCCTCTAGCTCCTAAGTCATTTTGTGCTTCTTCACTGTCTGATACCAACTGTCAACTCTCTGCTTGTCTGCACCAGACTAACTGACTCCTCCTCCAAACCAGGATGTATATAGGGAAGTTCCCCTTAAACCGTGTTTAGAGCTCCCCCTTCTGGCCTGGAGTCAGAAAATGTTGCATGTAAGATTACCTGCCAAAGGGATCCCTCCTGTCTCCAGGCATGGCATTACCCCTCCCCAAGAGGAAGACAATACCACTGTGGAACCTGAACTCCTGGGGTGCAACACTTACACCACAGAAGTGGCATCAATTTCACCACAGTAGAAATAGGATACTAGGGACCGACAGGTCTTCCACTACACCCAATCCAGCAGATGGGCACCCAACCAGGAGTGTTCACATTTCCAAAAATTACTGGCAGACACTACAAAAGTGGCATCAATTTCACCACAGTAGAAATAGTATAATAGGGACCGAGAGGTCTTCCACTACACCCAATCCAGCAGATGGGCACCCAACCAGGAGTGTTCACATGTAAACAAATGAGGGCCTTACACCACAGAAGTGGCATTAATTTCACCAGAGTAGAAATAGTATAATAGGGACCGACAGGTTTTTCTTTACGCCCAATCCAGCAGATCGACACCCAAACAGGATAGTGGTGCAGAAAACACTGTACCACTAGGTTGAGGACGTGAGCAATGCAAGGCACGTGTATAAGCTTTCTTCGCCATAGGGCCACCACCACACCACCAGGTTCACACCATTATCGAACACAGCCTTACCCAGATGAAGGTTCAGCAGAGACAGTTATTGATCAAACTCAGATAGTCACAGCCACAATTATGTCTTAGGATTAGTGTTGAGCGACACCTTCCGATATCCAGAAGTATCGATATCGGATTGGATCGGTCAATATCCAAAAAATATCGGATATCGCCGATACCGATACCTGATACCAATGCAAGTCAATGGGACACAAATATCGGAATGTAAATAAGCCCTTTCTGTCCTTCTACATCCTGTTCTGGAGGGGGTAGAGTGTGGGCAGTGCGTGGGTGGACACTGTGTGTGTCTGTGTATGAGGGCAGGGTCTGTGCGGGGCTGCCGGGGATCTGTGCGTGCCTGCTGGGCATCTGTGTGTGCCTGCCAGTGCTCTGTGCAGCGTGCTGGGGATCTGTGTGGCGTGCCGGGGCTCTGTGCGGCGTGCCGGGGCTCTATGTGGCATGCCAGGGCTCTGTGCGGGCTGCCGGGGCTCTGTGCGGAGTGTTGGGGCTCTGTGCGGGCTGCCGGGGCTCTGTGCATGTGTGCCGGGGCTCTGTGCGGCGTGCTGAGGCTCTGTATGTGTGTGCCAGGGCTCTGTGCGGCGTGCCAGGGCTCTGTGCGTGTGTGCCGGGGCTCTGTGTGGCATGCCGGGGCTCTGTGCGTGTGTGCAGGCATCGTCGGTCTGTGCATGCCTGCCAGAGGTCTGTGTGGGCCTGCCGGGGCTCTGTGCGGCGTGCCGGGGCTCTGTGCAGGCTGCCGGGGCTCTGTGCATGTGTGCAGGCATCGTCGGTCTGTGCATGCCTGCCAGGGGTCTGTGTGGGCCTGCCGGGGCTCTGTGCGACGTGCCGGGGCTCTGTGCGGGCTGCCGGGGCTCTGTGCGTGTGTGCCGGGGCTCTGTGCGGCGTGCCGGGGCTCTGTGCGGGCTGCCGGGGCTCTGTGCGTGTGTGCCGGGGCTCTGTGCGGGCTGACGGGACTCTGTGCGTGTGTGTCGGGGCTCTGTGCAGCGTGTCGGGGCTCTGTGCGGCGTGCCGGGGCTCTGTGCGGGCTGCCGGGGCTCTGTGCGTGTGTGCAGGCATCGTCGGATGGGACTACAAGTCCCATCCGATGCCATACAGACATACAGTACATTAAACATAGAGTTCATACTCACCATTACTTGTCACTTTGTTCTCCGAAGCCAGTGTCATCTGTAAAAAAATATGAAAATAACAAACAACCAATATACCCCCTGTCCGTAGAAATCCACGAGTGTCCCACGACGATCTCCCGTGGAGAACGGCAGCATCAGCTGATGCGACCGCTCTCTAGGGGCTCCAGGAACACAATGACAGGTGGAAGGTATCCTTCCGCACTGTATTCCTCCGCCGCTGTAAAAAAAATAGTCCCTAGTCTCACTTTTGGCATTGCTGTGTGAGAAATTTTCCCATGCAGTAATTGCCATAAAGTGAGACTTTGAACTTCAGTAACCTCAGTGATGCACTGCTGGAGCCATTGTCTCTTGTCAGTGTGTCACTGAGGGTCCTATAGAGCAGTGACATCACCCTTAGAAACATCGGCCTTTCTATTATATACAGTGGGGCAAAAAAGTATTTAGTCAGTCAGCAATAGTGCAAGTTCCACCACTTAAAAAGATGAGAGGCGTCTGTAATTTACATCATAGGTAGACCTCAACTATGGGAGACAAACTGAGAAAAAAAATCCAGAAAATCACATTGTCTGTTTTTTTAACATTTTATTTGCATATTATGGTGGAAAATAAGTATTTGGTCAGAAACAAACAATCAAGATTTCTGGCTCTCACAGACCTGTAACTTCTTCTTTAAGAGTCTCCTCTTTCCTCCACTCATTACCTGTAGTAATGGCACCTGTTTAAACTTGTTATCAGTATAAAAAGACACCTGTGCACACCCTCAAACAGTCTGACTCCAAACTCCACTATGGTGAAGACCAAAGAGCTGTCAAAGGACACCAGAAACAAAATTGTAGCCCTGCACCAGGCTGGGAAGACTGAATCTGCAATAGCCAACCAGCTTGGAGTGAAGAAATCAACAGTGGGAGCAATAATTAGAAAATGGAAGACATACAAGACCATTGATAATCTCCCTCGATCTGGGGCTCCACGCAAAATCCCACCCCGTGGGGTCAGAATGATCACAAGAACAGTGAGCAAAAATCCCAGAACCACGCGGGGGGACCTAGTGAATGAACTGCAGAGAGCTGGGACCAATGTAACAAGGCCTACCATAAGTAACACACTACGCCACCATGGACTCAGATCCTGCAGTGCCAGACGTGTCCCACTGCTTAAGCCAGTACATGTCCGGGCCCGTCTGAAGTTTGCTAGAGAGCATTTGGATGATCCAGAGGAGTTTTGGGAGAATGTCCTATGGTCTGATGAAACCAAACTGGAACTGTTTGGTAGAAACACAACTTGTCATGTTTGGAGGAAAAAGAATACTGAGTTGCATCCATCAAACACCATACCTACTGTAAAGCATGGTGGTGGAAACATCATGCTTTGGGGCTTTTTCTCTGCAAAGGGGCCAGGACGACTGATCCAGGTACATGAAAGAATGAATGGGGCCATGTATCGTGAGATTTTGAGTGCAAACCTCCTTCCATCAGCAAGGGCATTGAAGATGAAACGTGGCTGGGTCTTTCAACATGACAATGATCCAAAGCACACCGCTAGGGTAACGAAGGAGTGGCTTCGTAAGAAGCATTTCAAGGTCCTGGAGTGGCCTAGCCAGTCTCCAGATCTCAACCTTATAGAAAACCTTTGGAGGGAGTTGAAAGTCCGTGTTGCCAAGCGAAAAGCCCAAAAACATCACTGCTCTAGAGGAGATCTGCATGGAGGAATGGGCCAACATACCAACAACAGTGTGTGGCAACCTTGTGAAGACTTACAGAAAACGTTTGACCTCTGTCATTGCCAACAAAGGATATATTACAAAGTATTGAGATGAAATTTTGTTTCTGACCAAATACTTATTTTCCACTATAATATGCAAATAAAATGTTAAAAAAACAGACAATGTGATTTTCTGGATTTTTTTTTTCTCAGTTTGTCTCCCATAGTTGAGGTCTACCTATGATGTAAATTACAGACGCCTCTCATCTTTTTAAGTGGTGGAACTTGCACTATTGCTGACTGACTAAATACTTTTTTGCCCCACTGTATCTATGGATATTTCTATCTATAGATATATTTATAGATATATCTATAGATACATAGATGTATCTATCCATATATCTGGCTGCTTTCACACATCAGGTTTTTGTCGTCAGGCACAATCCAGCGAGTTTAGAAAAAAACGGATCAGTTTTTTCCGCCGGATCCATTTTTTTCCGCCGGATCCGTTTTTTCTTCCGGATCCGTTTTTTCTGCCGGATCCGTTTTTTTCCGCAAGATCCGTTTTTTTCTTCCGGATCCATTTTTTTCCGCCTGATCCATTTTTTTCCGCCTGATATCTTTTTTTCCGCCAGATCAGTTTTTTGCAGCCGGATCCATTTTTTCCGCTGGATCCATTTTTTTCCGCCGGAACCATTTTTTTTCTTCCGGATCCGTTTTTTTCCGCCTGATCCATTTTTTTCCACCGGATCCGTTTTTTTGCAGCCGGATCCATTTTTTCCGCCTGATCCGTTTTTTCCGCTTGATCCGTTATTTTCCACCATCCCATTTTTTTCCAGCCGGATCCATTTTTTCCGCCAGATCAGTTTTTTTCTGCCGGATCCGTTTTTTCCTTCGGTGAACAAAGTGACAAGTAATGGTGAGTATGAACTCTATGTTTAATGTACTGTATGTCTGTATGTATGTATTGTATGTAATCGATGAATGTATTGTATGTAGTATGTATGTAGTATGTATGTAGTATGTATATAGTAAGTATGTAGTATGCATGTAGTATGTATGTATGTAGTATGTATGTAGTATGTATGTATGTAGTATGTATGTAGTATGTAGTATATATGTAGTATGTAGTATGTATGTAGTATATATGTACAGTTAGGTCCATATATATTTGGACAGAAACAACGTTTTTCTAATTTTGGTTACAGACATTACCACAATGAATTTTAAGGAAAACAATTCAGATGCAGTTGAAGTTCAGACTTTCAGCTTTCATTTGAAGGTATCCACATTAAAATTGGATGAAGGGTTTAGGAGTTTCAGCTTTTTAAAGGGACCAAAAGTAATTGGACAATTGACTCCAAGGCTATTTCATGGACAGGTGTGGGCAATCCCTCCGTTATATCATTCTCAATTGAGCAGATAAAAGGCCTGGAGTTGATTTGAGGTGTGGTGCTTCCATTTGGAGGATTTTGCTGTGAAGTAAAGATGCGGTCAAAGGAGCTCTCCATGCAGGTGAAACAAGCCATCCTTAAGCTGCAAAAACAGAAAAAACCCATCCGAGAAATTGCTACAGTATTAGGAGTGGCAAAATCTACAGTTTGGTACATCCTGAGAAAGAAAGAAAGCACTGGTGAACTCATCAATGCAAAAAGACCTGGGCACCCACGGAAGACAACAGTGGTGGATGATCGCAGAATAATCTCCATGGAGAAGAGAAACCCCTTCACAACAGCCAACCAAGTGATCAACACTCTCCAGGAGGTCGGCGTATCAATATCCAAATCTACCATAAAGAGAAGACTGCTTGAAAGTAAATGCAGAGGGTTCACTGAACGGTGCAAGCCACTCATAAGCATCAAGAATAAAAAGGCTAGACTGGACTTTGCTAAAAAACATCTAAAAAAGCCAGCACAGTTCTGGAAGAACATTCTTTGGACAGATGAAACCAAGATCAACCTCTACCAGAATGATGGAAAGAGAAAAGTATGGCGAAGGCGTGGTACAGCTCATGGTCCAAAGCTTACCACATCATCTGTAAAACCCGGAGGAGGCAGTGTGATGGCTTGGGCATGCATGGCTGCCAGTGGCACTGGGTCACTAGTGTTTATTGATGATGTGACACAGGACAGAAGCAGCCAAATGAATTCTGAGGTCTTCAGAGACGCCATACTGTGTGATCAGATCCAGCCAAATGCAGCCAAATTGATTGGACGTTGTTTCATACTACAGATGGAAAATGACTCAAAACATAAAGCCAAAGCAACCCAGGAGTTTATTAAAGCAAATAAGTGGAATATTCTTGAATGGCCAAGTCAGTCACCTGATCTCAACCCAATTGAGCAGCATTTCACTTGTTAAAGACTAAACTTCAGGCAGAAAGGCCCACAAACAAACAGCAACTGAAAACCACCGCAGTGAAGGCCTGGCAGAGCATCAAAAAGGAGGAAACACAGCGTCTGGTGATGTCCATGAGTTCAAGACTTCAGGCAGTCATTGCCAACAAAGGGTTTTCAACCAAGTACTAGAAATGAACATTTTATTTAAAATTATTTAATCTGTCCAATTACTTTTGGTCCCTTTAAAAACAGGGTGGCACATGTTAAGGAGCTGAAACTCCTAAACCCTTCACCCAATTTCAATGTGGATACCCTCAAATGAAAGCTGAAAGTCTGAACATCCACTGCATCTGAATTGTTTTGTTTAAAATTCAATGTGGTATGACCAAAATTAGAAAAATGTTGTCTCTGTCCAAATATATATGGACTTAACTGTATGTAGTATGTGTGTAGTATGTAGTATGTAGTATGTATGTCTTATGTATGTTTATTTTTTTTTTTTTTCATTCAACGCATTAGCCGGATGATGGGACTACTACTGTCCCATCACTGGCTAATGTGTCAATCACTGTCACTGTAGTAGGCATCGTCCGATGGGACTTTTAGTCCCATCGGACGATGCCTGCAAACACGCACAGAGCCCCAGCAGCCTGCACAGAGCCCTGGCACGCCGCACAGAGCCCCAACATGCTGCCTGCACAGTGCCCCGACACACACGCACAGAGCCCCGTCAGCCCGCACAGAGCCCTGGCACACACGCACAGAGCCCCGGCAGCCCGCACAGAGCCCCGGCACACCGCACAGAGCCCCGGCATGCCGCACAGAGCCCTGGCAGGCCCATACAGACCCCTGGCAGGCATGCACAGACCCCCGGCAGGCATGCACAGACCCCCGGCAGGCACACACAGACCCCGCCCGCATACACAGACGCAGTCTCTGCCCATGCACCACCCACACTCCATTATAGTGCATCATTGTACTATAGGAACTTCCGATTCCATCATCCGATATCGCAAAAGTATCGGAACTTGGTATCGGAATTCTGATACATCGAATATCGGCCGATACCCGATATTTGCAGTATCGGAATGCTCAACACTACTTAGGATGCATTGATATTTGTGGCTGCATTACTACGTGTATGCGACGTACAGTGCAACGTAACCTCATCGTCTTCCTCCTCAGATGACCTAATCAGCTGTTTGCCTCTATGTTCACGCCAACTGGGATCTAATACTTCATCATCATCATCCTCTGTGTTATCACATTCCTTGCCCTTGGAGTCACCATCCTCCTCTTTTTGCTCTGACAGCACAATACAGTCTGCATGAGCCTCAGATATGTGTCTCTTCCGTATCATCTCCGCCTGAGATTAACATCTGATGATGAGGCTGTTCAGACCCTGCTTCATCCTGCCCGGATTCAAGCTAAAAACATTTTGGGCATCGGTGCAGATTTCCTCTTCTTGACTCTGAGCTTTTGAGTACACTTCTGATGACCACTTCATAGAATATGTGAACAGCTCTTCAGACTCACCCATCTGTGGTTCCGTTCAGTCAGTTGTGCGGTTAGAGAGTTGGGACGCGGGGGGAAGCAAGGGGAATTTGGGTGCCACCTCTGTGGACTGGTACTGGGTGTGATGTTGGGGTGGAGGAAGAGGAGGAGAGGCCACTTAAACTGTGCTTGCCATCCACTCGAGCACATGCTCTTTCTGGGCCTCATCAATAAGGCATACTACTGTGCATCTGCCAAAGAAAGGTAGTGGAGTAGTCTATCCAGTAACATAATTTGTCAGTTGTCTTTGCATAGGACGTGACCTACTCCACATACACCTTGAACACCAAGCCTTATTCCCCTTCCACCAAGGCCTTGCTTTATCCCAGTAATGTTTCTCAGAGAGTCTGGTAAGAGTACAGTATTACCAACAAAAATTAGATTTAACTCTGCACCAACTCTGCAAACAGCTGAATTTCATTGACAGTAAATTCTTTAATATGGCGTGCTGTATCGTGTTAGTCACAGAAGAAAGCATTGTTTGAATGTGGATGAGACCTGTATGACAAAGAAGATATGCTACAAACAATTTGAAAGTCAGATGTCCCCTACTGTATGACCTTACGAACACAATAATTTTTTGGTGGCCTCTGGATAAGGCCTCTATAGCACACTAGATGCTACAAACTATTTGAAAGTCAGGTCTCCTACTGTATGACACTAGGAACAGAAGAATTTTTTATGGCCTCTGTATCAGGCCTCTATAATACACTAGATGCTGCAAACTATTTTAAAGTTAGGTTCCCTAGGAACAGAAGGAAATTTGGTGGCCTCTGGATAAGGGCTTTATAACAGAGTAGATGCTACAAACTATTTTAACCCCTTCACCCCGGAGCTTTTTTCGGTTTTGCGTTTTAGTTTTTCACTCCCCTCCTTCCCAGAGCCATAACTTTCTTATTTTTCAGTTAATATGGCCATGTGATGGCTTATTTTTTGCGGAATGAGGTTTACTTTTGAACAATACCATTGATTTTACCATATCATGTACTTGAAAACAGGAAAACAAATCCAAGTGCAGTGAAATTGCAAAAAAAGTGCAATCCCACACTTGTTTTTTATTTTGCCTTTTTTTGACTAGGTTCAGTAAATGCTAAAACTGACCGGTCATTATGATTTTCCAGGTCATTGCGAGTTTATAGACACCAAACATGTCTAGGTTCTTTTTTATCTAAGTGGTGAAAAAAATTTCCAAACATTTTGCTAAAAAAAAAAAATTGCTAAATTTTCTGATACCCGTAGCGTCTCCATTTTTTGTGATTTCGGGTTGGGTGAGGACTTATTTTTTTTGTGCCAAGCTGACATTTTTAATGATACCATTTTGGTACAGATATGTTCTTTTGATCACCCATTATGGCATTTTTATGCAATGTCATGGCGACCAAAAAAAAACATAATTCTGCTGTTTTGACTTTTTTTTCGGGTGAATCTAAACACGGTGATACCAAATATGTGTAGGTTTGATTTTTTTTATTGTTTGATTTTGAATGGGGAAAAAGGGGGATGATTTGAACTTTTATATTTTGTTTATTTTTTTATAGTTTAAAATTTATTTTTTTTTCTTCTACCATACATCAATAGTCTCCAAAGGAGACTAGAAGCTGGCACAATTCGATCGGCTCAGCTACATAGAGGCAATGTTCAGTTTGCCTCTATTTAGCTGAATTGCTGACTTGCTATGAGTGCTGACCAGTGGGTGGCGCTCATAGCAATCTGGCACTGAAAACCATGGAGGTCTCAAGAATACCTCTGGTTGTCATGCCGACGAACCGATGAACCCTCTCTGGTGGGCGTATTTCTGGCCCGATGGCTGGAAGCGCGATTTAAATGCTGCTGTCAGAGTTTGACAGTGGCATTTAACTAGTTAATAGCTGCGGGTTGATCGCAACTCCACCTGCGGCTATTGTGGGCACATGTCAGCTGTTTAAAACAGCTGACATATCCCGGAAAAGATATGGGCTCAGGCGGTGAGCCCACATCAAAGCGGGGGATTCCAACATTGGCATACTATTACGCATGATGTCAGTAAGAGGTTAAAGTCAGGTTGCCTACTGTATGACACTAGGAGCAGAAGTATTTTTGTGGCCTCTGGATCAGGCCTCTATAACACATTAGAAACTAGAAACTATTTTAAAGTCAGGTCCTCTACTGCACGACACTAGGAACAGAATAATTTTTTGTGGCCTCTGGATTATGCCTCTATAACACAGTAGAGGCTACAAACTATTTTAAAGTCAGGTCCCCTGTAGTGGGAGGTATGATACCTCTTCTTCTCTTGCTACTCATTCCCACATGTGTGTTCTAATACACTGCAAATATGTTTTGCATGTGAGTGAATGTTGTGACATGATGGCCACTAGGTGGCAGCAGCAGAAGGCACTAGAAGGGGAGCAATGATAGACTACAAGCAGGCATGGGTTAACTTGGAGGGTGGAGCAAGTATATAAGGGAATAGCAGCAGGAAGTCAGAGTGCAGAGCCCAGGCAGCTATGCCCTGGGCAAGAAGTGAATAGAATGGCCATGTCCAGGGCAAGGAGTAAATAGGAGAGATGCTTCAGAGACGGGGCAAGAGTAGATTCAAGACCTCTGGGACCAGAGTCAGGGGTTGGGAGTATCATCCTGAGGATGCACCATAGAGGCAAAGCAGTACTACAGAAACAGTGTGGACTAGTGATGTTGTAAGCGCCCTCAGACAAGAGGCCAGCACATGTTGAGCCAAGAGTCCATGTTAGTACAAGTGTCCGGCAGCCTGAGACCAAGACAGGGTGAAGATAGTGTGCGGGCTAGGGTACTAGAAGATAGTCCGGCAGCCTGAGACCAAGACAGGGTCAAGACGAAGCGTGGACTGGTGCACAAGAAGAGAGTCAGCAGCTGAGGCTGATGACTGAATAGAGGATGTGGAAATGGGATATAATTCATATCCGAGTAGCACAGCTACCCAAGACAAGACTAGAGGTTCAGCAACTAATACAGAGTGTGTGATGAATGAGAAGGACTGCCTGCTGCTTATAACCTGTGCCTGAAAATATTTATACTGCTGAACCTTCTTGTAATCTGTGCCTGAAGACATCTATTCTGCAAGTAAACATTTCCATTATATAAAGCACTGGACATGTCATTGTCTGTCTCTTCACCGCCCTTGGAAGGAGAAGTGAATGTGGAACGGAGGTAATGGAGGTAACCAACTGTATAGTGGAGCGCCCCCAGACACAGGGCCACAGGTTAATCGGTACCGGTCCTTTCTGTCTCAGTTCTGGGGTTATCACGGTGGCTGGACCCAGTCGGTGACCCTGCTAAGGGGCGTCCAATAAAGGGTGATGGTGCGTAGTGCGAGGAATAACGAGGACACAGGGTTCAGTTTCTTTACCTTTTACTGAAGGTTTCAGGATCCTCAATCCAGGGCACTGTCAACAGGGCTGTCTGAGACCGGCCGGTCCGAAGGCACATCCAGAGTTCCCTTTGCAGGTGGAAATCAGTGTCTACCCACTAGCGCCTGTGTGTTGTAGTGCTTCCCTGCTGAGCATTCAGGATAGTCCTCACAACTTCTGTTCTTGTTTTTCTAGAACTTTCTCTTCTCCGTCCCCCAGGTATGTTATGGCTAGGACGCACCTTTATGACAGGTAGGCCTGGAGTTATTCTGGAACCCTACTGTCGCCCCTCTCCCACGATTGCCTCCTATGTCCTTCTTAGGTGTTGTATGGTAGACAGCCAACCTGTAATTAACTGTCCTGCCGCTGTTTGAAGTAATGCGTGGAGACTGTTACTTCCTCGGTGCTCCGGCCACCGGCTATGCGCCTCAGTAGGATGTTGCCGTTCTCAGGGCACGACTCCTACTGGATCTCCTTTGTGCTGATCTCGTTTCTCACTGTTCCACAATATCCTTCGCTTCGTGTCTCTTTCTTAGGATACGGCCGCAAGATAGTGCAGGCGCGGTTCCGTAACAATCTGTCCTTTCGCTAGGTACCTGCCAGATTTCCCAGTTCTGACAGGTCCTCCCTGGAGCTCTCCCAGGCTTCGTTCTGCCTAACTTCCTGTCCAACCCCTAGTTTTACCAATGTGAGGAGTGGCCCAATAAATAAAGCCTTTTACTCCCCCTAGTGGCCGGAGTGTGAAGTGTAGTGTGTGCTTGGTGATACCTGGTCAGTAGAACTCCTTTAGTGCAGTCAGACGTACCATCACTCCCCTTAGTGGCAGAGCGACGTTAATGCAACGACCAGATCTCTGGGGGGCTGCACTAGCAGTACCAGGACTTTACAAGGACATGTACAAGGTGCAGGGGTGCTCACTGACTGTTGCTTAGTGATCTCACCCATGACTACCACCCCATGACACCTTGTTACACTTGGCATAGTCGGCAGGATGGAATCCAGAAGCCCTGCAGCTACAAGGCTAGTGGAGAAGACCCCTGGGACTTGTGGACTGGTGATTGAGTTGCAGTCCAAGATGGCACCGAACGCAAACATGAAGATGGCGGTCAGTGCACAAAATCCTGGGAAGGCAGAGATAGGGTGTGAAAAATTGTCCAGGCCTCGGGAGGCAAGACTTTGCTGAGGGGCTGGTTCGAGCGAAAGAGGCAGTCCCCAGGGATGTGCCTGCAGCCTGTCAAGTTGAGGAAGAGAAGGAAGAAGGTCCACCCTGAGCAGTGTGACTTGAAAAGGCAGACCATGGTTTGGAGCAAGCGAGATGCTGAGTCTTACTGGTCACTGCCTAAGAACGGGCAAGACGATGGCATCAGATTCCAAGGTGCATGTGGACTGGTGTCATTTTTGAGTTGGAGGAAGGAGGAAGCTGGATGGGATTGCCTAAAGATCGCCACCCAGAAGATGGCCGGTCCATGACTGTTGTGAATTCCGCTCTTGGGCTCCCTCCGGTGGTTGTAAGTGGCACTTTTGTGAGTTCTGCTCTTGGGCTCCCTCTTGTGGTTTCTAGTGGTATGGCTGCTCCATGGAGTTAGCTGTCATCAGCTGCCTCCACTTATCGTCTCTTCTGCTCGGCTATTTAAGTCTGGCTCTATCTTCAGCCAGTGCCACTTGTAAATGGTTCCTGGTTGGATTCACATCTCTTTGGAGTTCCCTGTTATCCTGACCAGTTCAGCTAAGCTAAGTTTTTGCTTGCCCTTTTCTGTCCATAGATTGTGGACTTATCCATTCTGTGCTTTCTATGTTTGTTCAGCTTATCAGTGTGAATTTATTCTGTCTTGCTGGAAGTTCTGGGAGGCAGATTTTCCCTCCACACCTTTAGTCAGGTGTGGAGATTTTTTGTAAACTCTGCGTGGATTTTTGTAGTGTTTTATACTGACCGCACAGTATTCCATCCTGTCCTATCTATTTAGTTAGACTGGCCTCCTGTGCTCATCCTGGTTTCATTCTGTGTATGTCTTTTCCCTCTCCACTCACAGTCATTATTTGTGGGGGCTAATCTATCCTTTGGGGATTTTCTCTGAGGCAAGATAGCTTTCCTGCTTCTATCTTTAGGGGTAGTTAGCTCTTAGGCTGTGACGAGATGCCTAGGGAGAGTTAGGAGCATTCCACGGCTACTTCTAGTGTTGTGTTGTTGTACTGGGATTTCCATGGTTACTCGAACATAATCCGGTGCTGGATTGGAAAACTATGTCGGTGACTAGTTGGGGTTGTCGAGGAGTACATAGTGACGTTCCTTTAATGTCAATTTCCCCCTCTTCTGAGGTCCCTGAGTTTTTGTCGGATTTCCAGGATGTATTTGATGAGCCCAAGTCCAGTTCCCTTCCTCCGCACAGGGACTGTGATTGTGCTATTAACTTGATTCCTGGTTGTAAGTTCCCTAAGGGCCGACTTTTCAATCTGTCTGTGCCAGAGCATGCCGCCATGCGGAGCTATGTTAAGGAATCTTTGGAGAAAGGGCATATTCGGCCCTCTTCGTCACCATTGGGAGCGGGTTTCTTTTTTGTTGCTAAGAAGGATGGCTCCTTGAGACCCTGTATTGATTATCGTCTTCTTAATAAGATCACGGTCAAATTCCAATACCCCTTGCCTTTGCTTACTGATTTGTTTGCTCAGATTAAGGGGGCTAGTTGGTTTACTAAGATTGACCTCCGAGGGGCATATAATCTTGTTCGTATTAAGCAGGGTGACGAATGGAAAACTGCCTTTAATACGCCCGAAGGCCATTTTGAATACCTTGTGATGCCATTTGGGCTCTCTAATGCTCCATCTGTGTTTCAGTCTTTCATGCATGATATTTTCCGCAATTATCTTGATAAATTCATGGTCGTATATTTGGATGATATTTTGATTTTTTCCGACGATTGGGAGTCTCATGTGAAGCAGGTCAGGATGGTGTTCCAGATCCTTCGTGATAATGCTTTATTTGTGAAGGGGTCTAAGTGCCTATTCGGAGTTCAGAAGGTCTATTTTTTGGGTTTTATTTTTTCTCCCTCATGTGTAGAAATGGATCCTGTTAAGGTCCAAGCTATTCATGACTGGATCCAACCCACATATGTGAAGGGTCTTCAAAAATTTTTGGGTTTTGCTAATTTCTATCGCCGTTTCATTGCCAACTTTTCCAGTGTGGTTAAGCCCCTTACTGATTTGATGAAGAAAGGCGCTGATGTGACGAATTGGTCCTCTGAGGCTGTTGAGGCCTTTCAGGAGCTTAAACGCCGATTTACTTCTGCCCCTGTGTTGCGTCAACCGGATGATTCTCTTCCTTTTCAGGTTGAGGTCGATGCTTCTGAGATTGGGGCAGGGGCCGTTTTGTCTCAGAGGGAGTCTGATGGTTCTTTGATGAAACCGTGTGCTTTTTTTTCCAGAAAGTTTTCGCCTGCGGAACGCAATTATGATGTCGGCAATCGGGAGTTGTTGGCTATGAAGTGGGCGTTTGAGGAGTGGCGACATTGGCTTGAGGGAGCTAAACACCGTGTTGTGGTCCTGACCGATCATAAGAATCTGATTTACCTCGAGTCGGCCAAGCGGCTGAATCCTAGACAGGCTCGATGGTCCCTGTTTTTCTCCCGTTTTGATTTTGTGGTCTCGTATCTTCCGGGATCTAGAATGTTAAGGCTGATGCCCTCTCTAGGAGTTTTTCGCCTGATTCTCCTGGAGTCCTTGAGCCGGTTGGCATTCTTAAGGAGGGGGTGATTCTTTCTGCTATCTTCCCTGATTTGCGGCGGGTGCTTCAGGAATTTCAGGCTGATAGGCCTGACCGCTGTCCAGTGGGTAAGCTGTTTGTTCCTGATAGATGGACAAGTAAGGTAATTTCTGAGGTTCATTGTTCAGTGTTGGCTGGGCATCCTAGGATTTTTGGTACCAGAGATTTGGTTGCTAGGTCCTTTTGGTGGCCTTCCTTGTCGCGCGATGTGCGTGCTTTTGTGCAGTCCTGTGGGACTTGCGCCCGGGCCAAGCCTTGCTGTTCCCACGCTAGTGGGTTGCTTTTGCCTTTCCCGGTCCCTGAGAGGCCCTGGACGCATATTTCCATGGATTTTATTTCGGATCTTCCTGTTTCCCAGAAGATGTCTGTTATCTGGGTTGTTTGTGACCGGTTCTCTAAAATGGTCCATCTGGTACCTTTGCCTAAGTTGCCTTCCTCCTCAGATCTGGTTCCATTATTTTTTCAGCATGTGGTTCGTTTGCATGGCATTCCGGAGAATATTGTGTCTGACAGAGGTTCTCAGTTTGTCGCATTGATTTGTCTTTTTCTTCGGCATTTCATCCTCAGACTAATGGCCAAACTGAGCGAACTAATCAGACCTTGGAGACCTATTTGAGATGCTTTGTGTCTGCTGATCAGGATGATTGGGTGTCTTTCTTGCCGTTGGCCGAGTTTGCCCTTAATAATCGGGCTAGTTCGGCTACTTTGGTTTCACCTTTCTTTTGTAATTTTGGTTTTCATCCTCGTTTTTCTTCTGGGCAAGTTGAGCTTTCTGATTGTCCTGGTGTTGATTCTGTGGTGGACAGGCTGCAGCAGATTTGGACTCATGAGGTGGACAATTTGACGTTGTCTCAGGAAAGGGCTCAACGTTTTGCCAACTGCCGTCGGTGTGTTGGTCCCCGGCTTCGTGTGGGGGATTTGGTTTGGTTGTCTTCTCGTCATGTTCCTATGAAGGTTTCTTCTCCTAAGTTTAAGCCTCGGTTTATTGGTCCTTATAAAATTTCTGAAATTATTAATCCAGTGTCTTTTCGTTTGGCTCTTCCTGCCTCTTTTGCCATTCATAATGTTTTCCATAGATCTTTGTTGCAGAGATATGTGGTGCCCGTTGTTCCCTCGGTTGACCCTCCTGCCCTGGTGTTGGTTGAGGGAGAGTTGGAATATGAGGTTGAGAAGATTTTGGATTCTCGTTTTTCGAGGCGGAGGCTTCAGTATCTTGTCAAGTGGAAGGGTTATGGCCAGGAGGATAATTCTTGGGTTGTTGCCTCCGATGTCCATGCCACCGATTTGGTTCGTGCTTTTCACTTGGCTCGTCCTGATCGGCCTGGGGGCTCTGGTGAGGGTTCGGTGACCCCTCCTCAAGGGCAGGGTACTGTTGTGAATTCCGCTCTTGGGCTCCCTCCGGTGGTTGTAAGTGGTACTTTTGTGAGTTCTGCTCTTGGGCTCCCTCTTGTGGTTTCTAGTGGTATGGCTGCTCCTTGGAGTTAGCTGTCATCAGCTGCCTCCACTTATCGTCTCTTCTGCTCGGCTATTTAAGTCTGGCTCTATCTTCAGCCAGTGCCACTTGTAAATCGTTCCTGGTTTTTGGATTCACATCTCTTTGGAATTCCCTGTTATCCTGACCAGTTCAGCTAAGCTAAGTTTTTGCTTGCCCTTTTCTGTCCATAGATTGTGGACTTATCCATTCTCTGCTTTCTATGTTTGTCCAGCTTATCAGTGTGAATTTATTCTGTCTTGCTGGAAGCTCTGGGAGGCAGATTTTCCCTCCACACCTTTAGTCAGGTGTGGAGATTTTTTGTAAACTCTGCTTGCATTTTTGTAGTGTTTTATACTGACCGCACAGTATTCCATCCTGTCCTATCTATTTAGTTAGACTGGCCTCCTGTGCTTATCCTGGTTTCATTCTGTGTATGTCTTTTCCCTCTCCACTCACAGTCATTATTTGTGGGGGGCTAATCTATCCTTTGGGGATTTTCTCTGAGGCAAGATAGCTTTCCTGCTTCTATCTTTAGGGGTAGTTAGCTCTTAGGCTGTGACGAGATGCCTAGGGAGAGTTAGGAGCATTCCACGGCTACTTCTAGTGTTGTGTTGAACTTATGGACTGCGGTCAGTACAGTTACCACTTCCTTCAGAGCTCGTTCCATGTTGCTCCTAGACCACCGTATCATAACAATGACCTAGTATGCCAAGAGTTGAGGAGATTGATGCAAGCCTGCAGTAAAACAAGCTGGACCTGGAGAGGAGGTATGCGGTGCCAGGGGGCACGGCCTCGGAAGAAACCCAGCCCGGGGAGAGCGGGATCATCACTGCAGGAGGCGTGGCTGAAAGCGGAGTGCCACTGAGACTGACTGGTGATGCAGAGCGTGCGCCAGGAAGAGGGGTCATGCGTGGTGATGACACACTCAATGCCATTTTATGACTTGCGTGGAGACTGCAGTCAAGCAGAATGCAACCACAATGACTGCAAGCTTGGCGCTGATCAGCGATCTGCAAGTGGAGGCAGCTGGAGCCAGAAGCAACATGGGACTGGGGATCCTGTTTGCAGAAGCGGAGGCTGGAGGTGCTGAACTGGACCATGTGGAAGTGTCCCATATGTCGGAGATAGAGGAGTCATGTCCTAGGGGTGAAGATGTGTGCCAAAGTGAGCCGGCAGTTAATGCTGTGGAAGGAGATTCCTGTACCAGTTGCTCCTGGAGACCGGAGTGAACCAGAGGAGTGAGTAATCGGGAAGTCTCCTTATTGTTTGCAGCCTGCTATGTTCCTGTTTTCTGTATGGCCATGTTACAGTGGCGAAGGGGGCAGATAGTTCTGGGAGCCCCCTTTATGAAGAGCAAAGGCTGGAAGGCCAGTGGGGCCTGATCGTGTTGAAGGCTGTGGAAGCATTGTTGCCGGGCAGCTGTATGCCCCTGTTGGCCAGAAGATGCCTCTGTTCTTTAAAGAACTGCAAGGAGAGGAGGAGAATACCTCCTCAGGGCCAACAAAAGGCCTGAAGCAATGAAGCTGGCTGTTGTCTTTTTGCGTTTATTTTTGTTGTTGTTTTGTTGCCCCTGCTTTCATCTGCAGGTGTTTCATGGACTTTGCCCCAGAACCATCGGGTGACTAAGGACTGAGCATATCCAATGGCAGGCTGATCCCTTAAAGGAGAAGGAATGTTTATGTGTTTTTCTTTTCAAATGTTTTGAGCCTTGGCATGTGAGGTGGACTGTTCTACTGGACTTGAACTTTGGTGACTTCAGCAATTTGCTGCTGAGGACCGGACCAGTGCTGCCTTGCTGGAGCAGGCATGCGTGTGTTGCCCCTTTAACTGTTTGTTTTGTACATGTGGGGATATCAGACTGTTCACATGTTCCTGGATGGCTGAGGATAACCATGTTTTGAAGATGGGGGAGTGTAGTGGAGTAGTATGGTACCTCTTCTTCTCTTGTTACTCATCTCCACATGTGTGTTACAATATACTGCAAAAGTGATGTGTATGTGAGTGAATGTTGTGACAGGATGGCCACTAGGTGGCAGCAGCTGAAGGCACTAGAAGGGGAGCAGTGATAGACTACAAGCAGGCATGGGTTACCTTGGAAGGATCAGCAAGTAGATAAGGGAACAACAGCAGAAAGTAAGAGTGTAGAGCCCGGGCAGCCATGCCCCAGGCAAGAAGTGAATAGAGTGCAGTGCCTGGGTGGCCATGCCCAGGGCAAGGAGTAAATAGAAGTGGTGTTGCAGAGATGGGGCAAGAGTAGGAAAACTCCAGACCTCTGGGAAGAGAGTCAGTGGTTGGGAGTATCATCCTGAGGATGCCCTGTAGAGGCAAAGCAGCACTACAGAAACAGTGTGAACCAGGGTTGGTGTAAGCATGCTCAGACAAGAGGCCAGTACACGTTGAGTGAAGGGTCCACGTTAGTACAAGAGTCCGGTAGCCTGAGAGCAGGTTCAAGATGGTGCGCGGGCTAGGGTGCTAGAAGAGAGTGTGGCAGCCTGAGACCAAGACAGGGTCAAGACGGGCGCGGACTGGTGCACAAGAAGAGAGTCAGCAATTGAGGCTGAGACTAAATAGAGGCTGTGGAGGAGGGATAGAATTCATATCCGAGTAGTACAGCTTCCCAGGACAAGAATAGAGGTTCAGCAACTAGGACAGAGCGTGAGCTGAATGAGAAGGACTGCCTGCTGCTTATAACTTGTGTTTGAAGATATTGATACTGCTAAACCTTCTTGTAATCTGTGAATGAAGACATCTATTCTGCAAGTAAATGTCTCCGTTATATAAAGCACTGGATGTGTCATTGTCTGTCTCTTTGCTGCCCTGGGAAGGAAAAGTGAACATGGAATGGAGGTAACTAACTGTATAACTGTACCAGGACTTTTCATGTACAAGGTGCAGGGGTGCTCACTGACTGTTGCTTAGTGAACTTGCCCACGACTACCACCCCGTGACACCTTGTTACACCCCTACTGTATGACACTAGGAACAGAATAATTTTTTGTGGCCTCTGGATCAGGCCTCTATAACACACTAGATGCTACAAACTATTTTAAAGTCAAGTCCCCTACTGTATGACGTTAGGAACACAAGAATTTTTGGGTGGCTTCTGGATCAGGCCTCTACAGCTTAATTTCAATCCAACAAAATGACAAAGTGTGATACGGTGGGCTGTCTAACCTTTGGCAACTGAAACATTATAATTTTTTTTATATGCCTTAGATCTGCAGACAGTTTCAAATCACCACAGCACTAAATAACAAGCTGGGATACAGCAGACTGCTTCACAGTTAACTAGTGCAAAAATATTATTTAGAATGCTATACTCGAGCATGGAGCACAATAGAAGCAGTGCACAACACACTTGTAGGACGTGCCCTGCTGGCTTTGTCTGTGGACGTCAGTAATGGCAAAAAAAAAATGCTCGAAGGTAAATTTAACTGCCACCCTGTTATCTGACTGATATACAACCACATAGCTAACTAGCTAAAATCTTACTGCTAACAGTGCCAGCATCAGGAGCAGCCTCTCTGCGCTGTTACAGTGTCAAAATGGCGCTAAAACAAGATGTTCGCTATTTAAATGGAAACGGAAAAGTGATTTCAGCAGCCAATGACACAAGCTGTTGTGTCAGGACATCGTGGTTGTTTCCTGCACCCTGATTGGCTAGCCGCAATGTGCACACACAAAGTTAGGAAAAAAATGACTGTTTACAAGAACGCCGTGCCTCTAAGCTCTGTAAACCCCATCCCCTCATCAAACACATGCCAAATGCTCATGATACACCACCATTATCGTTGCTAAAGTGCTGAAAACAGTTTTGTGGCAACGCAAATCTTTTCCCGCATCTTTACCTAATGTTACCAATTTTTTCCGATTTTATAAAATTTTGCTTGTGTTTCCGAATCCGAATGTGCCATACTTGTGCCGAATTTACAGTGGAGAAAAAAAGTATTTAGTCACTCACCAATTGTGCAAGTTCTCCCTCTTAAAAAGATGAGAGAGGCCTGTAATTGACATCATAGGTAGACCGCAACTATGAGAGTCAAAATGAGAAAGAAAATCCAAAAAATCACTTTGTCTGATTTGGCAAGATTTATTTGGCAAATTATGGTGGAAAATAAGTATTTGGTTACCTAAAAACATGCAAGATTTCTGGGTCTCACAGATCTGTAACTTCTTCTTTAAGAGGCTCCTCTGTCTTCCACTCATTACCTGTAGTAATAGCACCTGTTTGAACTTGTTAGCAGTATAAAAGACACCTGTCCACAACTTAAAACAATCACACTCCAAACTCCACTATGGTGAAGACCAACGAGCTGTCAAAGGAGACCAGAAACAAAATTGTAGCCCTGCACCAGGCTGGGTAGACTGAATCTGCAATAGGCAAGCAGATTGGTGTGATGAAATCAATTGTGGGAACAATAATAAGAAAATGGAAGACATACAAGACCACTGATAATCTCCCTCGAGCTGGGGTTCCATGCAAGATCTCACCCCATGGGGTCAAAATGATCAAAAGAACGGTGAGCAAAAACCCCAGAACCATATGGGGGAGACCTAGTGAATGACCTGCATAGAGCTGGGACCACTGTAAAAAAGGCTACCATCAGTAACACACTACGCCCTCAGGTACTCAGATCCTGCAGTGCCTGACGTGTCCCCCTGCTTAAGCCAGTACAAGTCTGGGCCCGTTTGAAGTTTGTTAGAGAGCATTTGGATTATCCAGAAGACTATTGGGAGAATGTCCTATGGTCTGATGAAACCAAAGTAGAACTGTTTAGTAGAAACAAAACTCGTGTTTGGAGGAGACAGAATGCTGAATTGCATCCAAAGAACACCATACATACTGTGAAGCATGCTTTGGGGCTGTTTCTCTGCAAAGAGACCAGGGTGACTGATCTGTGTACATGAAAGAATGAATGGGGCCTTGTATCGAGAGATTTTGAGTGCAAACCTCCTTCCATCAGCAAGGGCATTGAAGATGAAACATGGATACATCTTTCAGCATGATAATGATCCCAAGCACACCACCAGGGCAACGAAGGAGTGGCTTCGTAAGAAGCATATGAAGGTCCTGGAGTGGTCCAGCCAGTCTCCAGATCTTAACCCCATAGAAAACTTTTGGAGGGAGTTGAAAGTCTGTGTTGCCCAGCGACAGGCCCAAAACATCACTGCTCTAGAGGAGATCTGCATGAAGGAATGGGCCAACATACCACCAACAGTGTCTCTGTCATTGCCAACAAAGGATATATGACTGCTACGACCCATAACCATTTTCTCCCATTAAGTAACACACACAACAGTTATCAGAACTTTTAAAACTTTATTGGGAAATATATTCATAACATTTCCATCTTTTACTTTGGGTAAATATTTTTGGTCGCAGCTTAAACCGGCAATATCTGCCAACAAAAGGGGTGTAGGGAGATTACTGCCTTCCGGTCTCCCAGGCAGGTATCTTCACCACCAACAAAACTCCACCCTTCCGCAGCTGCAACTTAACCAACCTCTAACCAAAGGGGAGGGAGGGCGAGAAACGGTCCGGGTCCTGGGATCGGATGTGCCTTCAGCACTTCCCTGCGCCAAGAGCAGGAGGTAATCCCCGCCCCCTCTGCGGGGAGTTAACCCCATATTCAGCCTGGCCTCACTCAATGGGAGATCTCTAACTAACCAGAGTGGGGGAAGGCGCAGCAGTCAGGGGACAGCGACATGAGTCGCAGTGTCCTAAAGACTGCTACGACCCATAACCGTTTTCTCCCATTAAGTGACACACACAACCGTTATCAGAACTTTTAAAACTTTATTGGGAAATATATTCATAACATTTCCATCTTTTACTTTGGGTAAATATTTTTGGTCGCAGCTTAAACCGGCAATATCTGCCAACAAAAGGGGTGTAGGGAGATTACTGCCTTCCGGTCTCCCGGGCAGGTATCTTCACCACCAACAAAACTCCACCCTTCCGCCAAGGAGGAGCGAAACTAGAGAGCTACGACCCCCCCCAACGAATGCATCGCCTGAACCACTCCTTCTCTAATACCATTGAGGAAGATATCTATTCCCGCCTCGTTCATGGCATTCAACTCCCTGGCCCCTCGCCACACCAGCCTTGGGATTACTTCGGACCAGACCAGACGCATCGACGGGAAGAAACTCGGGAACTTGCCCATGTCCGATCTGATCAGTGTAAGTAGTTCAGCCAGTGGGGACGAAGCCAGGTCGTTTCCTCCGGCATGGATGACGACAATGGTGGGGGATGAAGCCACCCGTGCGATATACACAACCTCCGGAAGGACTTGGGACCACATCATGCCTCTCATGCCACGCCATATCACGTCGACGTCGTTGAAGCCCAAAGATCGCCCTCCTGGGCCCAATTCAGCGCGGCGAGCAGCCCAATAGACGTATGAGTGACCCACTATCCAGACGCTGGGTCGCACCCTATCTGGGAATAAAGGATACAGTTAGCCAATAACCCATGACCCAATGAAATTACCCGATGTACTACCGAAGCTGCTCCCATATTATAATAGTACTAAAACAACCAAAACTTTATAACACTAAATCAGGCCTGATGTATCTAGTAAAACATCGAGATTTCCATCTACCCACCCTTTGAATTTCTGATTCAAACAAACCCGCTCTGGATGCTTCTGTTGCTGCGCCTATACGAAATGAGTGAGTTCCAAATTCTGCCGCGGGCATACCCAATAGTGACAACGTACATCTCAATATAGCTAAAAATTGGCCCGACACTAGGGGAAGCCCATTCTCATGAACGAAAAATTGGGAGCCATCCTTTCTAACTCGCATGTAATTTGTAATTAACGTTAATGGGCAGATGTCCTTGTTGATGGCAAATATTGGGAACCAGGTTCCCCTACCTTCCTGATCGGTTTTGGATTTACATATTCTGATCCTTAGACCGTCGTCGCAAATCATAATATCCTCCCACCTAAGGCCACCTGGTTTATTCAGAGCAGTAGGAACAATCTCGCTGACCCGCCTGGCCCCAAAGAATGGTAGGCCAAACGCCGCCGATGTTAGCGCAGCTTCGTATTTGGAATCGCAGACAGATTCCGTGGCCTTGACCAAGTTCACTAGCAAATCAAAGGAAATAGGACGCCTGTTATCACCGTGTTTATCTGCTCGGCGCCAACCTTTCAGTAGCTGACTGATCAGAAAATGTTTCGTGGAATCCGGCCAGCCTCGCAGCTTGAAATGGAACGCTAAAGCAGACATACGGTTGCGCGCCACTGAACCCGACACTCCCATTGCACGCATTTTGGATAAAAATGCCATTGTCACCTGCATTCAAGCATCCTCCGAAGACCCCACTGGTTTTCCGTCTGTTAAAAGACACCACTCCTCCCACACCTTACCATAGGCTTTCCAGGTGGACGGGGCTATCGATGATCGTATTAGCGGCGTCAAGTCCCCAGGGCATCCCAGATCGAATGTGGGCAATCCACCTCCTCCAATTGTCCCTGAAGGCGCCGTCCCAGTACATCCTGCGAGTAAGACCCAGTTAATAACTCAGAAACATACTCATTGCTGACGGTTAGTGCATTCGCTTTGAACCAAACATTAAATGTTAAACATTTCAATACTATGAACCTAATTAGGTCTAAAACCAGCGGTGAAGGAATGCTAGGTAGTTGATGGCATGCGCCCCGCCAATTGTTGACCCCAGATTTCCATGGCCACTGCCACAGGGAAGAGGTCGATCAAGGTTGGGTCTGCATGCCACTTCCTGGAAACCCAGAAAGCAGGCCAATTCGCTGAACACAATTCGTTACCAAAAAGAACGCTGAAACCAGCGTGGCTTGACGCTGCAAAAAACAAACCCATGTCCTCATTTGAGCATTCTGCCTCCTGAAAACAAGTCCTACCATTGTAATTGCTGAGGAACAGCCTCCATGTGTTTAAATAAGAACGTAGACGTGCTGTAATCCTGATTCTATGGTGGCGTTGTTTCACTCCTCTCGTGGCTATCATCAACCTGCGCGAGAAGATCCTGCCCGCTGGCATGACCCTACAGGCAAAATTTAAGGAGCCAAGCAGCGACTGCATTTGCGTTAATGTGACTTTACCAACCGAAATACAACCACTGATAAGGTCCAGCAGTTTTTCAATCTTTTCCTTCGGCAACCTAAATTCCATGGCGATCGAGTCGAATTCGATCCCGAGGAATGTGATCACTGATACTGGCCCTATCGTCTTTTCAGGGGAAAGTGGAACCCCGAAATGTTCCATGGCATCTTTGAAATGGGCTAGGGCTGTGGCACATACGTCTGAGCCCGCTGGCCCGACTATCAAAAAGTCATCAAGATAATGCGTGATGGCGGTATGCCGAGTGATTTTGCGAGCGACCCATTGTAAAAATGTGCTAAATAACTCAAAATAAAAACAGGAAATTGAACACCCCATGGGAAGACATGTGTCATAATAGTATAGATCCTCAAATTTAGCTTCCAGTAGGTGGTGACAGTCCGGGTGTACCGGAAGCAGCCGGAACGCGGATTCTATGTCCGATTTGGCCATAAGGGCCCCCGGGCCCGCATTTCTGACTAGGTCAACCGCTTTGTCAAAGGGAATATAAGTGACGGCTGTTTCATCCCTGGGTATACCATTGTTGACAGACATACCTTTGGGGTATGACAGGTGATGAATTAATCGGTATTTACCTGACTCTTTTTTGGGAACTATACACAGGGGTGAAACCCGTAAGTTAGGAAAAGGTGGGGAATTGAAGGGACCGCGAAAGCGACCCAACCTGATTTCCTTACCCAACTTAGCTGCTAGTACGTTGGGTAAATCCTTTGCGAACTGTAAGTTTGGGGCCGATTGTGGCTCAGGGGACCAATTAAACGGGATGAAAAAACCATATGAGAAACTGAAACGTAGTTGTGCCGCAGCCGATTTATTGGGATATTTGTCCAGCCACGGCCCCATACTTTTTACGCTCACTGGCGTCGGTAACCTCGCCTGTAACGGAGTTAACTGTTTGGGGTGGTCGTGTGCATTTTGCCACGGGGTGGGGGCCTCCGCACGCTGAACACTCATGCCTATATTTGCAGAGCCCGTAGAATTTACAGTGTTCTTCATTAAATAACCAGCATGAACCTGGTCTACGACTGGCTGTTGCTGCCGCGTTGTTACTGGACCCGGCAGCGGGCCCGTGAAAGGATTGGGTTGTTCTCTGCGCCATCATCAGGCGGAGCCACGAATCCGTGGCTTTCATATCCCTCCGGCGGCGCCGCCTGCACCATGGCAGGGAAGGAGTCGCTCCTGGTCAGCAAAGCTGCTAACCAAGCGCTGCCTTCCCTGCCGATCCTATCCCTCACCGCACTCTCCAGCGGGTCCATAACACCGGCTGCCCAAACGGTCCGGGTCCTGGGATCGGATGTGCCTTCAGCGCTTCCCGGCGCCAAGAGCAGGAGGTAAGCCCCGCCCCCTCTGCGGGGAGTTAACCCCATATTCAGCCTGGCCTCACTCAATGGGAGATCTCTAACTAACCAGAGTGGGGGAAGGCGCAGCAGTCAGGGGACAGCGACATGAGTCGCAGTGTCCCAAAAACAAAATATTGATGTGAACTTTTGTTAATGACCAAATACTTATTTTGCATCCTAATTTGAAAAAAATAAATCTTGACAATCAGACAAGGTGATTTTCTGGATTTGTTTTCTCATTTTGACTCTCATAGCTTTGGTCTACCTATGATGTCAATTACAGGCCTCTCTCATCTTTTTAAGTGGGAGAACTTGCACAATTGGTGGCTGACTAAATACTTTTTTTCCCACTGTATGTTTGCTGATCGTTTCCTGAACAAATTCGCTCATCACTACTGATCACTGACATGGGACTGAAAGTATCTGCAGATGTAACATCACCAGCGCTACTCGCCCCCAGATATAAAAGTGAGTTGAGTTAAAGTAACCCTTTAATTACCAGTGATTATCCTTTATTGACCAGCTATCCTTCATTGCCTGCAATATGGCCTACATGATTTCTTCTCATAGATTGTGGCTCTCGACAGTCTCTCAAAGCTGCATATAACTGTTAACGTAAAAAAGGTTGTGGACAACTGTGAAGAGAATAAGAGTGTCTATAAGTCGACGAGGAGCAAGGGGTTCCATATTTGCTTTTAGTGTGCCAATGTATGCATCCAGGCAGGAACCACAATTCTCTTTGAGAATATCTACTATATAATCGTCTAATTCTGTCTGTTTGTCTGTAACGGAAATCCCGCGTCGCTGATTGGTCGCGCCAGACACCTGTGACTAATCAGCGACAGGCAGAGTTCTGTCAGTCACTGTGCCACATAGTTCAGTTACGTTTACTGAACAAGTTCTGTCAGTCACAGTGCCACATAGTTCAGTCACGTTTACTGAATAAGTTCTGTCAGTCACAGTGCCACATAGTTCAGTCACGTTTACTGAATAAGTTCTGTCAGTCACAGTGCCACGTAGTTTACTCACGTTTACTGAACAAGTTCTGTCAGTCACAGTGCCACATAGTTCAGTCACGTTTACTGAACAAGTTCTGTCAGTCACAGTGCCACGTAGTTCATCACGTTTACTGAACAAGTTCTGTCAGTCACAGTGCCACGTAGTTCAGTCACGTTTACTGAACAAGTTCTGTCAGTCACGGTGCCACGCTCAAATATATTATAGTGTCAATGTACTTTCATCCGATGATTTATTTAAATGCAGTTCGATATTCATGTAATGGTTTATATATTTTGATGATCTGTTTAATAATTTTGTTCAGTTGTACTAAGTTCTATGAGCAATAAAAGTTAATGATAATGTACAGTACAGAGCAAAAGTTTGGACACACCTTCTCATTTAAAGATTTTTTTGTATTTTCATGACTATGAAAATTGAAAATTTACACTGAAGGCATCAAAACTATGAATTAACACATGTGGAATTATATACTTAACAAAAAAGTGTGAAACAACTGAAAATATGTCTTATATTCTAGGTTCTTCAAAGTAGCCACCTTTTGTGTTGATGACTGCTTTGCACACTCTTGGCATTCTCTTGATGAGCTTCAAGAGGGAGTCACCGGGAATGGTCTTCCAACAATCTTGAAGGAGCTCCCAGAGATGTTTAGCACTTGTTGGCCCTTTTGCCTTCACTCTGCGGTCCAGCTCACCCCAAACTATCTCGATTGGCTTCAGGTCTGGTGACTGTGGAGGCCAGGTCATCTGGCGTAGCACCCCATCACTCTCCTTCTTGGTCAAATAGCCGTTACACAGCCTGGAGGTGTGTTTGGGGTCATTGTGCTGTTGAAAAATAAATGATGGTCCAACTAAATGCAAACCGGATGGAATAGCATGCTGCTGCAATATACTGTGGTAGCCATGCTGGTTCAGTATGCCTTTAATTTTGAATAAATCCCCAACAGTGTCACCAGCAAAGCACCCCCACATCATCCCACCTCCTACATGCTTCATGGTGGGAACCAGGCATGTAGAGTCCCTCCATTCACCTTTTCTGCGATGCACAAAGACACTGTGGTTGGAACCAAAGATCTCAAATTTGGACTCATCAGACCAAATCACAGATTTCCACTGGTCTAATGTCCATTCCTTGTGTTCTTTAGCCCAACCAAGTCTCTTCTGCTTGTTGCCTGTCCTTAGCAGTGGTTTCCTAGCAGCTATATTACCATGATGACCTGCTGCACAAAGTCTCCTCTTAACAGTTGTTGTAGAGATGTGTCTGCTGCTAGAACTCTGTGTGGCATTGACCTGTTCTATAATCTGAGCTGCTGTTAACCTGCGATTTCTGAGGCTGGTGATGCGGATAAACTTATCCTCAGAAGCAGAGGTGACTCTTGGTCTTCCTTTCCTGGGGCAGTCCTCATGTGAGCCAGTTTCTTTGTAGCGCTTGATGGTTTATGAAACTGCACTTGGGGACACTTTCAAAGTTTTCCCAATTTTTCGGACTGACTGACCTTCATTTCTTAAAGTAATGATGGCCACTCGTTTTTCTTTACTTAGCTGCTTTTTTCTTGCCATAATACAAATTCTACCAGTCTATTCAGTAGGACTATCAGCTGTGTATCCACCAGACTTCTGCTCAACACAACTGATGGTCCCAATCCCATTTATAAGGCAAGAAATCCCACTTATTAAACCTGACAGGGCACACTTGTGAAGTGAAAACCATTTCCGGTGACTACCTCTTGAAGCTCATCAAGAGAATGCCAAGAGTGTGCAAAGCAGTCATCAAAGCAAAAGGTGGCAACTTTGAAGAACCTAGAATATAAGACATATTTTCAGTTGTTTCACACTTTTTTGTTAAGTATATAATTCCACATGTGTTAATTCATAGTTTTGATGTCTTCAGTGTGAATTTACAATTTTCATAGTCATGAAAATACAGAAAAATCTTTAAATGAGAAGCTGTGTCCAAACTTTTGCTCTGTACTGTATATATTTTACCCGGAAAATCCTGTGTATTCATTGCAATTTTCTTAAATCTTCATAAATAAACTACATACATATTCTAGAATACCCGATGCATTACAATCAGGCCACCATCTAGTTAGTAATATAAAAAGTTTATAACCTGGCCAGTAGGTCTCCTATTAACTCAACTTTATCACAACTCCATCAGATATTGGTACAGTTAGTTAACAGAGAAAGAAAATATGTTTTCGGTCTCACATTCTGAGCAGGTATACAATTATTGTTCACTCTTGATATCAGATTCACCTTTTTATCTAATAAAATGAAAACAAGAAAACAAAAATAAACCCTGTAAGTACAGTATCTGTACTCCAAATAGGCGATGAAAAACCTTGAATTGTAGGACAAAGTCCAATTCAGATCTGGCTTAGAGTGACCTCCAGTGGTTGCAAACTAGTATTACAAAAATGTGCATTGCATATTATACACAACATACAATACAATTGCTATACTTTTATTTAGCCCACTAACTAGTCATTATTGAAAAAAAATTCCAGCAAACATGATTGTAAATTGTGAAAAATGTTCAGATCTTTCTATGTTACATTTTATTGACATAGCACGTCTTATTCAGATCTCTTACATGATTTAACATCTATTTATCATGTCCCATATGTATTAAAAATTCACAGAAAGGTTATTAAAATTTGTATTTTCTAGCAAACGTCATATTCGAACTGTGGAACTCATTGCTGGAAAAGAGTGAGATCTCGCATGTTAATCACAAAATCTCAGGATTACTTGTGGCCACTTTTGCGAAAAAGTTTCATTTACAAAAAGTCTAATGCTGACACTGTTTTCTTAAACAGTAAATATCATTTTAATTTTTATTTCATGAATCAATAGAACACATGGAAATAAAAAAAACTTTTTAATATATCTTATTAGACAAATCTACTTCTCTGTCTGGACTAATTAATTAATTCTCAAAATTCTCAATTATCAAAAAATAGAATGTTATGGGGAGCAACTGCCATCTCCTATCTCAGTAATGGGGAAAGTCTGTCTTCACTGAATACAGATTTTACTTGGAAATTGAGAATTTTGAGAATAAATTATCAGCACTGGCAGAGAAAGGAGCAGATTTCTCTGATAAGATATATTACAAAGATTATTTTCATGTGCCCTATTAATTTCTGAAATATAAATTAAACTGATGGTTACAATTTAAATAAAAGTTGCAGATTGGTGGCTGTTCATTGAGCGGTGACTAGTGATGCGCTTCCACACTTACAAAACTGAAAGCTGGAGGCTGCCAGGACGAATAAAGCTAATTTCCTATCGGTAGCCGCACTTTCAGTGTGAATGCTTGGTAAACTCACAGAAAAATCCCCAAAAAAGCGACTTTCAAAAATATCATAAAAAATAACCTTTATTTTAAATATTAAAACCATATGTGTGCACTTGACAAAACCATCACCAATGAATACAATACAGGAAAGGCCGGAACGGTGCCAAGCCCTACACTTTCTAAGTGCACCCTACCTGCCTGCGGAGGTTTGCACCCTATTATCCTACGCCGTGGCGCTCCGCTCCTCGCCGGCTCTCCCTGCTATCCCTATAATACCCTAACAGGGCAGGGAAAGAAATTCTCACATATACAATGTGTGGATATGGATAACTTGGAAGGACATGGGTATGTCAGTATAACTATCTAGCTAAAACTAGAGTTCTCAACTGACTTTGTGATCTGTGTCCCTTATTCCTTATACATAAAGTTTCTAGCAAGAACAAACAACGGCAGATAGAGATGCTTATCAAAGATAGGACTAAATACACACGTAACCTTGGCCTGTTTGCATATATATTAGGGTCTCAAGGTGCTGTTGTGACAATAGGGAAGTGTATCTGCTGTGATGTCAAGCATATCCCATACAACCTTCTAAGATTTAAGTGCCAAACTGCAGCATCAATATTATAATAGATGCCTAAAGCAGCCACATACTGTCCCATTAATTGATGACATAGTTATTTTTTGCGACCCCAGTACAAACCAGATCACTAAACCACATTATGTCTTATGCAAAGATCACATCCCTTTAGACTCAACGCGTTTCTCCCCTTCTAATTCAAAAGAGGTTCATCAGGAGTACATCCAGATAATAAAGGGTTACTTAGCTTATGTATAATTTCAGCATGTCAGCAATGTAGATAGCTGCAACACCGGGCCGATCCCCTATAAAAATAGGCTCAATGCAGGTTCAATTATGTTGCAGGGGTGCACAGGCAGCCTTGGTGTGGTCAGCGGAGGACGATTGGAAGGAGTGTCTGACACAGTTAGTACTCCAAAATAATAAATAGATGTTAATGTCTCGCTAAAAAACCAAAAAAAAAAAAAAAAAAAAGTGGCATACTTAGGTCTGGGGTACAGGGGTGGGCTCCTCTGCTGACTTTCAGACATTGTTATTTGGCGCAAAGTATTTACTGGTGTAAATGTAGGACAGGGCCCCTGAATATTTTAACTAGCATCATACATGTCAACAATTTGGTATTGTCAGTGCTAGGCATTGAAGGATTTCACCGCATAGACTAAACAGTGATGGAGCAGTGAGAGATAATTTTGCAAGTGGTAGAGCACTGTTTGAGCTGGGGGGGAGGGGGACACTCTCTCGTGGCCGGCGGTACTGGCCCAGGGCCCCTCATGTTACAACGGTGTTTCTGACATTGGGTGCGCGCCACCACCGCCAGAGACACTTCATTGTACTATGAGGGACCCAGTGCCAGTGCCATCGCCCAAAAGTGGGCACACTCACCTCTTCAGACAAACGGCACTCTCACGGGTGCTTGCGCCAAGTGGCGACCACGGCCCCGTGGGGGGGAGTTAGCGCATTTAGGGAGGTGTAAACATGTCGTATGCTGGACAAAGAGCTGCTGCAGATTAAGAGATTGGAACAGTCAGTAAGACCAGTCCAAAAGCAAAACCTTTTTACAGGAAAGCTAGGTGTCAGCCGGGAAAGGTGGGGCAAAATAATTAGAAATCCATGAGTGGTTCATTTTAATGAAGGTTAGATCATCAACATTTTGGGTAGCCAGACGAGTCCTTTTTTCAGTCATTATTGAACCAGCAGCACTAAATACTCTTTCTGATAACACACCAGCTGCTGGGCAAGCAAGCTCCTGCAATGCATATTCGGCCAATTCAGGCCAGGTGTCTATTTTGGATGCCCAGTAATCAAATGGGAATGACGGTTGAGGGAGAACATCGATAAGGGAGGAAAAATAGTTAGTAACCATACTGGACAAATGTTGTCTCCTGTCACTTTGAATTGATGCTGCAGTACCTGTCCTGTCTGCGGTCATTGCGAAATCACTCCACAACCTGGTCAGAAAACCCCTCTGTCCAACGCCACTTCTGATTTGTGCACCTCTAACACCTCAGCCTTGTTGCAGCTCATGTGGGAACCATCACCGGCACTGTGTGCTGGGAATGCCTGAATCAAACAGTCTACAAGAGTTGCTTGTTTGGTTGCCAGTATTTGTTCATGGTTCTCATGTGGCATGATATTTTGCAATCTCCCTTCATAGCGTGGATCCAGGAGCCAGGCCAACCAGTAATCATCATCGGTCATCATTTTTATAATGCGGGGGTCCCTTTTGAGGATACGCAAGGCATAATCCGCCATGTGGGCCAATGTTCCAGTTGTCAAATCACTGATTGTGCTGGGTTGAGGAGCACTTTCGGGCAAATCAATGTCACTTGTCTCCCTCAAAAACCCTGAACCTGGCCTTGCAACGCCAGCAGTTTCTATTGCCCCCTGAGAACCTTCCTTATCCAAAAAATACTCATCCCCATCATCCTACTCATCCTCCTCCTCTTCGCCCGCCACCTCGTCCAGTAGACTTCCCTGATCAGACAATGGCTGACTGTCATCAAGGCTTCCCTAGTGCTCCACTGCTGACGCATGCTCCTTTATGTGCGTCAAACTTTGCATCAGCAGACGCGTTAGGGGGATGCTCATGCTTATTATGGCGTTGTCTGCACTAACCAGCCGTGTGCATTCCTCAAAACACTGAAGGACTTGACACAGGTCTTGTAGCTTCGACCACTGCACACCTGACAACTCCATGTCTGCCATCCAACTGCCTGCCCGTGTATGTGTATCCTCCCACAAATACATAACAGCATGCCTCTGTTCGCACAGTCTCTGAAGCATGTGCAGTGTGGAGTTCCACCTTGTTGCAACGTCGATTATTAGGCGATGCTGGGGAAGGTTCAAAATCGCTGATGGTTCTGCATACGGCTGGAGTGTACGGGCGAACGGCGGATGTGCGAGCAAAGTCTGCGCACCTTGAGGAGCAGGTCGGGTAACCCCGGATAACTTTTCAGGAAGCACTGCACCACCAGGTTTAAGGTGTGAGCCAGGCAAGGAATGTGTTTCAGTTGTGAAAAGGCTATGGCAGCCATAAAATTCCTTCCGTTATCACTCACTACCTTGCCTGCCTCAAGATCTACAGTGCCCAGCCATGACTGAGTCTCTTGCTGCAAGAACTCGGACAGAACTTCCGCGGTGTGTCTGTTGTCGCCCAAACACTTCATAGCCAATACAGCCTGCTGACGCTTGCCAGTAGCTGCCCCATAATGGGACACCTGGTGTGCAACAGTGGCATCTGCGGATGGAGTGGTTGTGCCACTGCGGTCTGTGGACGAGCTCTCGCTTCTGCAGGAGGACGAGGAGGAGGAGGAGGGGGGGGCGAACGGCTACAGCCAACTATTTCCTAGACCGTGGGCTAGGCAGAACTGTCCCAATATTGCTGTCCCCTGTGGACCCTGCATCCACCACATTAACCCAGTGTGATGGAGACGTAACATCCCTGGCCATGCCTACTGGTCCATGCATCTGTTGTCAGGTGCACCTTTCTACTCACAGATTGCATGAGTGCATGGACAATGCGGTCTTTTACATGCTGGTGGAGGGCTGGGATGGCTTTTCTCGAAAAGAAGTGTCGACTGGGTAGCTCGTAGCGTGGTACAGCATAGTCCATCAGGGCTTTGAAAGCTTCGCTTTCAACTAACCGGTAGGGCATCATCTCTAACGAGATTAGTCTAGCAATGTGGGCGTTCAAACCCTGTGTACGTGGATGCGAGGATGAGTACTTCCTTTTCCTAATGAGAGTCTCTTGTAGGGTGAGCTGGACTGGAGACCTGCATATGGTGGAACTAGCGGGGGTGCCGGTGGACATGGCAGACTGAGAGAGGGTTGTTGATAGTATTCTTGCTGTTGGCCTACATACAGTGTTTCCTACCACGAACCCGGTGATTCCCTGACTGCTTTGGCTTTGCGACGAAACCTCCACATTTACTGCAGGTGGTGTGGTAAATGGTGGGCTTACAGTGAGGGAAGGGATGTAGCATTGCTGACTAGCTTCATTGTGAGAGGGTGCAACAACGTTAAGGGACGTTTGGTCCAGGCTTGCAAGTGCATGGTGGTTAAATGTCTATGCATGCAACTTGTATTTAGATTTTTAACATTCTGACCTCTGCTGAAGGTCCTTGAGCATTTCTTACAGATGACTTTGCACTGATCATTTGGATCTTGGTTAAAAAAATGCCAGACTGCACTCTTCCTACTATTGGATACCTTTTCAGGCATTGCACACTGAGCTACTTTAACCGGATGGCCACGCTGTCCTACAACTGTTTTTGGTTTTGCCACACGTTTTTGGTCAGATACGGGCCTGCCAGATGGAACCTGTTGCGATGTTGATGCCTGCTGCGGCTCCTCCACCTCCGCTTCAGAGCTAATGCCGGCTGCACCCTGTTCCCCCAATGGCTGCCAATCGGGGTCAACAACTGGGTCATCTATGACCTCCTCTTCTATGTCCTGTGCACCTTCCTCTGTGTCACCGTGTAAGCCGGTGCTATAGCGTTCGTGACGGGGCTCCATAGTCTCATCAGGGTCAGATTCTGGCTCAGTACACTGCGAGGGCAATGTTGTGATCTGAGTCAAAGGAACAGCATAATAATCTGGCTGTGGCTGTGCATTTGTGCACTCCATGTCCGATTCATCTTGTAATGGGCATGGCCTGTTAACAATTTCACTTTATAACCCAGGAACGATATGTGTAAAGAGCTCCATGGAGTAACCCGTTGTGTCGCCTGACGCATCCTTCTCTGTTGTTCTGGGTGAAGAACACAAGGAAGTGACTTGTCCCTGACCGGGAACATCCACTGACAGCGCACTGCTTTTACATTTTGCACTTTCCAAAGAGGAGGCGAAAGAGCTAGAGGCAGAGTCAGCAAGGAAAGCTAAAACTTGTTCCTGCTGCTCCGGCTTTAAAAGTGGTTTTCCTACTCCCAGAAAAGTGAGCGTTAGAGGCCTTGTGTAGCCAGACGATGACGCTGGCTCAACAATTTGAGACTTAGGTGCTATATTGCTTTTCCCATGACCACCTGATGCTCCAACACCACTACCATCATTACCAGCTGGCAATGACCGCCACGGCCACGACCTCTTCCACCAGACTTCCTCATTCTTTGAAAAATGCATCCAAACTAACAAACGATATTTGGTACTGTAAAACCAGTTAGAAGGTGTACGCAAAGTTGTGGTGAATTTAAATCTCCCTTTATAGGTGTGTGAGACTGCAGGGAAAATCAGGCCCAGTACACAGCTTCAGTGACAGACAGTGGCTGACAGATATGACACTAACAGGACTGACGCAGATGCACACACTGGCAATAAAAATCTCCCCCTTTTTTATATGCGAGACTAGTAAATAAATCAGGCCCACTGTATTACAGTATTGTTTCTGTGGCAGAAAATGAGTGACAGATACCACAGACAGGACTGGCACAGATGCAGATTTGCCAATATTAGTCTCCCCCTTTTTTTATATTTTCTGGGAGACTAGTGAATAAATCAGGCCCACTGTATTACAGTATATTTTCTGTGGCAGAAAATGACTGAGACATGCCACAGACAGGACTGGCACAGATGCAGATTTGCCAATATTAATCTCCCCCTTTTTTATTTTTTCTGGGAGACTAGTGAATAAATCTGGCCCACTGTATTACAGTATAGTTTCTGTGGCAGAAAGTGGCTTGAAGATACAGTATATATATATATATATATATATATATATATATATATATATATAAAGAGGGACTGTACTACAATTCTACAATTACTATCTCCCTACAGTAATCTCAGAAAAGTATGGCAGGCAGCAATACAAAGGACTGCTGCACACAAAAGTGTGGACAAACAAACAATAGCTGTGCAGAAAGGAAGGAGCAACAGGATTTGTGCTTTGAAAAAAGCAGTTGGTTTGCACAGCGGTGTACAAACAGCAATGCAGCTATCAGGGAGCCTTCTAGGGCAGCCCAATAAGCTAAAGAGCTGATGATGAAAAATCTAGCCTCCACTGTCCCTGCTAAGAAAAGGTGGTGTTGGACAGTGGAAATCGCTACAGCACAAGTGGTTTGGGGGTTAATGTACCCTGCCTAACGCTATCCCTGCTTCTGACGAAGCGGCAGCAACCTCTCCCTATGCTCAGCTCGGCAGCAGTAAGATGGCGGTCGGCATGCACACCCCTTTATAGCCCCTGTGACGCCGCAGAAAACAAGCCAATCACTGTAATGCCCTTCTCTAAGATGGTGGGGACTGAGACCTATGCCATCACGCTACCCACACTCTGCGTCCACCTTCATTGGCTGAGAAATGGCGCTGAACGCGTCATATGAAACGCGACTTTGGCGTGAAGATCGCGTACCGCATGGCCGATCCCACACTGGGATCGGGTCGGGTTTCATGAAACCCGACTTTGCCAAAAGTCAGCGACTAATGAAAATGACCGATCCGTTTCGCTCAACCCTATGTGAAACTGTTTGATGTGTTTGGGGATGGTTTTTAGGATGGAAAGATCATTCTCGTTCTGTGCAGCAGTTATGCCATTAACATGTTCGCATACACGCACTTTGAATTGGCGAGTAGTAAGGCCGACATAGATTTTGGGCAAGGACATGTGGCATAATAAATAACCGTCTTAGTTTCACAATTGATGAAGTGTTTAATGGTAAAATACTTTATCCCTGAGGAATCGCTGAATGTGTCTGTTCTTTCAATGTTGGAACAAGCTACACAGTGGCCACATTGAAAAGATCCTTTCTTCTGTTGTGTCTGAGTAAGAAAGATTTTGGAACTACTTTGGTAATGCCTCTTCACTAAAGTGTCATGAATGTTTCTTGATCGTTAAAATGTGATGCTTGGTTGCTTTCCAAGATATTTAGAAAGTGTTTAATCAGCGAGTAATATGGGCCACGCCTTCTCAAGGACTTGTCTCATTTTATAATTCTCAGAGTGATAATCCGTAATGAACCGCATGTTCATTGTTTTAGATGATTTAGGACTAGTGTTGAGCATTCCGATACCGCAAGTATCGGGTATCGGCCGATATTTGCGGTATCGGAATTCCGATACCGAATTCCGATACTTCCCGCGTATCGGATACCGGAATCGGAAGTTCCCAGAATTCAAACAGAACGCAGCAGCCAATGAGGAATGATTGGAAGTGTGGGCACATCCTGTTTAGCATGGTGGGCATGTAAGTACTGGCAAGGCTGTGATTGGCTGCTGAAATGATGTCACTCTGCATTATAAAAAACGCTGCCGCCATTTTGCGCTCACTCTGCTGTGATTTCAGTTAGGGACAGGATGCTGTGTTCTAACTGAGGGCCAGTTGAGTTAGCTAATTGCTTTATTTTCCTTTCCAAAGGCTAATTTAGCAAAACGCTGTGTGTTCTTCACTGTTCACCTTGCTCTTGCCTTGCAGCGCTGTTTTAACAGCGTTCTGCAAGGTCTCTGTGTGTGTGTGTGTGTGTGCAGCTCACTCTGTAGTCTGTGTGCAGCCATATACCCGGTTGTATTCAGCTCAGGGGGGGTTCACACTGCCTCACACAGTTGTCCTTTTTTGCTCATAGTGCAGCCTGCTGCACATTTTTTCTCAAATTTCCTATTAGTGTTTTTCCACCCGTCTCCAGCTAAATTGTGGAAAAACACTACATAGGATAACCTAGAGGGGGGTTTTTGGGCCTTGCAGCGCCGTTTACGGCTGTCTGCACGGTCTCCGTGTGAGCCCAGCTCGCCCTGTAGTCTGTGTGCAGCCATAGCCGATGGATTCAGCTCAGGGTTCGTTACTGGCTCATACCTTGAGAAAAATTTTCCTTTCTTTCAAATAGTGCAGCCTTTTTAAAAATTTTAAAAAAAATTCCCTATTAGTGTTTTTCCACCCGTCTCCAGCTAAATAGTGGAAAAACACTACATAGGATAACCTAGAGGGGGTTTATTGGGCCTTGCAGCGCCGTTTACGGATGTCTGCACGGTCTCTTTGTGAGCGCAGCTCGCCCTGTAGTCTGTGTGCAGCTATAGCCGGTTGGATTCAGCTCAGGGTGCGTTACTGCCTCATACCTTGAAAAACAATTTCCTTTTTTTCAAATAGTGCAGCCTGTTTAAAATTTAAAAAAAAAAATTCCTATTAGTGTCTTTCCACCCGTCTCCAGCTAAATAGTGGAAAAACACTACATAGGATAACCTAGAGGAGGGTTTTTTGGCCTTGCAGCGCCGTTTACGGCTGTCTGCACGATCTCCGTGTGAGCGCAGCTCGCCCTGTAGTCTGTGTGCAGCTATAGCCGGTTGGATTCAGCTCAGGGTGCGTTACTGCCTCATACCTTGAAAAACAATTTCCTTTTTTTCAAATAGTGCAGCCTGTTTAAAATTAAAAATAAAAAATTCCTATTAGTGTCTTTCCACCCGTCTCCAGCTAAATAGTGGAAAAACACTACATAGGATAACCTAGAGGAGGGTTTTTTGGCCTTGCAGCGCCGTTTACGGCTGTCTGCACGGTCTCCGTGAGATTTAAACTAGCTCTGTAGCCCGATCTGCACAAAAAAAAAAGTAAAGTTCACCAAACACAACTTAACACTTGTGTAGGCCACATTTGAAAAATAATAAAGTTTAGTCCACACTTTACAACATTAGTGTTTCTTACACCTGTTAGGAGGAGCATTTCAGGAATAAGCACACTAAGGCCTTAGTACTTTTCTGCCTATCTTTATCTGTCAACCAAGATGAAGAGGGCAGGGAGTAAGGCACGTGGGCGTGGGCGCGGAGCAGGGAGAGGAGCAGGGAGAGGACGTGGTGATTCTGTGCCTGCTGCGGGCGCCGGTGACTCGTCGTCACTCAGTTTCAGCAGGGAACAGTCCTTCATGCGCAGCTTTGTCGGAGAGCGCCGTGCACCGCTGCTGCGTGAAGACCAAATTGAAGCTGTTGTCGGGTGGATGGCAGCTAACACCTCGGCATCGACTTCAGTTAGTGCCACATCCTCTCAGGCACAGAGCACTGGAGAGCAGCCATCTGTCTCTTCACCACCTGCCAAATTGGCCAGGCAGTCAGAGAGCCCAGGACAGGAGCCGTCTCTACTTCTGTTCTCTGAATCTCTTGGCTTGGAAACAGGGGGCCAGCCAAGCAGCATTGGAGAAATGGAAGAAGAGGCAGTGTGCAGTGATGCCCAACAGCTTTTTCTCTCTGACTCTGAAGAGGCAGGTGGGCCAGTGCCTCCGGTGACCACAGCGCAGTACGCATCTGATGATGAAACTCAGGTGCCGCTTTCTGATGCGTACTGTGCTGCCGAGACTACCCAGGAGGAGCAGTTGGTGGCAGAGGGTAGTGGAGATGATGAGGTCCTTGACCCATCGTGGCGTGAGGAACAGGAAGGTGGTGGGAGCAGCTCTGAGGAAGAGCTTCCCCTTACGGGCCAAAGAGGGAGAGGGAGGGGGAAGACTGCGGAGCCTGTAGCCTCCACTTTGGCACCCGTTAGGAGCCTGTCTCTTTCCAAAGCCAAAAAGGGCGCTCCCAAGACTTGCAGTGCCTGGTCCTTTTTTGACACAGTTGCAGATGACATTTGTTTTGTCAAATGCAAGCTGTGTCATCAGAAAGTAAAAAGAGGTAAAAGTGTCAGCAACCTCAATACCACAAATATGTGGAAACATGTGCGGACCAGGCACGCGGTGGAGTTACAGAAACACAGTGAAGACGTAGGCCAACCAACAGCGGCAGCTACCACCTCTTCATCTCGTGTTGCCTCTTCCTCCACTGTTGTCCAGAGACCTAGTGTAATTCCACCCACAGCACCACCTTCCCAGTCATCCTCACACTCCCAGTCTACTCTACAGCCATCGGTAGTACAGGCATGGGAGAAAAGGGGGGCATTCTCGGCCAACCACCCCCGAGCACAGGCTCTGAATGCAGGCATTGCCAAACTGTTGTCCCTGGAAATGCTCTCGTTCAGTCTGGTGGAGACTGACAGCTTCCGTGACTTGATGGCATTGGCAGTCCCACAGTACAAGGTGCCCAGCCGCTTTTACTTCAGCAGGCAGGCTGTCCCTGCCCTGCACAGGCATGTTGAGGCAAACATAAAACATGCGCTACTGAACGCCGTCAGTAGCAAGGTCCACCTCACCACCGATGCGTGGACCAGTCAGCATGGACAGGGGCGATATGTTTCCCTCACTGCCCATTGGGTTAATGTTGTTGAGCCAGGTACAGATCGTGCGAGTGGCGCAGGACGTGTCCTGCCCACTCCAAGGATTGCAGGAATCCAGTCTGTACGCATCGACTCCTCCTCTTACACCAGTTCCTCAGATTCCTCTCTGCAGGATCCGTCACAGTCCACCTCCACATGGACCCGTGAACGTTTACCTATGACCGACATGAGCACAGCCGTGGCCAAACGTCAGCAGGCCGTCTTGAAACTAGTTTCATTGGGGCATCGAAGCCACACAGCGCAGGAGCTCTGGAATGCCATCAAGCAGGAGAGCGATGTGTGGTTACTGCCAGCGAATCTCCAGCCAGGCATGGTAGTGTGTGACAATGGCCGAAATCTGGTGGCAGCTTTGGCCCTTGGCAACCTCACTCACATCCCATGTCTGGCACATGTGCTCAATTTGGTTGTGCAGAGTTTTCTGAGGGACTATCCGGATCTTGATGCCCTGCTGCACAAGGTCCGCCTAGAGTGTGCTCACTTGCGGCGTTCCAGCTTGGCCAGATCCCGCATTGCTGCTCTGCAGCGCCGATTCCGCCTTCCGGAACACCGCATCATATGTGACCTACCTACCCGGTGGATTTCCACGTTACATATGTTGGAGCGGTTGTGTGAGCAGCAGCAAGCAGTTATGGAGTACCAGCTGCATCAGGCGCAAAGAAGTCGCAGTCAGCGCCGATCAGACTTCACAACCACAGAGTGGGCCACTATGAAGGACGTCTGCCAGGTTTTGCGTCCTTTTGATTATTCCACGCGGATGGCAAGTGCAGATGATGCACTAGTCAGCATGACTGTCCCCCTTATCTGCCTGCTTCAGCAAACTTTGCAAGGGTTAAGGGATGATGTTGTGGAAGAGGTGGAGGATGAGGAGTCACCTTTTCCATCAGCTTCTGGAGAGTCAGCGCCACGTGGTTCCTCACAAAGGGGTACGCAGGGGCCAATTTGTGAGGAGGATGAGGAGGAGTCAATGGAGGAGGAAGAGCTCCGTCCAGAGGAGGGAGCGACACAATTGTCCAGTGGTCAGTGTGTACAGCGAGGGTGGGGTGATGACGAGCGGGCAAAGATCATGTCTCAAGCAGGGGACAGCGTTTCTGGGCCAGTTGGCACTCTGCAGCACATGGTGGATTTCATGCTGCAGTGCCTGAGAAACGACCGCCGCATCGACCACATTCTCAACATGCCTGATTATTGGGTGTTCACCCTCCTCGATCCTCGCTACCGGGACAACGTCCAAAACCTCATCCCTGCGTTGACCCGGGAGCGTAAATTGCGGGAGTACCACGACACACTGGTGAATTCCATCATCTTCTCCTGTCCAACTGAGAGGAGTGCTGCTAGTGCTTTACAAAGCAGCTCAGTGCGTCGAGGCAGTGGGGGAGGCTCTGCCCAAAGAGGGAGCAGAAGCAGTGCCTCTGCCCAAGGCAAGCCCAGTATGGCACAACTCTGGCACACTTTTGTGTGCCCGCCCCAAATGTCTACACCATCACCGGCGGCTCCAGTCAGCAGGAGGCAACGGTTCCGTCAGATGGTGACAGACTACATGGCTTGCCCTCTTACTGTACTCCCAGACGGCTCTTCCCCGTTCAAGTTTTGGGTCTCTAAGCTGGATACATGGCCAGAGCTAAGCCAGTATGCATTGGAGGTGCTGGCTTGCCCTGCGGCTAGTGTCTTATCGGAACGTGTCTTTAGTACCGCAGGTGGTGTACTAACAGACCGTCGCACGCGACTATCCTCCGATAACGTTGACCGGCTTACTTTCCTGAAAATGAACCAGGCCTGGATCTCGCAGGAATTTGCCACTCCTCTGCCTGATTAAGTAATTGGGTGTCATCCAGGTCTCCTGCTGTGTTCATCTTTCTACCACCTGAACTGCTATTCCTGGGCTCCAACACCGCCAGTTGCGGCTCAGAAGGGCAGGCTGCACAGTAAAAACATACGACCCAGTGTTATTGGGTTTCAGTAACGTCAGCTGATCCCCAGCTGTGTAGCCGGCAATGTGTCCTGCGACCGCCACGCTGGCACAACAACCTAAATGGAAGGGAACCTGCCCCCCCCCCGTCGTTTGTCACTGAAAGAGCCATCTTGTGCAGCAGTAATGCTGCACAAGGAAAAGGTAGCTCTTTTTTTTTAGCTCCTTGCACACGCAGAACTTAACACTTATAAAATGTGTTCACTGATACCGTTATACTGTCCCGGAGCTGGGACTTTCCTTCGCAATGTGACGCAGCACAGCCGTCATTTCTACCCCCTTGGTGCCATGCGCTGCCTCCTCAGCGTTGTTTTAAGCTGTCACGGAGCCTGCGCTGTTCTGTTATCCCTTGGGCATGGCCTATTTGCGCTGCCTGTCTTCTGACATAATTTGGTGTCAGGCTGGCTGCGCCTGTGCGGCCGCGCTGCCCAAGATCCCGCCTCGCTGTGTCTTCTGATTGAGTCACACTGCGGGCCTGGGATCCATGGGCATGCGCAGTGCATATCTTCCCCTCGGGCTCTCGCTCATTTCCCTCCGCCTTCTTTAGACTGTGCGCCGTCAGCTGATCCCTAATAGCATGCCACGGCCTTGACACCGCACAGTCTGAAGAAGAGGGAAGGAGGGGAGTGAGAGTCGAGGATATGCACTGTGCATGTCCATGGTTCCAAGGCCCGCAGTGGGATTACGTTGGACGAGACTGCGAGGTGGGATCTGGAGCAGCGTGGACGCACAGGCAGTGACAGCCTGACACCAAATTATGTCAGAAGACAGGCAGCGCTAATTGGCCATGGCCAAGGGCTAACAGAACAGCGCAGGCTCCGTGACAGCTTAAAACAACGCTGAGGAGGCAGCGCACGGCACCAAGGGGATAGGAATGACAGCTGTGCTGTGTCCCATTATGAAGGAAATTCGCACATCCGGGACGGTTTAACGGTATAAGGGGACACATTTTTAGTGTTTACTTCGGTGTTTGCAAGGAGCATAATTAAAAGAACCACCTTTTCCTTTTGCATCGTTAGTGCTGCACAAGATGGCTCTTTCAGCTACAAACGTATTGGGAGGGGGTTAAAGGTTCCCTTTCAACTTGCTCCAATCAGGCTTCGGCCTAGACTCTGTTCCTCTGCTCCTCCTGCTGACCCTGGGCTCTAACACCGCCAGTTGGTGCCTGGAAGTGCTGTGTGCACAGTCAACAGTCGCTCCTCTGTTATTGGGGTTCAGTAACGTCAGCTGATCCCCAGCTGTGTGTGCGGCAATACCTCCAATCTGCTCCTCCTGCTGTCCCTGGGCTCTAACACCGCCAGTTGGTGCCTGGAAGTGCTGTGTGCACAGTCAACAGTCGCTCCTCTGTTATTGGGGTTCAGTAACGTCAGCTGATCCCCAGCTGTGTGTGCGGCAATACCTCCAATCTGCTCCTCCTGCTGTCCCTGGGCTCTAACACCGCCAGTTGGTGCCTGGAAGTGCTGTGTGCACAGTCAACAGTCGCTCCTCTGTTATTGGGGTTCAGTAACGTCAGCTGATCCCCAGCTGTGTGTGCGGCAATACCTCCAATCTGCTCCTCCTGCTGTCCCTGGGCTCTAACACCGCCAGTTGGTGCCTGGAAGTGCTGTGTGCACAGTCAACAGTCGCTCCTCTGTTATTGGGGTTCAGTAACGTCAGCTGATCCCCAGCTGTGTGTCCGGCAACGTGTCATGCGACCGCCACGCTGGCACAACTAAAATGTAAGGGGACCTGTCCCCCCCCCCCTAGGCGTTTGTTACTGAAAGAGCCACCATGTGCAGCACTAATACTGCACAAGGGAAAGGTCGCTCTTGAAATTATGCTCCTTGCAAACGCTGAACTACACACTCATGTAATGTGTCCCCTCACACCGTCCAACCGTCCCGGAGGTGGGACTTTCCTTTGTAATGTGACGCAGCACAGCCGTCATTGCTACCCCCTTGGCACCGTGTGCTGCCTCCTTAGCGTTGTTTGATTCCGTCATGGACCCTGCGCTGTTATGTTATCCCTTGGCCATGCACAGTTTGCGCTGCCCGTCCTCTGACATCATTTGTTGTCGTCCTGGCTGCGCCTGTGCGTCCACGCTGCCCGAAATCACACCTCGCAGTGTCGTCTAATGTGATCCCACAGTGGGCCTGGTATCCATGGCCATGCGCAGTGCATATACTAGCCTCTCACTCCCCTTCTTCACGCTTCTTCAGACTAGGCGGCGTCAGCTGATCCCTAATAGCATGCCACGGCCGTGACGCCGCACAGTCTGAAGAAGCAGGAAGGAGGTGAGTGAGAGGCGATGATATGCACTGCGCATGCCCATGGATCCCTGGCCCGCAGTGGGACTACATTAGATGACACTGCAAGGTTGGATCTCGGGCAGCTTGGACGCACAGGCACTGCCAGCCTGACACCTACATGATGTCAGAAGACGGGCACCGCTAACTGTGCATGGCCAAGGGATAACATTACAGCGCGGGCTCCGTGACAGAACCAAACAACGTTGAGGAGGTGGCGCCCGGCACCAAGGGGGTTGGAATGACGGCTGTGCTGTGTCACATTACAAAGGAAAGTCCCACTTCCGGGATGGTTTGACGGTGTGAGGGGACACATTATATGAGTGTGTACTTCAGCGTTTGCAAGGAGCATAATTTTCGGAGCCACCATTTTCCATGTGCAGTATTACTGCTGTACAAGATGGCTCTTTCAGCAACAAATGCCTGGGGGGGGGGGGGGGTGGTTAAAGGTTCCCTTTCAACTTGCTCCACTGCAGGCTTCGGCCTACACTCTGCTCCTCTTTGATTCCCTGGGTTTCAACACTGTCAGTTGCCACCTGGAAGTGTTGTCTACACAGAAAAAACACTAGCTGATGTGTCAGTGGGGTTCAGCACCGCCAGCTGTTCCCCTGCTGTGTAGTCGGCAACGTGTCCAGCACAAGCCACGCTGGCACAACAGAACAAAAGCTGCCACCAGTGCAGGCTTCGGCCTACACTCTGCTCCTCTCCTCCTCCTGCTGACCCTGGGCTCAAACACCGCTAGTTTTTGCCCGGAAGTGCTAGCTGCACAGAGAAAAACACCAGCCAATGTGTTAGTGGGGTTCAGCACCGCCAGCTGTTCCCCTGCTGTTTAGCCGGCAACGTGACCTGCAAACGCCACGCAGGCACATGAACTGAAATTAAAGGGAACCTGGCCCCACCCCCCCAGGTGTTTCTATGTATAACAGCCACCTAGTACAGCAGTACTGCTGCATTTGTACAAGGTGGCTGACTTTTCTCCTTGCCCACGTGGAACTCAACACGTACAAAATGTGTCTCATTGAGACCATTCCACTGTCCCTGAGGTGTGACTTTCCTTTCTAATGATACGCAGCACCCCCCTTGGTAGCGTTTCCCGTCTTTTGTCATCATGGTTAGCTGGCTGCGCCTGTGCATCCGCCCTGCTAGAAACAACGCCCCTCGTTGTCATATTTATTTTGTCAGCGAGGGTGTGGTTTATGGGCACGAGCAGTGCATATGTTCGCCTGTCTTAACTCATCTCCTTCCGCCTTCTTCAGACTGTGTGACCTCCTGGCCGTGGTAGGCGATAAGGGATCAGCTGAGGCCGCCCAGTCTGAAGCAGGTGTAAGGACATGTGTGAGCGGCAAACCTATTTACTGCACAAGGCCACGAATCCCAGCCACGCAGTGTGATTTTTTGAAAACACACTGTGGGTCTGGGATTCATGTCCATCGCTAACCGCAACGGCCGACATGAAATGAGGTCAGAAGACAGGAAGCGCTCACAGCGCATGGCCAAGGGATCACAATAGCGCAGACTCCTGTACAGCAAATAACAATGCTCAGGAATCTGCACCCAGTACCTAGGTGCAAATTTTGACACCTGTGCTGCGTCTCCTTAAAAAGACAAGTCACGCCTCCACAACTGTTTGACAGTATAATGGGCTAAATAGTGTACGTGTTTTATTCAGCGTGTGCAAGGAGCAAACTAAATAGAGCAACCTTTTACTTGTGCAGCATTAATGCTGCACAAGGTGTGGCTCTTGTACCTTGCAACACCTGAGGGGGGGTTAAAGGTAACCTTTGAAATTGGTTCAACTAGGCTTCGGCCTACACTCTGCTCCTCTCCTCCTCCTGCTGACCCTGGGCTCTAACACCGCCAGTTTTTGCCCGGACATGCGATCTGCACAGAGAAAAACACCAGTCAATGTGTCAGTGGGGTTCAGCAACGCCAGCTGTTCCCCTGCTGTGTAGCCGGCATCGTGTCCAGCACAAGCCACGCTGGCACAACCGACCAAAAGCTGCCACCAGTGCAGGCTTCGGCCTACACTCTGCTCCTCTCCTCCTCCTGCTGACCCTGGGCTCAAACACCGCCAGTTTCTGCCCGGACATGCTAGCTGCACAGAGAAAAACACCCACCATTGTGTCAGTGGGGTTCAGCACCGCCAGCTGTTCCCCCGCTGTGTAGCCGGCATCGTGTCCAGCACAAGCCACGCTGGCACAACTGACCAAAAGCTGCCACCAGTGCAGGCTTCGGCCTACACTCTGCTCCTCTCCTCCTCCTGCTGACCCTGGGCTCAAACACCTCCAGTTTCTGCCCGGAAGTGCTAGCTGCACAGAGAAAAACACCAGCCAATGTGTTAGTGGGGTTCAGCACCGCCAGCTGTTCCCCTGCTGTGTAGCCGGCAACGTGACCTGCAAACGCCATGCAGGCACATGAACTGAAATTAAAGGGAACCTGGCCCCACCCCCCCAGGTGTTTCTATGTATAACAGCCACCTTGTACAGCAGTACTGCTGCATTTGTACAAGGTGGCTGACTTTTTCTCCTTGCCCACGTGGAACTCAACACGTACAAAATGTGTCTCATTAGAGACCATTCCACTGTCCCTGAGGTGTGACTTTCCTTTCTAATGACACGCAGCACCCCCATTGTTAGCGCTGCCCGTCTTCTGACATCATTGGTTGGCTGGCTGTGCCTGTGCGTCCGCCCTGCCCGACACAACGCCCCTCGTTGTCTCATATATTTTGACTGCGAGGGTGTGATTGATGGGCACGAGCAGTGCATATGTTCCCCTGTCTTCACTCCCCTCCTTTCGCCTTCTTCTGACTGTGCGGCCTCATGGCCGCGGCATGCGATAAGGGATCAGCTGAGGCCGCCCAGTCTGAAGAAGGTGTAAGGACATGTGTGAGCGGCGAACATATATACTGCACAAGGCCACGAATCCCAGCACCGCAGTGTGACTTTAGGAAAAGGCACTGTGGGTCTGGGATTTATGGCCATCGTTAACTGCACCGGCCAACATGAAATGAGGTCATGAGACGGCCTGCACTAACAGGGTATTGCCAAGGGATAACACAAGAGCGCAGTTTCCTGTACTGCAAATAACAACGGTAAGGAATCTGCGCCCAGCACCTAGGTGTAAATTTGTACACCTGTGCTGCGTCTCCTTAAAAAGACAAGTCACGCCTCCACTACTGTTTGACAGTATAATGGGCTAAATAGTGTACGTGTTTTATTCAGCGTGTGCAAGGAGCAAAATTAAGAGAGCAACCTTTGACTTGTGCATCATTAATGCAGTTCAAGGTGTGGCTCTTGTACCTTGCAACACCTGAGGGGGGGTTAAAGGTTACCTTTGAAATTGGTTCAACTAGGCTTCGGCCTACACTCTGCTCCTCTCCTCCTCCTGCTGACCCTGGGCTATAACACCGCCAGTTGTAGCCTGGAAGTGCTAGCTGCACAGAGAAAAACACCAGCCAATGTGTTAGTGGGGTTCAGCACCGCCAGCTGTTCCCCTGCTGTGTAGCCGGCATCGTGTCCAGCAGAAGCCACGCTGGCACAACCGACCAAAAGCTGCCACCAGTGCAGGCTTCGGCCTACACTCTGCTCCTCTCCTCCTCCTGCTGACCCTGGGCTCAAACACCGCCAGTTTCTGCCCGGACATGCTAGCTGCACAGAGAAAAACACTCACCATTGTGTCAGTGGGGTTCAGCACCGCCAGCTGTTCCCCCGCTGTGTAGTCGGCATCGTGTCCAGCACAAGCCACGCTGGCACAACTGACCAAAAGCTGCCACCAGTGCAGGCTTCGGCCTACACTCTGCTCCTCTCCTCCTCCTGCTGACCCTGGGCTCAAACACCTCCAGTTTCTGCCCGGAAGTGCTAGCTGCACAGAGAAAAACACCAGCCAATGTGTTAGTGGGGTTCAGCACCGCCAGCTGTTCCCCTGCTGTGTAGCCGGCATCGTGTCCAGCAGAAGCCACGCTGGCACAACCGACCAAAAGCTGCCACCAGTGCAGGCTTCGGCCTACACTCTGCTCCTCTCCTCCTCCTGCTGACCCTGGGCTCAAACACCGCCAGTTTCTGCCCGGACATGCTAGCTGCACAGAGAAAAACACCCACCATTGTGTCAGTGGGGTTCAGCACCGCCAGCTGTTCCCCCGCTGTGTAGTCGGCATCGTGTCCAGCACAAGCCACGCTGGCACAACTGACCAAAAGCTGCCACCAGTGCAGGCTTCGGCCTACACTCTGCTCCTCTCCTCCTCCTGCTGACCCTGGGCTCAAACACCTCCAGTTTCTGCCCGGAAGTGCTAGCTGCACAGAGAAAAACACCAGCCAATGTGTTAGTGGGGTTCAGCACCGCCAGCTGTTCCCCTGCTGTGTAGCCGGCATCGTGTCCAGCAGAAGCCACGCTGGCACAACCGACCAAAAGCTGCCACCAGTGCAGGCTTCGGCCTACACTCTGCTCCTCTCCTCCTCCTGCTGACCCTGGGCTCAAACACCTCCAGTTTCTGCCCGGAAGTGCTAGCTGCACAGAGAAAAACACCAGCCAATGTGTTAGTGGGGTTCAGCACCGCCAGCTGTTCCCCTGCTGTGTAGCCGGCAACGTGACCTGCAAACGCCACGCAGGCACATGAACTGAAATTAAAGGGAACCTGGCCCCACCCCCCCAGGTGTTTCTATGTATAACAGCCACCTTGTACAGCAGTACTGCTGCATTTGTACAAGGTGGCTGACTTTTTCTCCTTGCCCACGTGGAACTCAACACGTACAAAATGTGTCTCATTAGAGACCATTCCACTGTCCCTGAGGTGTGACTTTCCTTTCTAATGATACGCAGCACCCCCCTTGGTAGCGCTGCCCGTCTTCTGACATCATTGGTTGGCTTGTTGCGCCTGTGCGTCCGCCCTGCCTGAAACAATGCTCCTCGTTGTCTTACTTATTTTGACTGCGAGGGTGTGATTGATGGGCACGAGCAGTGCATATCTTCGCCTGTCTTAACTCATCTCCTTCCGCCTTCTTCAGACTATGCAGCCTCATGGCCGCGGCATGCAAGAAGGGATCAGCAGAGGCCGCCCAGTCTGAAGCAGGTGTAAGGACGTGTGTGAGCGGCCAAAATATTTACTGCTCAAGGCCACGATTCCCAGCACCGCAGTGTGACTTTATGAAAAGGCACTGTGGGTCTGGGATTTATGGCCATCGTTAACCGCACCGGCCAACATGAAATGAGGTCATAAGACGGGCAGCTCTAACAGGGCATTGCCAAGGGATAACACAAGAGTGCAGACTCCTGTACAGCAAATAACAACGCTCAGGAAGCTGCGCCAAGCACCAAGGCGTTATTTGGGACACCTGTGCTGCGTCTCCTTAAAAAGCCAAGTCACGCATCCACTACAGTTTGACTGTAGAATGGGCTAAATTGTGTACGTCTTTCATTCAGCGTGTACAAGTAGACAAATTAATAGAGCAACCTTTCACTTGTGCAGCATTAATACTGCACAAGGTGTGTCTCTTGTACTTTGTAACACCTGAGGGGGGGTTAAAGGTTTCCTTTGAAATTGGTTCAACTAGGCTTCGGCCTACACTCTGCTCCTCTCCTCCTCCTCCTGCTTCACCACGGGCTCTAACATCGCAAGTTTTTGCCCGCAAGTGCTAGCTGCACAGAGAAAAACACCCGCCATTGTGTTAGTGGGGTTCAGCAACGCCAGCTGTTCCCACACTGTGTAGCCGGCAAAGTGTCCTGCAAATGCAACGCTGACACAAAGCTGCCTCCAGTGCAGGCTTCGGCCTACACTCTGCTCCCCCTGCTTACCCTTTGCTCCAGCACCGCTAGTTGGGGCTCTAGGAAGACAATCTTTAATAGGCAACGCATCTGGATTCCAGCACTGCCAGCTGGTTCTCGGCAGTGTTTTTGTCACAGGTACTCCCTCGTGCCAAACCTGGTTTCAGCACCGTCAGCTGTTTCCGGGTTGTGTCAAACTCGCTGAGACGCCTATGCTTGCCCCGTCGTGTTGCGGTCGGGTTAGCCAACTCCAGGGTGCCTCCAGTTTAGGAGCTTCCTATGTGGGCTGCGTGAACTGGTTGTCAAGGCTGGTTCTGTAGTGCCAGTAGGCCCAGCTCCCCCTGTAGGACTGTTGGGGTTCGGTAACTGCGGCTGCCTCGCGGCCTAGCTGTTCTCTCCTCTCCTGTGGGCCTTGGGGTCCACCACCTGGTTCCAGCACCGTCAGCTGGTTCCAGGCCGAGCCTTTGGCTTAGGTGCCTCCTCCTGGGTATCCGAGTTCCGCCAACGTCAGGCGGTCCTTGGTAGTGCTTTTAAGCGCGGGCACCTACAGCTTAGTAACCGGGTTCCAGCACCATCAGCTGGTCCTCGGTCGTGCCATTGGCTCTTGCACACTGGGGCAACGCATCTGGGTTCCAGCACCGCCAGCTGGTTCTCGGCAGTGTTTTTGTCACAGGTACTCCCTCGTGCCAAACCTGGTTTCAGCACCGTCAGCTGTTTCCGGGTTGTGTCAAACTCGCTGAGACGCCTATGCTTGCCCCGTCGTGTTGCGGTCGGGTTAGCCAACTCCAGGGTGCCTCCAGTTTAGGAGCTTCCTATGTGGGCTGCGTGAACTGGTAGTCAAGGCTGGTTCTGTAGTGCCAGTAGGCCCAGCTCCCCCTGTAGGACTGTTGGGGTTCGGTAACTGCGGCTGCCTCGCGGCCTAGCTGTTCTCTCCTCTCCTGTGGGCCTTGGGGTCCACCACCTGGTTCCAGCACCGTCAGCTGGTTCCAGGCCGAGCCTTTGGCTTAGGTGCCTCCTCCTGGGTATCCGAGTTCCGCAAACGTCAGGCGGTCCTTGGTAGTGCTTTTAAGCGCGGGCACCTACAGCTTAGTAACCGGTTCCAGCACCGTCAGCTGGTCCTCGGTCGTGCCATTGGCTCTTGCACACTGGGGCAACGCATCTGGGTTCCAGCACCGCCAGCTGGTTCTCGGCAGTGTTTTTGTCACAGGTACTCCCTCGTGCCAAACCTGGTTTCAGCACCGTCAGCTGTTTACGGGTTGTGTCAAACTCGCTGAGACGCCTATGCTTGCCCCGTCGTGTTGCGGTCGGGTTAGCCAACTCCAGGGTGCCTCCAGCTTAGGAGCTTCCTATGTGGGCTGCGTGAACTGGTAGTCAAGGCTGGTTCTGTAGTGCCAGTAGGCCCAGCTCCCCCTGTAAGACTGTTGGGGTTCGGTAACTGCGGCTGCCTTGCGGCCTAGCTGTTCTCTCCTCTCCTGTGGGCCTTGGGGTCCACCACCTGGTTCCAGCACCGTCAGCTGGTTCCAGGCCGAGCCTTTGGCTTAGGTGCCTCCTCCTGGGTATCCGAGTTCCGCCAATGTCAGGCGGTCCTTGGTAGTGCTTTTAAGCGCGGGCACCTACAGCTTAGTAACCGGGTTCCAGCACCGCCAGCTGGTCCTCGGTCGTGCCATTGGCTCTTGCACACTGGGGCAACGCATCTGGGTTCCAGCACCGCCAGCTGGTTCTCGGCAGTGTTCTTGACACAGGTACTCCCTCGTGCCAAGCCTGGTTTCATCACCGTCAGCTGTTTCCGGGTTGTGTCAAGCTCACTGAGACGCCTATGCTTGCCCCGTCGTGGTGCGGTCGGGTTAGCCAACTCCAGGGTGCCTCCAGTTTAGGAGCTTCCTATGTGGGCTGCGTGAAATGGTAGTCAAGGCTGGTTCTGTAGTGCCAGTAGGCCCAGCTCCCCCTGTAGGACTGTTGGGGTTCGGTAACTGCGGCTGCCTCGCGGCCTAGCTGTTCTCTCCTCTCCTGTGGGCCTTCGGGTCCACCACCTGGTTCCAGCACCGTCAGCTGGTTCCAGGCCGAGCCTTTGGCTTAGGTGCCTCCTCCTGGGTATCCGAGTTCCGCCAACGTCAGGCGGTCCTTGGTAGTGCTTTTAAGCGCGGGCACCTACAGCTTAGTAACCGGGTTCCAGCACCGCCAGCTGGTCCTCGGTCGTGCCATTGGCTCTTGCACACTGGGGCAACGCATCTGGGTTCCAGCACCGCCAGCTGGTTCTCGGCAGTGTTCTTGACACAGGTACTCCCTCGTGCCAAGCCTGGTTTCATCACCGTCAGCTGTTTCTGGGTTGTGTCAAGCTCACTGAGACGCCTATGCTTGCCCCGTCGTGGTGTGGTCGGGTTAGCCAACTCCAGGGTGCCTCCAGTTTAGGAGCTTCCTATGTGGGCTGCGTGAATTGGTAGTCAAGGCTGGTTCTGTAGTGCCAGTAGGCCCAGCTCCCCCTGTAGGACTGTTGGGGTTCGGTAAGTGCGGCTGCCTCGCGGCCTAGCTGTTCTCTCCTCTCCTGTGGGCCTTCGGGTCCACCACCTGGTTCCAGCACCGTCAGCTGGTTCCAGGCCAAGCCTTTGGCTTAGGTGCCTTCTCCTGGGTATCCGAGTTCCGCCAACGTCAGGCGGTCCTTGGTAGTGCTTTTAAGCGCGGGCACCTACAGCTTAGTAACCGGGTTCCAGCACCGCCAGCTGGTCCTCGGTTGTGCCATTGGCTCTTGCACACTGGGGCAACGAATCTGGGTTCCAGCACCGCCAGCTGGTTCTCGGCAGTGTTTTTGTCACAGGTACTCCCTCGTGCCAAACCTCGTTTCAGCACCGTCAGCTGTTTACGGGTTGTGTCAAACTCGCTGAGACGCCTATGCTTGCCCCGTCGTGTTGCGGTCGGGTTAGCCAACTCCAGGGTGCCTCCAGTTTAGGAGCTTCCTATGTGGGCTGCGTGAACTGGTAGTCAAGGCTGGTTCTGTAGTGCCAGTAGGCCCAGCTCCCCCTGTAAGACTGTTGGGGTTCGGTAACTGCGGCTGCCTCACGGCCTAGCTGTTCTCTCCTCTCCTGTGGGCCTTGGGGTCCACCACCTGGTTCCAGCACCGTCAGCTGGTTCCAGGCCGAGCCTTTGGCTTAGGTGCCTCCTCCTGGGTATCCGAGTTCCGCCAACGTCAGGCGGTCCTTGGTAGTGCTTTTAAGCGCGGGCACCTACAGCTTAGTAACCGGGTTCCAGCACCGCCAGCTGGTCCTCGGTCGTGCCATTGGCTCTTGCACACTGGGGCAACGCATCTGGGTTCCAGCACCGCCAGCTGGTTCTCGGCAGTGTTCTTGACACAGGTACTCCCTCGTGCCAAGCCTGGTTTCATCACCGTCAGCTGTTTCCGGGTTGTGTCAAGCTCACTGAGACGCCTATGCTTGCCCCGTCGTGGTGCGGTCGGGTTAGCCAACTCCAGGGTGCCTCCAGTTTAGGAGCTTCCTATGTGGGCTGCGTGAATTGGTAGTCAAGGCTGGTTCTGTAGTGCCAGTAGTCCCAGCTCCCCCTGTAGGACTGTTGGGGTTCGGTAACTGCGGCTGCCTCGCGGCCTAGCTGTTCTCTCCTCTCCTGTGGGCCTTCGGGTCCACCACCTGGTTCCAGCACCGTCAGCTGGTTCCAGGCCGAGCCTTTGGCTTAGGTGCCTCCTCCTGGGTATCCGAGTTCCGCCAACGTCAGGCGGTCCTTGGTAGTGCTTTTAAGCGCGGGCACCTACAGCTTAGTAACCGGGTTCCAGCACCGCCAGCTGGTCCTCGGTCGTGCCATTGGCTCTTGCACACTGGGGCAACGCATCTGGGTTCCAGCACCGCCAGCTGGTTCTCGGCAGTGTTCTTGACACAGGTACTCCCTCGTGCCAAGCCTGGTTTCATCACCGTCAGCTGTTTCCGGGTTGTGTCAAGCTCACTGAGACGCCTATGCTTGCCCCGTCGTGGTGCGGTCGGGTTAGTCAACTCCAGGGTGCCTCCAGTTTAGGAGCTTCCTATGTGGGCTGCGTGAATTGGTAGTCAAGGCTGGTTCTGTAGTGCCAGTAGGCCCAGCTCCCCCTGTAGGACTGTTGGGGTTCGGTAACTGCGGCTGCCTCGCGGCCTAGCTGTTCTCTCCTCTCCTGTGGGCCTTCGGGTCCACCACCTGGTTCCAGCACCGTCAGCTGGTTCCAGGCCGAGCCTTTGGCTTAGGTGCCTTCTCCTGGGTATCCGAGTTCCGCCAACGTCAGGCGGTCCTTGGTAGTGCTTTTAAGCGCGGGCACCTACAGCTTAGTAACCGGGTTCCAGCACCGCCAGCTGGTCCTCGGTCGTGCCATTGGCTCTTGCACACTGGGGCAACGCATCTGGGTTCCAGCACCGCCAGCTGGTTCTCGGCAGTGTTCTTGACACAGGTACTCCCTCGTGCCAAGCCTGGTTTCATCACCGTCAGCTGTTTCCGGGTTGTGTCAAGCTCACTGAGACGCCTATGCTTGCCCCGTCGTGGTGCGGTCGGGTTAGCCAACTCCAGGGTGCCTCCAGTTTAGGAGCTTCCTATGTGGGCTGCGTGAATTGGTAGTCAAGGCTGGTTCTGTAGTGCCAGTAGGCCCAGCTCCCCCTGTAGGACTGTTGGGGTTCGGTAACTGCGGCTGCCTCACGGCCTAGCTGTTCTCTCCTCTCCTGTGGGCCTTGGGGTCCACCACCTGGTTCCAGCACCGTCAGCTGGTTCCAGGCCGAGCCTTTGGCTTAGGTGCCTCCTCCTGGGTATCCGAGTTCCGCCAACGTCAGGCGGTCCTTGGTAGTGCTTTTAAGCGCGGGCACCTACAGCTTAGTAACCGGGTTCCAGCACCGCCAGCTGGTCCTCGGTCGTGCCATTGGCTCTTGCACACTGGGGCAACGCATCTGGGTCCCAGCACCGCCAGCTGGTTCTCGGCAGTGTTCTTGACACAGGTACTCCCTCATGCCAAGCCTGGTTTCATCACCGTCAGCTGTTTCCGGGTTGTGTCAAGCTCACTGAGACGCCTATGCTTGCCCCGTCGTGGTGCGGTCAGGTTAGCCAACTCCAGGGTGCCTCCAGTTTAGGAGCTTCCTATGTGGGCTGCGTGAATTGGTAGTCAAGGCTGGTTCTGTAGTGCCAGTAGGCCCAGCTCCCCCTGTAGGACTGTTGGGGTTCGGTAACTGCGGCTGCCTCACGGCCTAGCTGTTCTCTCCTCTCCTGTGGGCCTTCGGGTCCACCACCTGGTTCCAGCACCGTCAGCTGGTTCCAGGCCGACCCTTTGGCTTAGGTGCCTCCTCCTGGGTATCCGAGTTCCGCCAATGTCAGGCGGTCCTTGGTAGTGCTTTTAAGCGCGGGCACCTACAGCTTAGTAACCGGGTTCCAGCACCGCCAGCTGGTCCTCGGTCGTGCCATTGGCTCTTGCACACTGGGGCAACGCATCTGGGTTCCAGCACCACCAGCTGGTTCTCGGCAGTGTTCTTGACACAGGTACTCCCTCGTGCCAAGCCTGGTTTCATCACCGTCAGCTGTTTCCGGGTTGTGTCAAGCTCACTGAGACGCCTATGATTGCCCCGTCGTGGTGCGGTCGGGTTAGCCAACTCCAGGGTGCCTCCAGTTTAGGAGCTTCCTATGTGGGCTGCGTGAATTGGTAGTCAAGGCTGGTTCTGTAGTGCCAGTAGGCCCAGCTCCCCCTGTAGGACTGTTGGGGTTCGGTAACTGCGGCTGCCTCGCGGCCTAGCTGTTCTCTCCTCTCCTGTGGGCCTTCGGGTCCACCACCTGGTTCCAGCACCGTCAGCTGGTTCCAGGCCGAGCCTTTGGCTTAGGTGCCTCCTCCTGGGTATCCGAGTTCCGCCAACGTCAGGCGGTCCTTGGTAGTGCTTTTAAGCGCGGGCACCTACAGCTTAGTAACCGGGTTCCAGCACCGTCAGCTGGTCCTCGGTCGTGCCATTGGCTCTTGCACACTGGGGCAACGCATCTGGGTTCCAGCACCGCCAGCTGGTTCTCGGCAGTGTTTTTGTCACAGGTACTCCCTTGTGCCAAACCTGGTTTCAGCACCGTCAGCTGTTTCCGGGTTGTGTCAAACTCGCTGAGACGCCTATGCTTGCCCCGTCGTGTTGCGGTCGGGTTAGCCAACTCCAGGGTGCCTCCAGTTTAGGAGCTTCCTATGTGGGCTGCGTGAACTGGTAGTCAAGGCTGGTTCTGTAGTGCCAGTAGGCCCAGCTCCCCCTGTAAGACTGTTGGGGTTCGGTAACTGCGGCTGCCTCGCGGCCTAGCTTTTCTCTCCTCTCCTGTGGACCTTCAGGTCCACCACCTTGTTCCAGCACCGTCAGCTGGTTCTCGGCAGTGTCTTTTGCTCTTGTACCTTCTGCTCCCCATCCTGGTTCCAGTACCGTCAGCTGGTTCCGGGCAGAGCCTTTGGCTTAGGTGCCTCCTTCTGGGTATCCAAGTTCCACCAACGTCAGGTGGTCCTTGGTAGTGCTTTCGGGCACGGGTACCTCCTGCTTAGTAACCGGGTTCCAGTAACGTCAGCTGGTCCTCGGTAGTTCCATTGGCTCTTGGACCTTCGGCTACCCATCCGGGTTCCAGTACCGTCAGCTGGTTCTCGGCAGTGTCTTTTGCTCTTGTACCTTCTGCTCCCCATCCTGGTTCCAGTACCGTCAGCTGGTTCCGGGCAGAGCCTTTGGCTTAGGTGCCTCCTTCTGGGTATCCGAGTTCCGCCAACGTCAGGCGGTCCTTGGTAGTGCTTTTTAGCACGGGTACCTCCTGCTTAGTAACCGGGTTCCAGTAACGTCAGCTGGTCCTCGGTAGTTCCATAGGCTCTTGAACCTTCGGGTAGCCATCCGAGTTCCAGTTCCATCAGCTGGTTCTTGGCATTTTCTCAGCCTTCTTGTATCTTCTGCTACATTTCCAAGTTGAAGACCCTAAAGTCGACGACCCGGAAGACAACCCCGATGACGACGACGACGACCCGGAAGACCACCCCGATGACGACGGCGGAGACGACGACGGCTGAGACGACGACGGCGGAGATGACGACACTGGAGACGACGACCCTGGAGACGACGACATGGAAGACCGAGAAGCAGAAGAACAAGAGGCTGCAGAACAAAGAGCAGAAGAACATTAAGCATAAGACTTAATATCAGAGCAAAAGATATTATCTAAATTATATGCAGAAGAAGACTAAGCAGTGTATGGGGGTGAGTCCGTTCCTCCTCGTGGTGCCCCTGGATAAAGCCTGATGCTGCAGGCCAAACTGAACGCGGACAAATGTAACTTTTGTGACTGGCAGAACGGAAGGTGTAATCTTCCAACTTTTATAGATAACAACTACGGGAATGCCTGTCACAAATGAGAATATGATGAAGAAGTAGAATAGGAAGAATAATAACAATGGAATAAAAAGAATATGTAGAATAGGAAGAATAATAATAGTTGAATAAAATGAATATGAAGAATGTAATCAAAAAAAAAAAAAAAAAAGGTAAAGGATGAAGAAGAAGATGAATAAGGTGAAGAAGAAGTTGATGTCAAAGATGCTGATGATGATGAAGATGAAAGTGTGGGAAAAGAAAAAAAAAAAAAGAAAAAAAAGAAGGGGAAGGGCGTGGAATAGTGAAACATCAATATCTGACAAAATAAAAAAAAAAATTTACATAGTCAATATCTTTGTCACTCCGAACGTCTTAAATAAACCCAAAAAACATGCTATTCTATTTGATTGGGATAAACCTCTATGACTTTAATGTCTCCGCCACCTCCCCAAATACATCCGGCATTATTCTTAGTTGTTTTCCTTCATGTAGAATGAACCTACAAGGCAAGAAAGGGTTTATTTTAATTCCGATATTTTGTTCCCATTAACTTGCATTGGGATCGGGGATCGGTATCGGCGATATCCGATATTTTTTGAATATCGGCCGATCCTATCCGATACCGATACTTTCCGATATCGGAAGGTATCGCTCAACACTATTTAGGACTTCAATATAATAATTTGTTTCTAGATGAATGCTTGGCTCTATTATAGGCCCTTTTTATACTACGGTGGCTATAACCGCGGTCCATAAATCTGATTTTGACTTCCTGTGCACATGTCTCGAAATCACTGTCTGTGGAACACAGACGTCTGAGTCTCAAGAATTGGCCAACTGGGATCGATTTAAATAGAGACTCAGGATGTGCAGATGAAGCGTGTAGAAATGAATTGGTTGAAGTTTGTTTCCGAAATATATCCGATTGAAGAATGTTATCAGTATCGCGTTTAACAGTAACATCCAATAATTCTATATAAGACTTGTGATGATGATAGGGTAATGAATAAATGATTTTTTATATATATCCATTAGTAGAGAATATCCTTCAGATATGCTCCATCTATGCCGATATCAATATAATAATAAAAATATATGGCATATATTTATGCCCCGTGGACATTTAGCGATTAATATCATCTATTTTATCTTTGCTTTTGTTGCGCTGGCACTCTGGGATGATGCGTTTCTGTTCTGCCCGCTTAGTAATAGTGATTTTTGGCGCATGCCCAGTATGCCCTTTGAGGTAAGTGATATGCGCTGATCGCTAGAGCATTGTTTTGAGACTCTTGAAACAGGAAGTGCCATTGTATCCATCCAAGCAGCACTTCCGCCCGCTTGCGTTCCAGGCTGGAGTGCATAGCGCTACTTTAGGTGCCTGTTCCAATTCTCTGATATCTTTATATTGATAGTTGATCCTGTACAGCCGTGCTAAGTGGGAATAGGCATGGATTCATGGAAGTATATAATAAATGAGTCAAATTAGGGACTTTATTATTACGACACCTGGTGCATTCTGGTTATAGGGGTGTGCTTCTAATGGCTGACCATGATTGGTTGAGGGAGTCCATTTTGGACTATTTGAACTGGCCCCACATGGGTCTATACAGGTCTGTCTCTCCATCGTGACACCTGCATCTATGGAGTAGCTGGTTCCATATTTTTGCCTCCTGATGAACCGTATGGACGGGGAAACGCATCGAGGCTGTGGCTGAAAGCTAAGTTTTTTGGAATAACACCCAGATATGCTTTTTCTTCATTATTTGGTTATAGAATTCGCTTATCTTTATATCCTGATGTGAATTATCATGATTTTCTTGTCTGAACCAGGCTTGTTGAATTTATGATCTCTCCTCCTCTTTTGCGATACAGGTCTTGTTTGACCGAGAAGTGGCCTTAATATTTATCTATTGTGCATCTATGTTATAGGTATCTTAAGTATAGTGTGCATTGGCACCACTGGCTATATGTCATTGAGAGACCAGTATTGTGTGGATGAGAGTATCTTTTTTTGCACAATGACCATTTATAATAAGTTCTTTCCCTTCCTTTCTTTACACTGCTTATTGTTTTCCCACCTATAGCAAAGTAGGATAAAAACAGGGTTAGGTTGGGATAGCCGCTGTTGAGTGGGGGCACCAAACAACCATATCTTTTAGGGTTCCAACCTCCACTGATAGGAAGGGACAGCAGTGAAGTACAGGGAAATTGTCAGGTTATTGTTATAGACCTACTATTTTATTATATGTATTATTGTCTGCACTGAAAATGCCAAGCATCCTGCACGGTGTTGGGCTGTGAGCACAACCCCCATCTGTGGATATTGGGCACTCAGATGATCCTGATGAAGTTGGTTTCTAACCGTTTGTGCAGACACTTGCACATTTCTGACCTGTTGGAGGTCATTTTGCAGGGCTCTGGCAGTGGTCCTCCTGTTCCTCCTTGCACAAAGGTGGAGGTAGCGGTCCTGCTGCTGGGTTGTTGCCCTCCTATGGCCCCCTCCACGTCTCCTGGTGTAGTGGCCTGTCTCCTGGTAGCGCCTCCAGCCTCTGGACACTACGCTGACACACACAGCAAACCTTTTGCCACAGCTCGCATTGATGTGCCATCCTGGATGAGCTGCACTCCCTGAGCCACTTATGTGGGTTGTAGAGTCCGTCTCATGCTACCACAAGTGTAAAAGCACAACCAACTTGCAAAAGTCACCAAAACATCAACCAGAAAGCATTGCTACTGAGATGTGGTCTGTGGTTCCCACGTGCAGAACCACTCCTTTATTGAGGGTGTCTTGATAATTGCCAATAATTTCCATCTGTTGTCTATTCCATTTGCACAACAGCATGTGAAATTGATTGTCAATCAGTGTTGCTTCCTAAGTGGACAGTTTGATTTCACAGAAGTTTGATTTACTTGAGTTATATTCTGTTGTTTAAGTGTTCCCTTTATTTTTTTGAGCAGTGTATATGGGGCTGACCTGACCTTGCAATTGATCACTGTACTAAGCTTGTTGATGTATTCAAGTACTAATGATGGTTCTGTCGATGTATTTATAAACTGATGGTGATTCTGGAAATGTATGTATGCACTGATATTGGTTCTTGTGCTGTATTCATGTAGTGATGGTGGTTCTTGTGATTATTTATATACTGTGGTGGTTATGGTGTTGTATTCATGTAATAATCATGGTTCTGGTGATGTATTCATGTGCTGATGGTGTTTCTGGTTATTTATGTCTGTATTTAAGATGGCTCTTGGTCTGTATTCATGTACTGATGGTTGTTTTGATACTGTATTTCTGTACTGTTGGTAGTTCTGCTGTATTTCTGTACTGTTGATGGTTCTGTTGATACACCTCTGTACTATGATTGATTCTGATTCTGTACACATCTAGCAATCCATAGTTTATCAGATAATGGAATACATGGCTATGTGAATAAATTCTATGCCTGTAAAAATGACCAGTTACTCAATAAACAAGCATGTTCTTTGTATATTGGGGGATTACTTGTACATATGAGTGAACCTTTTAAAATTCGGTTTGGTTTGGATTCGGCAAATGGACCGATGTTCAGCAAATGTATTTAAACCTCATTGAAAGTAATGGGAGAAAAAATTTAACTCATAGACAACACCTTCAGGGGGAGGGGCAAAAAGCTGCCCAAAAAGCTCATACTAGAGGCACACACCATGAAAAGTGTCATCAATTGACCAACAGTGGAAATTTTATAATGGCACAGCAGTCATGCATGGACCATGGATGATATAGGATCTGAGTCAGAATTTACAGCTTGAAATTGAAGTTTGAATGAGGACCTGGTGGTTAAGGGAGCGGTGTAAGCCTTCTTAGCTGGGAGTCCTGATACCTCATGAAACACTTCCAATTTTTTTTATTCTAGCCACACTCAGATGGCACGCACATCAGTTTCATAGACTACTATAGATGGAAAAATGTTAGGAAAGTAACACAACTAGTTGACTGAAAGTAAGTGCAGGCCTGCCTGTCTGGGAGCTCTACTTACATTGGCAACCCACCAGATGGAGACCCAACTTTGAGACTCAACATTACAAGAAATATTTGTCACACAGCACTAAAGTGGTATCAATTTCCACAAAGTAGAAACAGAATAAAAGGCCTCTGACACACCTTCTACTACAGGAAACCAACCAGATGGGCACCCAACTTTGAGTTTCCACATTTCAAAAAAATAATTGTCACACACGACTAAAGTGACATCAATTTGCACAGAGTAGTAACAGTATAATTGGCCTCTGACATACAGTACTTTTTACTACAGGCAACCCATCAGATGGAGACCCCTTTGAGTCTCCACATTTAAAAAAAATGTTTGTAAGTGTACCATCAGCAGCACCAATAGCAGGCACAGAGGACACCACAAAGATGGCACAGACTGCAATAATGCAAGATCATTACATGACACTAAAAACGACACCATCGCCTTGTCTGCCCAATCTGTGACTGGGGTGTAAAAGTAATCTGAGATTCATGGCCTGTTCATTTTAATGAAAGTTAGATGGTCTACACTTTGAGGGGACAGCCAGATGCACTTATCCATCAGGACACCACCAACAGAGCTGAAGACACATTCTAAGAGAACTCTGGCTACCGGGCTTGACAAAACCTCCAAGGCATGGCACGTGAGCTCAGGCCACTCCTCTATTTTTGAAGACCAAAATGCAAAAGTGTCCAAACCCCCATGATGGCATTGATATTGAGCTCCAGATACTTCTGCACCATCATCTCTAGTTATTTACAATGTGTCAGACTTGTACTTTGTTCTCTTAGTGCATGGGCTGGTCTAAAAAAATGTTTTAAACATCTCACAGAAATTGCTTATGTCACAGATTGTCTACAAGTTTGTTTCAATACTCCAGCATGCGTTCATCCCTTTCCTGAGGGGGGGGGGGGGAGGGGATTCTGGCTGAATTTACTCTTGTACCATGGATTTAACAGAGTGTCAACCCAGTAGTCAGCACTATTTCAAACGAGCATCCTATTGAAGATATTGTAGCAAGAAGGTGCTCATTTGTTGGGCGCTTCCATGATGTCCAAGTCCATGCTGTGTTTGTGGTGGGGTAACACTCAAGGTTGCTTCCTCCATCCTTTCCTGCCAACAACGGACAACAGAGAGCGGATCATTATCCTCTTCATCTCCTGACTGTTGGGCGTCTATCACCTCATCTTCCTCCATTTGTTCCTCGGCTTCTGCATCTTTACTAACAGTTTGTCTAGTACCATGGGCCCCCCTTGATTGCTGTAAGCCACCCTCCCATGACACCAACCTATGCAAAGACAGTTATCCCTTCTGCAACCTCTTCTACGTCCATCTCTTCCACTGGGACCATCACCTCCTCACGCAAACTATTCAGAGTGTGCTCCATCATGTAAATGACTGGAATAGTGATGCTGATGATGGCATCATCAGTGCTAACCATTTTACTGTGACACTAGTCACAACCCACGGACAGGCTGTGAGTCAACAAAGTCAGACATTCTGGGGTCAATACCAAAAGAGCAAGTAGTAAACCAAAGGAAAATATGAAGTCGTAAGACAGGTCTCATTCCAGGGTCAGAATACCAGAGAAATAGCAGATAGGCAAAGGGGCAATGTCAAAAAGGTAGATAGAACATGGTCCAAAGGACAGTAGCAGAAGATCAGAAGCAAAGGGGCAATATTAAATGGGTAGTCAGACTGTGGTCCAAAAGTCAGTAGCAGGAGATCAGAATTTACATTACAGGGACCAGGCAAACACACACTAGAGAGCACAAGCTTTTGACTGGCACTGATCTGGGCCAGACAGCTCCCCTTAATAGCAGGGCAATTACCAAGAACTGGGAGCACCTGTGGAAATATTCGCACATCCCAGTCTCAGATAGATCAATCAAGCTGTCAATCAAAACACTGACAGATCAGCAAGCCCCAGCCCCAGCCCCAGCCCCATCGGATGATAGAGCTGTCTATCACTGAGTCTAAGACACTCTGAGCAGATTTATTGTATCACTTAGTAGCCCTTTCAAAACTGTGCTTAAGGGTGCAGAAGTCCCTCACCTGTGCCCACTCTGCAAGGGTCATTTGCACCACATCTGGACTGCATTGGCCAAGGCTATGCAAAAGGATATAATGCACCAGGGATCATCGCTACTGCAACAGTCGCTGCAACAAGGGTAGAGTGGAATTCCATCATGTCGGAACATCGTTAATCATACTGTTAACTGGTAGGCCAAAAGACTTCTGTAGCTATGCAAGTTGATGACCTGCGGCATTTGATCAGGAAGTAAGCACACAGCCACAGTGCTTTCTATAGCAGAGCAGCCAGGCCGGGATATTGGCAGAGAAATTGCTGTACCACCAGGTTTTGGACATGAGCCATGCAAGGCACGTGTGTGAGGTGGCCACGGCGTAGGTACGCCACCAGGTTTGCACCTTTATCCCACATGACCTGCCCTGGCTCCAGGTTTAGTGGAGACATCCATTGCTCTGACTTGGCCTGGATACTTGTCCACAACTCTTGAGCTGTGTGACTGCGATATCCAAGGCATATTGATTTTAACACTGCCTAATTGCGGTGAGCTATGGCTGCGCAGTGTAGAGGTGGGGGAGATTCTATCTGCGCTGTTGGAATGCGTGTCTGATTAAGGGAGAGGTTGAGGGCACAGGTGGAGGCCCTAGAGGAGGTGGAAGAGGCAGAAGCCTCTGGAGGAATTGTTAGATACAGAGGTTTGTCCAACAAGCCTTGGGGATTCCAAGACTTGTGGAGCAGCCCCTAGCCCACCTGCCTACACAGCCACCAGAGTCACCCAGTGCTCAGTATTTGAGATGTAACGCCTCTGCCCATATTTGCTCATCCAGGTAACAGTGGCGAAATTAACCCTGGCAGATATAGATTTTTTCAGAGAATGGATGATTTTGTCAGTGACAAGCTGGTGTAGCTCAGGAACAGCTTTCTTAGAGAAGTAATGGCAACTGGGCATCTGGTACTGGGGGACTGCGACAGCCATCAACTTTCTGAAATCGTCTGTATCCACCAGGTTGAAAGGCAGCAATTCCATGGCTAAAAGATTTCAGACGGTGGAGTTCAAGCCCTTAGCTTTGCCATGTATAGGAGGAAACATTCTTTTACGTGACCACAACTGCAGGACCGAGGGCTGGCTGCTGTGCTAAGAGCAAGCGGAGTACGGAGAACAGGACAAATTGCTGGACTGTGAGTGAGGTGCAGGTTAAGATGTTATGGTGAATTGAGGAGAGAGGTGTGTTGTGTTAGATGATGCAAAAGCAGCAGTCATGTCTACTTCCATAAAAGCTGACCGACTTTCACTCACGCCGACTATGGTTGGTAAACCATTGTAGTTTCTGTGGCCGGAGACCTGTGTAAGAAGATTTGTAATGGTGATGTAGGAGGAAGAAGCTGCAGATGGAGTTGATGGCACAGCCGGTGGTTGGCGAAGCCTGCTAGTCCGCATTTTAGCACAGTGAGATTAACACACTAAGGCATGTTGATCACGCATGTGCCAGTTCATGCATGTAGTTGTCCAATTATTGCAATTTTTGCCTTTACTGAGTTTTTTTTGCAAATTTGACAGATAACGTGTGTGTTGGGTCATCCTTTGCGATCTCAAAAAATGCCAAGGCTAGGCAACCCTTACCGCCCCTGCGAACTGCACACTGACTGATGCTGGCCACAGCCAGAGTTGGGGCTGAGGATGCAGTGCTTGTCATGGTTGCGTCACTTCATGTCTGTGTAGGAAGCCGCAACTTAACCTCCTCATCTTCTTCCTCCTCCACCTCCTGTGCTAAGCTACTCAGCTGTGTACCTCTGAGTTCACACCAAGTGGGATCTACAACCTCATTGTCATCCTCTCTGTTTTCACACTCCTCACCCTGAGAGTCACCCTCCTCCTCTTCTTGCCCTGAAACCACAGTACAGTAAACGTGCACCTCTGATATCTGAGTCTCATCAGGATCACCTCCACCCTTAGTTGTTAACATCTGGTGATGAGGGTCTGGATTCTGTTCGGACCCTACTTTGTCTGGCCTGGATCCAATATGAAAAAATGTTGGGAATCGGTGCAGATATTTTCCTCCTCTGGATTCTGTGATTCTTCGGAGCAGACCTCTGATGCCGATGTCATAGAATGTGCGAACAGCTCTTAAGAATGGCCCATCTGAGGTTCCCCATATTCAGTTGGACATTTAGAAATTTTTGACTTGGGGAAACAAGAGTGATAAAGGTGCCATCTCTGAGGATTGTGCTTTTGTGTGACGTTAAGGTAGAGGAAGAGGAGGAGAGGCCACTTGATACAGCATTTGCTATCCACTGTAGCACATGCACTTTCTGAGCCTTATCAAGGCGTAATGCCGTATGGCTGCCAAAGAAAGGGAGTTAAGTAGCCGGTCCAGTAACAGATGTCAGCGGTCTTTGGAAAGCATGAGACAGTGTTTGTTCAGTTGATCTTTCATTCACATTAACACCCAATATACGTACACGTCGAACACCAAGCCTATTCCTGCTTCCACCTCCCATTTTTCTCACTCATGTTGCAAGTAGCCTTCCCCTCTTGTAACGTACTGTTTCATAACTTTAGGTCCACAGCTGTCAGTCATCTGTCACTAAATGAATAATCGCTATTTATTTTCTTAGGTAGTGTGCCTGAACAACACTGTTATACTTAATGATTTTAAGTGGAAATCTGGCCTTCTGATTTGCCACTGAAAAAGTTTTATCACACACGATTTGGAATAGCTAATTGGGCATCGTGGCTGCACCACAATATTTGCCACTGAAACACAGTTTTAGCACAAGCGATTTGGAGTTGGTAATTGGGCCTCATGATTACGCCTAATGATTTTTAAGTGGAAATCAGGCCTTCTGATTTGCCAATGAAACACCGTTTTAGCACAAACTATTTGGAGTTGATAACTGTCCCTCCAAGCAGCAACCTAATATAAACCCTAACGATTTTTAAGTGGAAATCTGGCCTTATGATTCGCCCTGAATCACAGTTTTTGCACACAAGATTTGGAGTAGCAAATGGGGCTTTTGGAGACTGCCACGCAGTTTTTGCACAATCTACTTCGATGTTGGAAGATCTATTTCATAAAGGACAGGATCCTATCTATTTAACTGACAAGTTCACTATCAACACCAACACTAGTGCAAGAGCAATCTCTCTGCAATGTGACACTGACCAAATGGCACCAGCAAAACAAGATGTCCGCTTTTTATATGACCATGAACATGTGACTTCGGCAGCAAATCACAGAAGACTTTGTGTCATGATGTTGTGGATGGTTTCTGCTCCATGATTGGTCGCTGGAATCAGCACATGTAAAGTTAATGGAAAAAAAAGTGTGCGCTGCTCCTGTAATCTCTTCACACACTGTTCTAACCTCTCCACATCTCCTCCTCTCATCAAATTGTTCTCCAAATCCCTCCCACTCATTATACAGCAGCACTATCCAAGCCAAAGTAATAATAAAAGCATTAGCAGAAACGCGATGATTTAGGCTAGGTTCACATTACCGTATTTGTGCGCAGCGTATCATCTGCATGCGCAAACACGTACTAAAATGCATTTAAACACATGTTTATGCTGCATTTTTTAATCCGCATCAGCTTGCACATGATGCAAAAAAAGCTGTGTTTGTATGCGTTTTTGCCTGCGTTTGCATTGTTTATGTGCGTGTGTGATGCCCACTAGGGCCGAGGGGTACTCGGAACTGAGTCGGACGGTTTTTAAAGCGGTGGTAATGGCAGCAGTGACCTAGTCCATGGCCCTGAGCACGCAATAAAAGTGATGAGGGAATGTTTGTAGGGGATTTCACGTGACACCACCTGTGGTGTTCGGCTATAGATGGCCGACGCTGCTTAAGGAGACCGCTGGGGCTGATGGTGATGGTGATTGTGGACGTTGGGGTGTAGGACTGAGGATGTGGGAATGGGAATTGAGGACACAAAGACTATAGTTTCTTTTACCTTTAATAGCAGATGCAGTCTGTGGCACTAGTGACAGGTGGTCATGAAGATCCGGGCAGCCTGGAATCATTTAAGGGTCCACCTAGCTCCCCACAAGTTCCTGTTAAGTCTGTCCATAAAATGGAACATTTCCCCGCATGGCAGGCAGCTTGAGCCTGTTCCAGGTGTCACTCCCTCGTGGTGACTCCGGGCTCTCGTATGCTGCTGTGCCTCAGGGTGTCAGCTGGGGCCAGGAGACTTGCAATCTCCTGCCCTCCAGCTATAGTTGCTGGGCCAGCAGTTTCCACACAACCATGGACTCCGGTGTTCAGTCTTTGGCGCTTAGTCCTGGGGTGAGCTCAGTCGCAGCTCCAATCCCCCAGGTTCTCCTCACTTGCCTCTTCCACTGTCACTGTTTGCTCCCCAGACTCAGACTCACTAACTCTGCCTCCAGGCCAGAACTTATAGGAAAGCTCCCCTAAAATCAGATGTTAGAGCTCCCCTTCTGGTCTGGAGTAGGAAAGGTGTTGGATGCTTGTATTACCTGCTAAGGGGATCCCTCCTTGCTTCCAAGTGTAATAGAGTGCAGGGTAGACTATGTCACCACGGAACAGACAGACCAACTGTTGAGGGGGGTTTATTAACAGGGGCGATATTCTCCTCGCAGGGAGAAAACAGTAGAATATAAACTGCAGAAATAATGGTGCAAAATATATGGGAAGCAGTATAACAGAAGTAAACAGAAATTCTTGGGAAAAGCACTTATCAGTATCATGAGGACTTGCTTGTAGGGTCGTCTTCTCCAACATAGGCACCGGGAAACAGCAGCACTTGTCATCCCTCTGTTATCCGTGAGCTGTGTAGACTCTGTGAATCCACAACCTGGTGTTTGAGGGGTTACTGTGGTGAGTAGATCGGATGCTAGGCAAACGGGGTCCCTGTGCTCTGAGTCTTCTGCCTCAACAGTGCAGCCTATCTCGGGAGAATGATGCTCAGTCTATTATTGGGTCTCCCAACATGAATCAGGGGCTCTGCACTAATGCCATGGGTGCTAGGGGCCACTGTCTCTGCATGGGTCACTGTCTTTGCACGAGCGTCAGGGCACACCTCTCCAGTTACAGCAGAGTCCGCTTTCACGTACTCACAAGATGCAGTCTTTCTGGGCAATCTTCCTGTCTCAGTCCTCCGGCCGTGAGCTCTCTCTCTCCTGCCCCGGAAGCGCAGCTACGTGCTGTTCTGTCTGCTGGATCCGCTGCTCTCTCTCCTGCACACGCTGCTCTCTCTGCTGTGCCCGCTGCTCTCTCTGGTGTGCACGCTGCTCTAGCCCTGGAAAGCGCACCTCTTTTCTCTCTCAGCCCGGCTTCCTTCCTGTCCCAGCCTCTAAATCTGTCCCGAGGGAATCCTGCTGCACAGCTAAGTGGTTACAGGCACGGAGCAGAGAAGGTAACCCCTTACACAGGCATGGCATCACCCCCTGTGAGGAAGGCAATGCCACTGTGTTGGAATAAGTTTAAATGCAACAACTCCATTCCTGTTGTAGTCTGCATTGAATGTCTATGAGTGTTCATTTGTCAGCTATGCTGTGATTGTTAAAGTTTGTACAAAAAAAAAAAAAAAAAAAGGTCAGAGGACTCTCACTGATTGCATCATTCTGCTGCTTTTTCCTTCACAGAGAGACATGTGTTACATGGACTAGATTATATCGGTAGTTACTGTCAAAGCTTTCTTATTTTGTTCCAGTTCAAGCTGCATATATTAAACACAGTTTGCCTTACGTTGGATTCTGCTGCTTATATGAAGTAACACGCGCTGCTGTGGTAATACTCCGGCTAACAGGTTATGGGCCCAGCCACCGGAAAGTAAATGGTAAAAAGCCCAGTCACCGGAATAAGCAGCGAGCCAAGCGCAGACAGCACAGAGGAACCCCCGGAATACAAGGACACCGGAACGCAAAGGTACCGCAGTGTACAGAGCACCGGACAGCGCAGCTTAAAGGGCCAGTAACAAACAAAAAAAAAAAAAAGGTACAAGAGACAAGAATGTCTACAGAAAGGAATGCAGTGAAGTACACAGTGCCAAGTCTCACAAATCACAATTACAGCTCCTGGAAATTCAAGGTAAAGATGTTACTTATAAGAGAGGGTACATGGAAATGTATTGAACAGCCTGTGCCTGACCCAGTACCGGGTGATTGGCTAGAGACTGATCAGAAAGCACAAAGCACTATTTCCCTCAGCATAGATGATAACCAGATTGTACATGTATGCAAATGTGATACTGCAAAGAAAATGTGGGAAGAATTACAGAAAGTGCATGAAAGGTCAAATCTCAGCAATAAGCTATATCTTATGAGAAAGCTGTATCAGTCTAAATTAAGTGATGGCCAGCATATGCAGGACTATATCAGAAACACCCTAGAGATTGTGGAGCGCCTAAGGGGTATTGGTGAAGAAATTAAAGATTTTCATGTTGCTGCATTACTATTAAGTGGTCTTCCAGAAAGTTATGACACGCTTGTGACTGCATTAGATGCCAGACCAGATGATGAACTCACACTAGAATATGTGAAAGGGAAACTTGCAGATGAATACAAGAGAAAGTCAGAGACTATTAGCAATAATATATGCAAAGCAGAAGCAGCATTAAAGACACAGTACTTTTCTAAAGCTCAGAGTCATTTAAAGGAAACTCGTGAATGTTTTGTCTGTAAAAAGCCTGGTCACCTTAAAGCAGACTGCAGAGTGTGGAAAGCAAGAATGAATCAGTTTAAAAAGCAGGACAGTCATCAAAAGGTTAAAACAGCTGTAAAGAAGGAAGATGCATGTATTGCGACTGCATTTGGGGTCAGCACAAGCCCATATGCAAACCATGTTTGGTGTATTGACTCTGGAGCGACTGCTCACATGACACGTGATAAAGATTTCTTCATTAATCTAGATGAAAGCAAGTCTGAAAAGGTAATTTTAGCTAATGGTCACTATATGACATCAGAAGGAATAGGAGATGGTTATCTCCATTGTCAAGTTCAATCCTCAGCACAAGTCAGAAAAATCCCAGTTAAAGACGTGCTGTATGTTCCCAAACTTGAAAGTAACCTTTTATCTGTAAAGAAGCTTGCACAACAGGGAAATATAGTTACATTTAAGGATGACAGATGCATCATTTCAAAGAAGGGTCATACCCTTGCCGAAGGAAAAATCAAAGATGAACTTTATCAGCTGAAATGCAATGAAACTGTTTACAGTGCTAGACAAGATTTTCATAAGGACTGTATTCATGTGTGGCACAGACGCCTAGGCCACAGAGATCCAGAAGCAGTAAAGAAACTAGCTCAACTTGCAAATGGTATTGCAATCAACCAGTGTAATCAAACAATGAAGTGCACAAGTTGCCTAAAAGGGAAAATGTCCAGAAAATCGTTTCCTAAAGTAAGCACTACTAAATCTGCACAGATACTGGATTTGATACATACAGATGTGTGTGGTCCAATGAGTGTTCTTACTCCCAGCAAGAAGAGATATTTTCTCACATTCATTGATGATTATTCCAGATATACTGTTACTTACCTACTTCAAAGTAAAGATGAAGTTCCACAGAAACTTGAAGAATATCTTGCTGCAGTTCTTAACAAATTTGGAAGAATACCAAAGGTACTGCGAGCAGATAATGGAACTGAATATACAAGTGGTAAAGTGCAAACCATCCTGAAAAAGAATGGAATCGTGTTCCAGACAACCGTTCCATACAACCCAGAGCAAAATGGCACAGCAGAGAGAAAGAACCGAACTCTTTGTGAAAGTGGAAGAAGTATGCTATTTGATGGAAACCTACCTACAACATATTGGGGAGAAGCCATCATGACTGCTACCTATCTTCAAAATCGACTGCCAAGTAAAGCTACAAGTAAAACTCCATATGAGCTATGGAACTGTGAGAAGCCCAACCTGAAGCATCTCAGGATATTCGGAAGCAAAACTTTTGTGCATGTTCCCAAAGAAAAACGTTCTAAGTGGGAATCTCATGCAAAGGAAGGAGTTCTTGTGGGGTACAGTGAAACTCAGAAAGGATACAGAATCCTGCACCCACAGACCAACACAGTAACAATCAGCAGAGATGTAGTGATTGATGAAAACTCAGTATCGCTCAAATTTCATGAGGTTACGCAAATAATTCAACCTAAGGAACAAGAATTTCAGTCAGTGATTCCAGACATTGAAGAGAATCTCAAAGAAAATACTGAAGTCTGGATATGCTCTGAAAGTACTGAAAAAGAAACAGAAGAACCAAGCCAACCTCAGGAGATCAGAAGATCAGAAAGATCAAATAAAGGAATTCCAGCTAAACGCCTTTCTTATATGGTCAGATCAATTCCAGAAGAAGAGCCACAGTCATGGCAGGAAATGCAAAAACTGCCTATTCATAAGAAGCAAAAATGGATAAAAGCTGCTGATGAAGAAATGGAATCCCTTCATAAGCTCAAAACATGGGAGCTCACAGAGCTACCTCAAGGCAAGAAAGCAATTGGATGTAAGTGGGTCTTTAAGAACAAATATGACTCCGAAGGTAATGTTCACCGTTTTAAAGCAAGATTGGTCGCAAAAGGATATTCACAAAAATATGGTGAAGATTATGATGCTACTTTTGCTCCAGTTGCCAAGCAAACTACATTCAGAACTTTATTATCCATAGCTGCTGTTCAGCAGATGAAAGTAAGACATTTTGACATCAAAACAGCCTTTCTACATGGAGACATTGAAGAAGAGCTGTACATGACTCAACCAGAAGGCTATGTTAAAAGGGGTAAAGAGAACCTTGTTTGCAGAATGCAAAAATCTCTCTACGGCCTTAAGCAATCAGCAAGAGCATGGAACACTAAGATGAACAAAGTGTTAATCGACGAAGGATTTAAAAGGTCTCAAGCGGATCCATGTTTGTATACAAAAGGTGTATCACAAGATTGGATGTATGTTATTCTATATGTGGATGATGTAATAATAGCGCATCAAGAAGAGAGAGAAATTTCAAAACTAGGTCAAATTCTGAACAAGCATTTCGAGACCAAGGACCTTGGAGATGTGACATACTATTTGGGAATCCAAATCCAGAGAGAGGGAGATGGAAGTTTTCTTCTTAATCAAAATTCTAAAATCTCCACAGTTCTAAACCAGTTTGGAATGTCAGAAGCCAAAGGCATATCAACTCCAATGGATCCATCTTACCTAAAATTGGAAGGAGAAGAAGATCTGCTACCCACAAATGACAGTTACAGACAAGCAGTGGGGGCACTTCTATACATAGCAACCACAACCCGTCCAGATATCTCAGCCACAGTGGGAATTCTCTGCCGACGTGTAAGCAAGCCACGCCAAAGAGATTGGAATGCAATTAAGAGACTTCTTCAGTATCTTAAGGCAACCCAAGAGTTAAGTCTAAAGATTTCTGCATCAGGAGATCTAATTCTCAGAGGATATGTAGATGCAGATTGGGCTGGAGACTCAAGTGATCGAAGATCAACAAGTGGTTACTTGTTCAAGTTAGGACACACTTCAATCTCATGGTCCAGTAGAAAACAAGTGTCAGTTGCATTGTCTTCTACAGAAGCAGAATATACATCAGCTGCTCATGCAAGTCAAGAGTTAATTTGGTTGAAGCAACTTTTGGAAGAATTCGGCAAACCACTAGCTGAACCAACTGTTATCTATGAGGACAACCAAGGATGTATCAAGCTCGCCAGCAGTGAAAGGATAAGTGCAAGAACAAAGCACATTGATGTTAAACATCATCACTTGCGTGACTTAGTAGAGCGTGAAGTTCTAAAGTTTGTTTACTGTGAATCTGACAAGATGTTAGCAGATGTTTTGACAAAGCCATTGTCAAGAGCCAAGTTTGAAGAATTCAGAACTGCAATGGGACTAACAGGATAAGCAGTTGTTGAGTGGGGGTGTTGGAATAAGTTTAAATGCAACAACTCCATTCCTGTTGTAGTCTGCATTGAATGTCTATGAGTGTTCATTTGTCAGCTATGCTGTGATTGTTAAAGTTTGTACAAAAAAAAAAAAAAAAAAAGGTCAGAGGACTCTCACTGATTGCATCATTCTGCTGCTTTTTCCTTCACAGAGAGACATGTGTTACATGGACTAGATTATATCGGTAGTTACTGTCAAAGCTTTCTTATTTTGTTCCAGTTCAAGCTGCATATATTAAACACAGTTTGCCTTACGTTGGATTCTGCTGCTTATATGAAGTAACACGCGCTGCTGTGGTAATACTCCGGCTAACACACTGTGACAACCGGACTCCTGGGGTCCCACACATTCATTCGATATTTTCAGGAGGGCGTGTCTCAATGGGCGTGTCTCAATCAGTTTCTGGACATGCGCAGTCCGAAGTATGCAAGCGCATCGAACGCATGCGTACGCATGTCCTTGAGTACCAATGCGTTCCCATAGACAGTAATGCGTTGTTTTGACACACTCATCCACATGCGCATGCCTGCGCATATTTGACGTGACAAAAAATGCAACATGTTGCGTTCGGCGGGCACGGCGAAACAACGCATGCTGACACATCCGCATACAAATTGATGCCAACACATGTCCCTGGTTACACAATGTTAAATATACTGTAGGTACGCAAGATGCATGCGGATCTATGTGGATCTGTACGCAGGCATACGCTGCACACAGATACGCTAATGTGAACCCAGCCTTATCAAACTGTGACTTAATTTTGCCGACTATGAGTAAAAATGCTCGTGAAAGAGAACATAAATCCGAATTTGATATATTTGTGCTGAAATTGAGCTTATCTCTAATCACTAGCATGGTCCCTCATTTCTCATCCCACTGAAATGAAGGTATGAAGCAAAATTCTGACACCTATGTTGTTGTAACATTGGGCTACTTGAACCTTAAGACGTGCAGAGATTGTTTGCAGATCCTATTACATTGGTGACAAAAAATCTAATATCTATATTCTGCTTCTTATGCAAATACAGTGGCATGTAAAAGTTTAGGCACCCCTGGTTAAAATTGTTGTTGTGATCAGTTAAGCAAGTTGAAAATGAAACGATCTCTAAAAGGCCTAAAGTTAAAGATGACATATGTCTTTTGTGTTAGGGAAAAAAACATATATTTCCATCTTTTACATTTTAAAAATTACAAAGAGGAAAATGAGCTGATGCAGAAGTTTGGGCACCCTTCATGGTTAGTACCTAGTAACACCCCCTTTTGAAAGTATAACAGCTTGAAAACACTTTTTGGAGCCAGCCAAGAGTCTTTCAGTTCTTGTGAGGAACTTTCATCCATTCTGCCAGTTCTGTGACTTTCCTGGGTGGTATTGCGATAAGATGCCTATCCATTACTAATCCTATAGTTATATTGTACAGCCAGAATAAAGTCCTTTATTTGAAGTAAAACAAAACACACTTTTCCATTTTTATTTAAAAATAACAAACACAGTTATACTCACCTAACGCCTATTACACCAAAGCCCTCGTCTTCTGTAATAAAATAAATAACAATATCCCTCACCTGTCCGTTGCTTTGTCCCATGCCATAATCCTGGACGGTGCCAAGATGCGACTGTCCAAGCTGAGATCCGCTAGGGAATGATCTTCTGCGAGCGCAGCGTCAGTGACTAGTGGTGATGTTATCGTGGTTACCTCCAGTCACTGAGGCTGCGTTCCCCGCTGGCAAATGAACTGCAGTGACCTCTGCACAGTGGGAAAAATCTCACGGTGCAGAGATGAGTTCACCCCAATTCACAGGGAGAATGTCACTGCGGTGAACTCGCTATCTGACCGGCGGTGATGATTTTACCGTCGATCAGAAGCAGTGTTTGCAGCGGTGTCTTTCACATCACAGCACGACAAACACCCAGTGTTTGGGTTGCTGAACCTGAACAGTAACACAAACTTCGTGGTGAAGTCTGTGTTCGGTCGCCTGAACAGTAGGTGCTCAGTAGGGACGCTGTACTTTACTGTTCAGGTTGACCCATCTCTACTCAGGAAAACTGCAGCCTTAGGTAGGTCATTCATGCACGTGGAGGCCACACACATTAGTGAACATCATTTCCTTGTCTTGAGGCATTTCCACTGAAGTTGGATCAGCCTGTAATTTGATTTTCCACTTTGATTTTGAGTATCATTCCAAATCCAGACCTCCATGGGATATTCATTTTGATTTACATTGATCATTTTTATGTTTTATTGTTCTCAACACATTCCACTATGTAATGAATAAAGATTTACAACTGAAATATTTCATTCAGTGACATATAGGATGTGGTATTTAGTGTTCCCTTTATTTTTTAAGCAGTCTTTCTTTCTTCCTTTCTTTCTTTCTTTCTTCCCATTGGTATCTCACCAAAATCATGTAAAAAGTGTTTTTTAAAGATAATTTGTCAGCAGATTTTTGCTATGTAGTCTGAGGACAACATGATGTAGTAGCTGAGACACAGAATTCAGCGATATGTTACTTACTGGGCTGTGTGCTGTTCTTTACTTAAAATAAAGGTTTTATCACTAGGGCAATATCAACTGTCAGGACTGCTGCCCACATGAGCATTTGTCTAACCATGCCCTCTCCTCTGATAAGCAGTTCATTGTCAATAGACAATGTACATAGAAAGCTGTGACTCAGTCATGTGGGCAGGGTTACCTTTCTGACCTCTTTTTCATGCTACATCTAAAAACTCTTTTAGTGTCACAACTGCTTTACCTAGTGAACTAAATGATACATCAATGGAATCAGGCTCATTTGCCCTACATTATGCTACTATCCGAAAAATTCCCTTTAAGGACCCCAAGATCTTAGGGATCTAAATGCTAATCAGGCCCCACGTATTTCAATGGCAAGAATCTGTGGATTCCATAGCAAGCATTCATGTGCTCTTAAATAGTAAATTCATATGTCCGGGCAGTTAAAAGCTACCAAATTTAACTTGAATTTAGGTACAAAATTCATGGCTAATTCTTAACAGAATACTCAATGTATGACCATAGTCTAAAGGTAATATTACAGACAATTGCACTGAACTAGATGAAGATAAAACACTAATAGTAAGCCGTGCCTCTAAAATGAAGTATCGACCCTGATTGGTAAGGAAAGCAATGTACAATAGCCTGCGATTTTCCTCCAAGCACCACAAGATGGCAGAAAAGAACAAGTCACTGTCTATATTATATGGCTGCTATTACGGGGAAACCAAGGGAAATCTACTTTACATGCTAATTTGCAAAGCAGAGGTTGTGTGATGAAGGAGAAGCAACATGATTAATTGCTATGGACAATTAATCATTTTCAATCCATTTCCTATATCAGTTTCACTGGGGGGGATTCTCATGTATTTGCTTTGCTTTGTTCTGTTATTTTTGCTGCTATGGCCGTTTTCTGCCAAGATAGGAAAGAGGGACATGCATTTTTTGGTGCATTCAGCAGCAATCTTTTTTATGTGAAATCACACATCTAATCCATGCCCAGTTCTTTTTATGCACCCACCCATGTATAATGCTGCTAGTAAAGTCTCCTCCTAGTGTTTCCACATTGTACAATACCCTTTTCACGGCTCCAACACAGTATGATGCCTTCAAAACCAGTATGACACCATCACAGTGCACCTCCACATAGTATGATATTCCCTACATACTGTGTATGGCAGGGTGCTAATAGAGGCAGACCATAAGGTTGATATGGGATTTTAGGAGTTGAGGGAGGTGGGCTGCCAAACCACTATGCTTATTCCTCAATCCAGGAGGGGTGAAACACATTTAATTGTGCCCTCAACCCATATTTACAACTATGCAGGCTTGGAAGATACAGTAGCAATAACCAAGGACTAACACTCACTAGCAGTCTGAGGGTTTTGGGCTCCCCATCACGACACAAAGTTGAGACCTTTCTTCATAAAAACAATGTAAAGATACCAGTTGCAAAACCAAAGAAATTAGCAGAAGCATAAGTTGGTGTATAGGGGAAGACCGGGCTGCAGGTACCTTTGCTGCACTGGGTTTGGAACTGTCGAGGCTGCATCCCTTGTTTCCTGGGTGAAGGCAAAAAGGACCGGACGAGGGCTCTGACCCGGAAGCTGGGGGTGCTGTTAAAAGGGAAAGCGCGCTCAGCGTTGGAGAGTTTCCCGCCAGCCGTGAGAGAGGCAAGGTGCATGCGCAGCGGGCTCTGAGGGGTGTGCAGCCAGGCCGCAACGAAACGGGGCTGGCCATATGCCAGGATGCTGCCAAAACCTGCCGCAGTAATAAGGATAGAGCCAGGAGCCCTGTTCAGCTGAGTGCCGCACGTAAGCTTAAGAGCCAGGGCAGGGTGCGGGACTGTTTGTTGCTGCCCACATTGCCTGATGTTGCCACACCATTCGACCAGGACCCTGACAGTATTGTGGCCTTGCCTGCATTGGCCGCAGCCATTTATAGACTAGGGACCCAGTGGAAGGTACCAGACTCTGACCACTGCCGCCAGAAGACAGACCACCGTTACCAGCAGGACCTTCTTGGACAAGCACTGCGCCAGCTGTTGTTGGCGCTAATGACTTTCAAGCAGCATCTACAGTCGGAGGAACTTCTGACACGATAAGTGTCCAAAATGACTGCCGTTACCTTGCTCATTAACCCTGCATATTATTACACGTGAACTGTTTATTCTGCTTAACCATTTGCAGTATATTCCTGCAATGAGTAAATCCCTTGTTTAATTAAGACTGTTAGAATTGTTAACCCTTGCTTTGCCTCCTGTCTGTCACTGGATCCCGCAACCTGCTCACATTGGTATACATGAAACCTGTAGAAGCATGTTCACACTGTAGTCATTTAACACACAAAACCTAAGATAGAAACAAAATGCGCATATGCAATTGTGTGAAAAAGTGTTTGCCCCCTACCTGATTTTATTCTTTTGCTTGTATGTCATGCTTGAATGTTTCAGATCACCAAACAAACTTAAATAATAGACAAAGATAATAACACAAGAAATCACAAAATTCAGTTTTTTGAAAGAAGGTCTTTCTTATTGATGGCAAAAGAAATCCAAACCTACAGGGCCCTGTGTGAAAAAGTGATTACCCCTAAACCTAATAGTTGGTTGGGCCACCTTTAGCAGCAACAACTGCAATCAAGCATTTGTGATAACTGGCTATGAGTCTTTTACAACGCTCTGGAGAAATTTTGGCCCACTCATCTTTGCAGAATTGTTGTAACTCAGCCACATTGGAGGGTTTCCGTGCCGCCTTTTAAGGTCATGCCACAGAGTCTCAACCAGATTAAAGTCAGGACTTTGACTAGGCCACTTCAAAGTCTTAATTAATTTAAACCGAATATTGCATAGAAATTGAGGAGTTCTATAGACCTGATGTAACACATATAAATTAGATAATGTACCCATATTTACAACTCAACAAGACACAAGGCTAAAACTGTACTTCATAAGAAGAATGTGAAAGCACTTCTTCTCTGAATGTCACTGTAGAACTTTCAAAAGCAATTTACAAGAGTCCACTGTTAGCCTGAATAACTTGCAGTGCACCAACGTGTGACATGGCCTGTACTTTTTCTTCTTGTTTCAACTTTCCACAACATAATGTTATTTAGTGAGGCACTTTCTTAATATTTGTGGCCTCATAGCCAGGTGAACATTCACTCTCAGTCACATACAGACCTTTCTATTTATTTTCTTATTCTGATAGGTATCTCCAATTCATGGAAAAAAAGGTGTTGTCCCAGCGTCTGGTAAAATATTTCTTTATTTTAAGTCCATTAAAAATTTACAAAAATTACAAAGGTTGCATAGACAGGGCAAGGGTGGTTATATTCAGGTTGCTGACCAAGCATTGGCCTGGTTGCTCCATTAGGTCCCCATTTACCTGGTTCCACCCATACTACTTGCTGCTGACCTATATCACAGTATCCACTGTTCAGCAAATAAGCTCACTCTTTTTGAAAGACAATGGACTCCCAAAACTGGTCAGCGGTCACTACTCTTTTCCCAACTTGGCCTTCCATTTCTACCCATGAGATTGTAGGGTTACGATTTTCCTCTTGATGACTTCTCTTTTCATCTGGTTCCTTCCTCTGCTGTGCCTTTCTTTCTCAACTGAAACACGCCACCTTCCTGTCTGCCTCGCTATATATCCAGCACACCCAAGTATTTCTAGCGCCACCAATTCATCCATCAATCACACTCCCCTAACATGCCTTATCATGATACTATCTGCACAGTAATCAATCCCTTCTCACAAAGAGAGAAGAGATGGCACTGTTGGATGTGACAGTTTGTTTCATACATTAAAACTCACAACACAGAATAAAATAAGAATGATATAAATATATCATAGGCTCACTCTAATTATACTTATTAACATAATCATAAAGCACTACCATACAATGTGGCCGAGAGCAGGCAGGAAAAGCTCTCCCAAAACACAGCAAGGTGTCAAGTCAAACTGACAACTCCAGACAGGTATAATAAAAAAAAACTGGAGTAAAAATGTCCAAAACACCATATTTATGAGATAAAAAATACACAGTTTATTATTCTAACAATACAAATGGACAAAATGCACATATACATGCTGTGTACAATATACAAAAACCAGGAAGTAAAACGGTGGAACATGACGGAATACCGGGTTAGGGGAGGATAGCAAAATTCATCCCCGGGATATAAGCATCAAAAGTATGAGTTATATAGGTTGTATGCAAACCCACGGGCGTCTATCACAATACATCAGTCATCTTTAGCCCAAACACCCTATAGTATTTTCATTCTCACTGCTTACCCATCAGAACAATCAGGGCAGCATCCCCACCTCGCCTGGCAGCCCCGACGCGCGTTTTGCGGTTTAGCTTTTTCAACAGGGGTTGATCTTTTGCTAGTCTCATGTGTTTATATATTTGAGAACCCGGAACTGTCGCCGACAAGACGGCGCATGCGCGCCAGCATCGTGCGCACATCACCACCAGAAGCCGTCAGAGCAGGGCGCACATGGAGCGGAAATCTGCTGTGTGACGTCAGGTAAAATGTGCACTCTGCCTCTACTGATAGCCATGTGTGAGAGCGGGTACTGGAATTAACAAGCGCGCATCCGCTCCGTTGACGGCCATTTTATAGAAGACCACAGACGCAGCCATGTCCTCAGGGACAATGGTATCATACTACTGCATCCTGGACTCAAATGCCCCGCTGCATAACTACAAATGACTACAATGACCAGGATTGTGTTATTACAATAGTGACAAGTGCAATATAACATCCTACTGAAGTGACCATCATTGCATAATGTGATCGTCACAGTAATATAATATATCATATTCAATCGTACATAGCAATCAATAAAGATTAAAGTGACAATAGTGCATAAGTTGTATAGTCCCAAGAAAAAAGAGAAACATATGCTACATATAAAGAATATAAAAACAGCAGAGAAAATCTTCTTGTTTCTTTACAATATCCGTAGAAAAGGGGGGAAGATGAGTCCATCGTAACTCATATGACATCTGAAATCGTCGTGATCATTTAGGAAAATATAAACTAAAAATTAAAAAACACCAAAAGACAATAAATATACAAATAAAACAGAATGGGAGACAAGTTCATTGAAAGGAGAGGGAAGACAAATTTGTTATAAATCAGGTTTTTACATCCAATAAATTGCATAAACAGGACGAGTAGATGTGGAAATAGAGTATGGGGCAGGATATGTCACAAAAAGGGATCAAAACTCAACTTTTCAATGAGTCCCTTGGTGGCGAGGGTATCAAGGATGACAATCCATTTACATTCACGCTGTGCCAAAATTTTGGCAATATTGTCACCCCTGATTCCTCCATGGATCTTATCGATGCCCCTCACCTTTAAGCCACTAGGTTTGGATCCGTGATACGTCCGAAAGTGCCTTGGCAGAGTCTTTAGACTGGACAAACCAGTGGCTTCTTTAGCAGCCAAAATGTCCCGTACGTGTTCGCGTGTCCTAACCTTCAATTCTCTGGACGTGAGACCAATATAAATCAAAGAACAGGGACATGTGGTATAATATATCACATATGTTTGTGTTACATGAAATAAATTCCCTGTTCCCATCAGACGTCTTAAAGGTCCCACATCTCAGGATGTTAGAGCACGCAACACATGAACCACAGGGGAAGCATCCCTGTCTAGGGCTCCCCACATTAAAGAAATTCTTATTCTTGGCCACATAGTGGCTCCTTACTAAATTATCCTTTAGATTTTTTCCCCTCCCTTGTATCATTAGAGGTGACTTTGTCAATTGTGATGCCAACACACTATCGGTCTGTAAAATCGACCAATGTTTGTTAAGTATCTTCTGGATCCGACCCCAGTGGAAGTTAGAGGTGGAAATGAACCTAACACCAGACTCATTGTCCGCTTTAGATTTTTTAGATTGTAACAACAAATCCTCCCTTCATGATGACTTCGCCCGTCCATACCCTGCCCTGATACACCGACGGCTCTAACCTCGAGCCTTATACTGTTCAGTAAGAATGGCAGACTGTCTCTCAAAGCGGGCCTCCATAGAACATACCCACCTATTCCTCAAGAATTGCCCAACTGGGATGGCCTTAATCACTGAATAGTTATGTGCCGAGTAGGCATGCAAAAGTGAATTTACAGATGTCTCTTTTCGGAACAAGTCCATTTCAATAGAGCCATCCTCGGCAACATATAAAGTAATATCCAGAAAATCAATCTTATTTGCGTGCCCTGTATACGTAAACCTTAAATTAAAAGTGTTATTGTTGAGTTCCTGCATAAATCTGGTTAGGCTGGTCTCGCCACCATTCCAAATCATGAGAACATCATCAGTGTAGCGCAGTGGTCCCCAACTCCAGGCCTCGAGGGCCGCCAACAGTGCAGGTTTTCAGGATTTCCTTAGTATTGCACAGGGGTTGGAATCATCACCTGTGCAGATGATCACATTAACACCAATGCAATACTAAAGAAATCCTGAAAACCTGCACTGTTGGCGGCCCTCGAGGCCTGGAGTTGGGGACCCCTGATGTAGCGAAACCAGCCCACCACCGGGTACGTGGCATGTGCCCCGTCGCCCTGAAAAATCTGTCTCTCCCAATATCCCAAAAATAGATTTGCATACGACGGGGCAAAGGCCGCGCCCATCACAGTACCCTGTGTCTGCAAATAAAATCTATCCTTGAAAACAAAATAATTGTGAGTCAAAATAAACTAAAGTAAATCCAAAGCAAACTCTGAAAAATGTCCATCCCAGTTGGCAGTCTCGAGGAAGAAGCGAGCCGCTCTCAACCCATCCTTGTGTCTAATCGATGTATAAAGAGATTCGAAGTCAATAGTGACAAGAATCATGCCCGCCTCGAGAGACAGCCCATCCACTCTCCTCAGTACATCAGTAGTGTTCCTGACATAGGAGGGAAGCGTTTCCACTAAAGGTTTGAGAAATTAATGAATTTCCATACATTGTCACACAACCCTCCTATGACAGAGACAATTGGTCGGCCAGACGGGCTCACAGTGTCTTTGTGTACCTTAGGCAAGACATAGAATGTAGCGACCCTAGGGAACTTGGGCAGCAATCCGTCAAGAACTCCTCCGTATTACTTCCTGTTTTTTGTATATTGTACACAACATGTATGTGTGCATTTTGACCATTTGTATTGTTAAAATAATAAACTGTGTATTTTTTATCTCATAAATATGGTGTTTTAGACATTTTTACTCCATTTTTTTCTGATTATCACCCTAATTATAGTGGGCCTAGTGAGGACCCTAGCAGACTACAATCCTGTTACTGAGTAATAATCACCATTTAAAAGACCAAGATCAATATATCCACCATATAGTGGCCATTTAGTGGTAGATCCAGTTCTGTAGATTGTATCAAGGTACCTTCACACTGAACGATATCGCTAGCGATCCGTGACGTTGCAGCGTCCTGGCTAGCGATATCGTTGAGTTTGACAGGCAGCAGCAATCAGGATCCTGCTGTGACATCGTTGGTCGGAGCAGAAAGTCCAGAACTTTATTTCGTCGCTGGACTTCCGCAGACATCGCTGAATCGGCGTGTGTGACGCCGATTCAGCGATGTCTTCACTGGTAACCAGGGTAAACATCGGGTTACTAAGCGCAGGGCCGTGCTTAGTAACCCGATATTTACCCTGGTTACCAGCGTAAACGTAAAAAAAACCAAACACTACATACTTACATTCCGCTGTCTATCCCCCGGCGCTGTGCTTCTCTGCACTGTGTAAGCGCTGGCCGGAAAGCAGAGCACAGCGGTGACGTCACCACTGTGCTTTCCGGCTGGCGCTCACAGTCAGTGCAGAGAAGCACTGGGCCGGGGGACAGACACCGGAATGTAAGTATGTAGTGTTTTTTTTTTTTTACGTTTACGCTGGTAACCAGGGTAATTATCGGGTTACTAAGCGCGGCCCTGCGCTTAGTAACCCGATGTTTACCCTGGTTACCAGGGGACTTCGCATCGTTGGTCGCTGGAGAGCTGTCTGTGTGACAGCTCTCCAGCGACCACACAGCAACGCTGCAGCGATCGGGATCGTTGTCTAGATCGCTGCAGCGTCGCTAAATGTGACGGTACCTTAAGACTTCACAGTATAGTTGCATCCAGTGACTTATGGATTACATCCTTTCTTATTTGAGTTATTCCCTTTTCCCATCTTTTTAATTTGTCCCTATTACTGCACTGGTCCCACAAACTGGAAAAGAGGTAAGTTGCAAAAAAGGTGCTTGAGTGTGTTACAAAAGGGGAATACGCAAGGACACTATTTATCAATGCGACACCTGCCCCAAAAAACCTGGCCTGTGTATGAAGGATTGCTTTAAATTGTACCACACCTCCATTCACTACTAAATTACTTGACAGGAAACAGTAGATTAGTTCCAAAAAGGTGCACATCTAGATAAGTTCCTTGGGGAATGTAGTTTCCACAATGGTGTCACTTGTGTTTTTTTTTTACTGTTTAGGTACATCAGGGGCTCTGCAAACGGAACATGACACCCACAGACCATTCCATCAAAGTCTGCATTCCAAAACGTAATGACTTCCCTTCTGAGCCCCGACGTGTGCCCAAACAGTATTTTTTTCCACATATGGGGTACCAGCATACTCAGGACAAATTGGACAACAGGTTTTGGGGTCCAATTTCTCCTGTTACCCTTGGGAAAATTTAAAATTGGGGACTAAACGATCATGTTTGTCGAAAAAATATGATTTTTTATTTTCACGCCCGGGCGTTATTAACTTCTATGACTTCAAATGTGAGGTGGTCCCTAAAAAAAATGGCTTTGTAAATTTTGTTGTAACAATGAGAAATCGCTGGTTAAGTTTTAACCCTTACAACTTCCTAGCAAAAAAATATTTTGGTTCAAAAATTGTGCTGATGTAAAGTAGACATGTGGGAAATGTTGTTTCATAACTGTTTTGTGTGACATATTTCTCTATTAAAAGGGCATAAAAATTAAGTTTGAAAACTGCAAGATTTTACAAATTTTTGCCAAATTTCCATTTTTTACACAAATAAACGCAAGTTTTATCGAAGAAATGTTACCACTAATATGAAGTACAATATGCCATGAGAAATCTGTCTTAGAATCGCCAAGATCTGTGGAAGCTTTCCAGAGTTATTACCTCATAAAGGGACAGTGGTCAGAATTGTAAAAATTGGCCCGGACATTAACATGCAAACCACCCTCGGGGGTAAAGGGGTTAATAATAATGTCCCGAGCAAACCTCAAAAAGTAATAATATCACCTAAGTGATAACAAAGTTAATACCCAGACTTTTTTCTTAATAATTAATAATGCCTGAGGGTACAATGTAAAAAGTAATAATGCCCAGAGTATGCTCAAAAAGTATTACTACTCAGAGCGCTCCCCATAAGTTAACCCCTTTACCCCCAAGGGTGGTTTGCACGTTATGGACCGGGCCAATTTTTACAATTCTGACCACTGTCCCTTTATGAGGTTATAACTCTGGAACGCTTCAAAGAATCCAGGTGATTCTGACATTGTTTTCTCGTGACATATGGTACTTCATGATAGTGGTAAAATTTCTTTGATATTACCTGCGCTTATTTGTGAAAAAAACAGAAATTTGGCGACAATTTTGAAAATTTCGCAATTTTCCAACTTTGAATTTTTATGCAATTAAATCACAGAGATATGCCACACAAAATACTTAATAAGTAACATTTCCCACATGTCTACTTTACATCAGCACAATTTTGGAACAAATTTTTTTTTTGTTAGGGAGTTATAAGGGTTAAAAGTTGACCAGCAATTTCTCATTTTTCCAACACCATTTTATTTTAGGGACCACATCTCATTTGAAGTCATTTTGAGGGGTCTATATGATAGAAAATACCCAAGTGTGACACCATTCTAAAAACTGCACCCCTCAAGGTGCTCAAAACCACATTCAAGAAGTTTATTAACCCTTCAGGAGTTTCACAGGAATTTTGGGAATGTTTAAATAAAAATTAACATTTAACTTTTTTTAACAAAAAATTTACTTCAGCTCCAATTTGTTTTATTTTACCAAGGGTAACAGGAGAAAATGGACCCCATAAGTTGTTGTACAATTTGTCCTGAGTACGCCGATACCCTATATGTGGAGGTAAACCACTGTTTGGGCGCATGACAGAGCTCGGAAGCGAAGGAGCGCCATTTGACTTTTCAATGCAAAATAGACTGGAATTGAGATGGGACGCCATGTTGCGTTTGGAGAGCCACTGATGTGCCTAAACATAGAAACCCCCCACAAGTGACACCATTTTGGAAAGTAGACCCCCTAAGGAACTTATGTAGAGGTGTGGTGAGCACTTTGACCCGCCAAGTGCTTCACAGAAGTTTATAATGCAGAACCGTAAAAATAAAAAATTATTTTTTTTCACAAAAATTATCTTTTCGCCCCCAATTTTTTATTTTTCCAATAGTAAGAGAAGAAATTGGACCACAAAAGTTCTTGTACAATTTGTCCTGAGTACGCTGATACCCCATATGTGGGAGTAAACCACTGTTTGGGCGCATGGGAGAGCTCGGAAAGGAAGGAGCGCCGTTTGGCTTCTCAATGCAAAATTGACAGGAATTGAGATGGGACACCATGTTGCGTTTGGAGAGCCACTGATATGCCTAAACATTGAAACCCCCCACAAGTGACACCATTTTGGAAAGTAGACCCCCTAAGGAACTTATGTAGAGGTGTGGTGAGCACTTTGACCCACCAAGTGCTTCACAGAAGTTTATAATGCAGAACCGTAAAAATAAAAAATCATATTTTTTCACAAAAATTATCTTTTCGCCCCCAATTTTTTATTTTCCCAAGGGTAACAGGAGAAATTGGACCCCAAAAGTTGTTGTCCAATTTGTCCTGAGTGCGCTGATACACCATATGTGGGGGGAACCACCGTTTGGGCGCATGGGAGGGCTCGGAAGGGAAGGAGCGCCATTTGGAATGCAGACTTAGATGGAATGGTCTGCAGGCATCACATTGCATTTCAGGAGCCCCTAATGTACCTAAACAGTAGAAACCCCCCACAAGTGACCCCACAACTAGACCCCACAAGGAACTTATCTAGATGTGTTGTGAGAACTTTGATCCCCTAAGTGTTTCAATACAGTTTATAACGCAGAGCCGTGAAAATAATAATGAAAAAAATTTCCCCCCAAAAATTATTTTTTAGCCCCCAGTTTTGTATTTTCCCGAGGATAACAGGAGAAATTGGACCCCAAATGTTGTTGTGCAATTTGTGCTGAGTACGCTGATACCCCATATGTGGGGTGAACCACCAATTGGGCGCATGGAAGGGCTCGGAAGCGAAGGAGCGCCATTTGGAATGCAGACTTAGATGGAATGGTCTGCAGGCGTCACATTGCGTTTCAGGAGCCCCTAATGTACCTAAACAGTAGAAACACCCACAAGTGACCCCATATTGGAAACAAGACCCCACAAGGAACTTATCTAGATGTGTCGTGAGAACTTTGAGCCCCCAAGTGTTTCACTACAGTTTATAACGCAGAGCCATGAAAATAATAAAGAAAAAAATTTCCCCCCCAAAAATATTTTTTAGCCCCCAGTTTTGTATTTTCCCGAGGCAAGCAGGAGAAATTGGACCGCAAATGTTGTTGTTCAATTTGTGCTGAGTACGCTGATGCCCCTTATGTGGGGGGAACCACCGTTTGGGCGCATGGGAGGGCTCGGAAGGGAAGGAGCGCCATTTGGAATGCAGACTTAGATTGGTCTGCAGGCGTCAAATTGTGTTTGCAGAGCCCCTAATGTACCTAAACAGTGGAAACCCCCCACAAGTGACCCCATATTGGAAACTAGACCCCCCAAGGAACTTATCTAGATGTGTTGTGAGAACTTTGAACCCCCAAGTGTTTCACTACAGTTTATAACGCAGAGCCGTGAAAATAAAAAATCTTTTTTCAGACAAAAATTATTTTTTAGCCCCCAGTTTTGTATTTTCCCAAGGGTAACAGGAGAAATTGGACCCCAAAAGTTGTTGTCCAATTTGTCCTGAGTACTCTGATACCCCATATGTTGGGGTATACTCCTGTTTGGGCGCATGGGAGGGCTCGGAAGGGAAGGAGCACTGTTTTACTTTTTCAACGCAGAATTGGCTGGAATTGAAATCGGATGCCATGTCGCGTTTGGAGAGCCCCTGATGTGCCTAAACAGTGGAAACCCCCAATTATTACTGAAACCCTGATCCAAACACACCTCTAACCCTAATCCCAACGGTAACCCTAACCACTCCTCTAACCCAGACGCACCCCTAACCCTAATCCCAACCCTATTCCCAACCGTAAATGTAATCCAAACCCTAACCCTAACTTTAGCCCCAACCCTAACTGTAGCCTTAACCCTAGCTCCAACCCTAACCCTAACCCTAGCCCTAACCCTAACCCTAGCCCTAACCCCAGCCCTAACCCTAACCCTAGCCCTAACCCTAACTCTAGCCCTAACCTAGCCCTAACCCTAACCCTAGCCCTAACCCTAACCCTAGCCCTAACCCTAACCCTAGCCCTAACCCTAGCCCTAACCCTAACCCTAATGGGAAAATGGAAATAAATACATTTTTTTAATTTTTCCCTAACTAAGGGGGTGATGAAGGGGGGTTTGATTTACTTTTATAGCGGGTTTTTTAGCGGATTTTTATGATTGGCAGCCGTCACACACTGAAAGACGCTTTTTATTGCAAAAAATATTTTTTGCGTTACCATATTTTGAGAGCTACAATTTTTCCATATTTGAGTCCACAGAGTCATGTGAGGCCTTGTTTTTTGCGGGACGAGTTGACGTTTTTGTTGGTTACATTTTCGGGCATGTGACATTTTTTGTTCGCATTTTATTCCAATTTTTGTGAGGCAGAATGACCAAAAACCAGCTATTCATGAATTTCTTTTGGGGGAGGCGTTTATACCGTTCCGCGTTTGGTAAAATTGATAAAGCAGTTTTATTCTTCGGCTCAGTACGATTACAGCGATACCTCATTTATATCATTTTTTAATGTTTTGGCGCTTTTATACGATAAAACTATTATAAAAAAAAAAATTATTTATTTATTATTTACTTTATTCTGAGGTCTATAACTTTTTTATTTTTTTTGCTGATGATGCTGTATGACAGCTTGTTTTTTGCGGGACAAGATGACGTTTTCAGCAGGCCCATGGTTATTTATATCTGTCTTTTTGATTGCGTGTTATTCCACTTTTTGTTCGGCGGTATGATAATAAAGCGTTGTTTTTTTGCCTCGTTTCTTTTTTTTCTTTTACGGTGTTCACTGAAGGGGTTAACTAGTGATATAGTTTAGATAAAGAAATGTATTTATGGGAATAATATATATATATTTTTTTATTTAGAAATTTTTTTTTTTTTTTTACACATGTGGGAATTTTGTTTTCTACTTTTTTACTTTGTCCCAGGGGGGGACATCACAGATCACTGATCTGACAGTTTGCACAGCACTCTGTCAGATCAGTGATCTGACTTACAGTGCTGCAGGCTTACCAAGCGTCTGTTCTGAGCAGGCACTTGGTAAGCCACCTCCCTCCCAGCAGGACCCGGATGCCGCGGCCATCTTGGATCCGGGCCTGGAGCAGGGAGGGAGGTAAGGAGACCCTGGCAGCAATGCGATCACATCGCGTTGCTGCGGGGGTCTCAGGGAAGCCCCCTCCCTGCGCGATGCTTCCCTATACCGCCGGCACATCGCGATCATGTTTGATCGCGGTGTGCCAGGGGTTAATGTGCCGGGGGCGGTCCGTGACCGCTCCTGGCACATAACGCCGGATGTCAGCTGTGATAGGCAGCTGACACCTGGCCGCGATCGGCCACGCTCCCCCCGGGAGCACGGCCGATCGCGCTGGACATACTATTCCGTCCTTGGGAAGTAGGGCCCACCCCACATGGACGGAATAGTACGTCCGATGGCAGAAAGGGGTTAATAGTGCCCTGAGAACCCCCATTCATATTCTCTGAAAAAGCGCGGCCGATCGTGCTGGACATACTATTCCGTCCTTGGGAAGTAGGGCCCACCCCACATGGACGGAATAGTACGTCCAATGGCAGAAAGGGGTTAATAGTGCCCTGAGAACCCCCATTCATATTCTCTGAAAAAAGGCATAGAAAGCAAAAATTCTTCTGGGGTATGTAAACTTTGAGCACAACTGTATGTCCTCTACGTGGCATGGAAGAAGGCACTTTGGTCAGTGCCTCTTAGAGCTTATTTAAAAGTAATAATGCCCCAGAAAAAATCACATGCCCCGAGCTCCTAACAAGCACCCTAGCCTTCTCTTATACAGGTGTAGAAATGCCAAAATATCATCACTCCACCTAAGAAGGAACGTTACCGCAGGTCCTTTCATAATACAGAAAGTGGTATAGCAGGCCAGTTTTATCACAGGTTCTAATTGTCTTGGGGTTTTGTGCTTGTGCAATTGCAGTGTCATTTCTGCAGAGAATTATTCAGCTGTTATGCTTTAATGGGAGTCAAAGACCTTTTTAGTGGGTTGAACACTTGAAGAAGTTATGTCTGCATTATAAATTGTTCTGTTGGTTGTAGTTACAATATGCACTATATATCTTCCCTAGAGAGGAGACGTTCCTGTTCCGCATTTTGTTCCATCAATCTCCTTTGACATTCCAAACAGTGAATCACTTACTGAGGTATCGAGTAAAGCTATTGCATCATTATGGTTCTCATTTTTTGTTGGAGGCATATTCTTTTTCATAATTTATGATCACATATCATTACAGTTACCATGACATTTAACTAAACAATTCAGTTAAACCTAGAGATCTGTCATGCAAAAGCAAAAAGCTACAGTATATTAATGATATATACAGTGCCTTGAAAAAGTATTCATACCCCATGAACTTTTACACTTTTCTTTTCCATTGCACCCACAAACTTTATATATATATATATATATATATATATATATATTTATATAAGTATATATATATATATATATATATATATATATTAGGATTCAGAATAAGAACCCGAGAGTGGACCCTCTGGGTTGTGGCTCTAGAGCCCCCGATTGCGAGTGGGCCAGATGGAACCACCCCTAATACAGGGAGCATTAGGAGCAGGCCCAGGGGGGATGGAGACACAACTGCTAGAGCCAAAGGGGCGACTACTGGCTGGAGAAGAAAAGAGACGGAGGACTGAAAGGAACGGACCGATGCAGGGAAAACTGGGAATATGGATGCTGATGGAGAACTGAGAACCGGACAAAGATCAATACGATGCTGCAAAAAAGGAGACAAAAATAATGGAGACTGGGAGACAAGACTAGATGCCTGACAAGCACGACAGAGACACAGGGCAGGCAAGGCAGAGACACCGGTCAGGCACGGCAGAGACACAGGAAAGGAACGGCAGAGACACAGGGGGCCTGAGGACCACAGAGAGTGCTGGCAGGAAATGCAGCAAAACACCACAGAAGCACAGGCATCTTACCTAGGAAGACACTGGGAAGAAATACCTGATTGATGGTGGGGATGGTGTTTTCAGGGCAATGTGTAGTGTTTGGTTGTTTTCTGTCACACATAGCGTTTTGCATTTAGCCCAAAAAGTTTTACCTTGGTTTCATCTGACCAAAGTGCCTTCTTCCATGCCACGTAGAGGACATACAGTTGTGCTCAAAGTTTACATACTCCAGAAGAACTTTTGCTTTCTATGCCTTTTTTCACAGAATATGAATGACTAGATGGTGGCCCGATTCAAACGCATCGGGTATTCTAGAATATGTATGTATATATGTATATAGCAGCCACATAGTATATAGTACAGGCCACGTAGTATATAGGAGTAAGAAATATAAGCCAGCTCACCCATGATGCATAAACCAAAACTTCAGGAGCATGGACCCGCTGTGTCCAGGCGTATAAAGTCCAAAATAAGAAAAGAATGTCCAGCTTCACCGAATCCGTAAAAAAGAGTTTTCTTTATTCATGACATGATTAAGGGAGCTCAGTCTCCAGAAACGCGTTGAGATTCTTACCCATATGGTTCGTACTGGAGTCTGTATCCTCTATGCTTAAAGCTTGTGAATAAAGAAAACTCTTTTTTACGGATTCGGTGAAGCTGGGCATTCTCTTCTTTTTTCAGTATATAGGAGTACTACGTGGCCTGTGGTATATACCATGTGGCTACTATATACATACATACATATTGTAGAATACCCGATGCGTGAAAATAGGCCACGCAGTAAATAACACTGCCCACGTAGTATATAACACAGCCCACACAGTATATAGCAGCCACGCAGTATATAACACAGCCCACGTAGTATGTAACACTGGCCATGTAATATATAACACAGCCCACGTCACATAGTATATAGCAGCCATGTAGTATATAATGCAGCCCACGCAGTATAGAACACAGCTCACATATTATCTAACACTGGCCAGGTAGTATATAGCAGCCACGCGGTATCTAACACAGCCCACGTAGTATATAGCAGTGTGGGCACCATATCCCTGTTAAAAAAATAATTAAAATAAAAAATAGTTATATACTCACCCGCTGGCGGGATACAGCAAAGCTCTGGCGATGAAGCTCTGGCGATGAAGCTCTGGCGATGCGCGCACGGCTACCGCCATCTTTCGTTCCCAGGATGCATTGCGAACTTACCCAGATGACTTAGCGGTCTCGCAAGACCGCTAAGTCTTCTGGGTAATTTCGCAATGCATCTTTGGGAACGGAAGCTGGCGGCAGGCGCGAGCTCATCGTCGGACTACGGAAGGTGAGAATAGCCGTTTTTTTGTTTTTTTTAATTATTTTTAACATTAGATCTTTTTACTATTGATGCTGCATAGGCAGCATCAATAGTAAAAACTTGGTCACACAGGGTTAATAGCAGCGGTTATGGAGTGCGTTAACTGCGACATAACGCGGTCCGTTACCGCTGGCATTAACCTTGTGTGAGCGGTGACTTGGAGGGGAGTATGCGGACGCTGGGCACTGACTGCAGGAGAGAAGGGAGGGACTAATTGGACTGTGCCGTCGCTGATTGGTCACAGCAGCCATGATAGGTAGCTGGCGAGACCAATCAGCGACGCGGGATTTCCGTGACGGAAGTTACCGACAGAAAGACAGACAGACGGAAGTGCCCCTTAGACAATTACATATATAGATAACAACAAAACTTTTCTCCACTCATGGTTAGTAGTTGAGTGAAGCCATTTTGTCATACTACTGTGTTTTCTCTTTTTAAATCATACTGATAACCCAAAACATCCAAATTACCCTGATGAAAAGTTTACATACCCATTTCTTAATACCGTGTATTGCCCCATCTAAAATCACTGACAGCTTGAAGTCTTTTGTGGTAGTTGTGGATGAGGTTCTTTGTTTTCTCAGTTAGTAAAACTGCCCACTCTTCTTGTCAAAAAGCCTCCAGTTCCTGTAAATTCTTGGGCTGTCTAGCATGAACTGCACGCTTGAGATCTCCTCAGAGTGGCTCAATGATATTGAGGTCAGGAGACTGAGATGGCCACTTCAGAATCTTCACTTTGTTCTGCTGTAGCCAATGACAGGTCGACTTAGCCTTGTGTTTTGGATCATTGCCATGTTGGAACGTCCAAGTACGTCTCATGCCCAGCTTCCAGGCTGATGAGTGCAAATTTGCCTCCAGTATTTGCTGATAACGTGCTGCATTCATCTTTCCTTCAACTTTGACCAATTTTCATGTTCCTTTGTAGCTCACACAGCCACAAAACATCAGCGATTCACCTCTGTGCTTTACAGTATAAATGGTGTTCTTTTCATCATATGCCTTGTTGACCTCCCACCAAATGTAATGCTTATGGTTGTGGCCAAAATGTTCAATTTTGGACTCATCACTCCAAATTACCTTGTTCCAGAAGTTTTGAGGCTTGTCTCTGTGCTGTCTTGCATATTGTAGTTGTGATACTTTGTGGCATTTGCACAGTAATGGCTTTCTTCTGGCGATTCAACCATGCAGCCCATTTTTCCTCAAATGCCTCCTTATTGTGCATCTTGAAACAGCCACATCACTAGTTTTCAGAGAGTTCTATGTTTCATCTCATGTTATTTGTGGGTTTTCTTTGCATCCCAAACAATTTTCCTGGCAGTTGTGGACGACATTTTTTTTGGTCTACCTGGTTTTGCTTTCACAGAGCCCATGATTTTCAATTTGTTAATCACAGTTTGAACACTGCTGACATCATCAATTCTTTGGTTATCTTTTTAAATCCCTGTCCTGTTTTATACAGTTCAACTACCTTTTCCCATAGATCCATTGACAATTCTTTTGCTTTCCCCATGACTCACAATCCAGAAATGTCAGTGGCTGGATGAAAGATGCAAGAGTCTGTCTGGATCCCAGAAACTCACTCAGCTTTTATGCACACACGGATTAGAAGCAAACAGGTCACAGGTGAGGATGTTACCTTTAGTAGCCATTCAAACCCATTTGTGTCAACTTCTGTGCATGTTATCAGTCCAAAATCACCAGGGTTTGTAAAGTTTTGATCAAGGTCATTTGGATGCTTTGGGTTGCTATTAAGATTCAAAAAGAGAAAACACAGTAGTTTGACAATAAATGGCTTCACCCAACCACTAGCCATAAGTGAAGAAAAAGTTTTGATGTTATTATTCATATTTCCTGAAAAAAGGTCAAGAAAGCAAAAATTCTGCTGGGGTATGTAAACTTTAGAGCACAACTGTAACTAGTATGTGCAAGCAGATGCTCTTGACAAAATCTTAAAGATTCTATTGATGAACAAGCGGACCCCATACATATTGCATTTCAGCAAACTATGTAGTCCTATTGTTTTCCCTGAGAGGTGCACTGAAACAAATGTCTGGCAGCTGCTTACCCTCCCATTCTCTACACATACAACACGTGGAGCTGGATGCATGTTCATGAAAGAGTGGGGCTAGTATCGCATTCAAGACTCCTAGTTCTTGTACAACAGGCCAATTTTAACTACTTACCAGGTTATCACAAACAATGAGAACAGTAAAAAGAAAATAATGTTTTTTCTCATATAAACCATTTAGGTAACATCTTTATGATTTTCTACAGGATTTGACCAATTTACAATGTACAAATAGAGCAGAAGTCGCCAGGAGTGGACACAGATAGATGGTAGCTGTGCCAGAACTTCATTTGGGCCCTTTACAGACCCTTAGCTCATCATCATACACAATTCCACCTGCTTTGGAGGTGCTAGTGGGCCCCTTTACCTCTAGCCCCCTGTGCGACTACCCAAAGTTGCACCAATGGTGTGTCTGTCCTTGCCTCTCACTACACAATTCGCATGCCATTTTTTCACTACTTGTCTTCCATAGTCTTCTGTAAAGAAATCACTAGGATATCAATTTGGAAGATGATGTAGTTCTATACCAATAGCGCTGTACTGTCACTTTTTGAAATGATAAAACCAAAAACAAGACTTGGGAGTCCACCACTCCTCTGTGGGTCATTTGCATTGTAGCTGTTCCATCTCGCATGTTCTATGTGGATATTTTCTCTCTGAACCCTGTTCATACAGTTACTATACAGATGATCAGGTTTTTAAATACGGTACATCAGATAGGGATTATATACATTAGACAGGACTGCTCTATTATGGGTATACCTTGGCGATTGGTGGAGCAGCTTAACATACTTTTTTTTGCAAAAAAACGTATTAACTAAATACCCTGTATTTTTTCATTTTTTGACTAGCACTTGGTTATTTACTGTGACTTTTTTACAACAGAGTATTTTTTGACCTGTCTGTGCGCTTTTGTGTCTTACTTTTTGAAATGAGAAACGGATGCAAATGATTACCTTAATCACATCAGATGCCATTGATAACTTTCTTTTAACAAATTTGCAGTGTTGGGATTTGTGGACTAATTCACACAGTAACAAACGTTTGATATGGTCAAGGTCAGTTGAGTTTGTAGGATGTTATATGCTACCATACCAATCTTGGGACAGGAGAAACTCCATCTAGATCTCCCCAGAGTCCCCATCCCATAATGTAGAGGTCCCAGTAGGTGGTCAAGAGCCACTGCTTGTGAATCACTAACTTAATTGATCCACAGTAACCATAATACCACTATTAAGGTGCTCACAACCATGATCAAGGCAACATCTCAGTAAATAAAAACTTGTGTATGTAAACCAAAATCTTTGATACTTCGGCGTTGTTGTAACTTGACATCTACATGGAAACATTCCCATAAAAGCTATGCTTGGAAACAGTTTTCACTAAAATATCAAATTTTTAGCCTTAGGCCTGCAAAATGACTGTTTAATATAACATTTACTTCAGGTTTTTGCTGCCCCACTTGAAAGCATCATGATGTAGGAGCAGAGGTCCCGATTCCACCTATATATCGCTTACTGGGTTGCTTGTTGCAGTTTTGATAAAATCACTGTTTTTCTTGCTGCAGATCTAGCAGTTCTCTGAATGCTGAGCTCTGTATAACCTCGCCCTCTTCACTGGTTGGCATCTTTCTGAGTACACTGTGCATAGGCAGAATGGTGTTAATTGTTGGGGGTGTAGTTATATAGCGCCCCCAAATATGGGCGACTTCATGGCAGCAGGTTTAATAGTCCGCTAGTGATAATATCCTCCTGATAAAGCAGTGATTTTATAAAAACTTCACTATTCAGCCCAGTAAGTGAAACATCACTGGAATCTGGGTCTCTATCTCTACACTATAGTGTAAAAACACATTGACAGATCGCCTTCAAGTCAATGTTCACACTGCGTTCAGCATTAATATTTTGTGTATATGTTTGTGTGACCCAATTCTTTTTATATGAATGTTGTAAATAACCAATCACAGCAGTAATAGGTAAATACACACAAGTCTGATTAAACATAAAATGTTTATTAACAATAAAATAATTATAGCAATAAATAATGTGTTATGACATTAATAACATTACAGATCCGCATAAAATTATATTAAGTTGCTTAACAAAATATACTACTAGTGGCTTAAAATATGTACAACACAAGGTGGGAAAGAATGTAAATTAGCAAAAGTGGTGGAAGGAACAGAGAAGCCTCTGCCCATAGCATTTTTGTATAGGCTTCTGAAAAATGAGAGCTGGGACCTTCAGTTTTAATAAACCTCTCCCAGTGTACCTGTGTTTGTACATGGGTATAGTAAGAAATGTGTGCGCACAAAGTGCATGTGTATAGATATATATATGCATATTGTGTTCATAAAGAAAAACAATACAATAAATAGGAGCAAGAAATATATACAATATGAAAAACTCAACCAGTAGATATACAAGTAAACAGACGTATCTTCATCCGAAACGCCATCCAGTCCCATCCATTCTAATGTGTGAGTTCAAACACCTACAGTATGTAAGCTCACACACACACAGTGGGTATGGAAGTATTCCGAACCCCTTTACATTTTTCACTCTTTGTTTCATTGCAGCCATTTGGTAACTTCAAAAAGTTCATTTTTTCTCATTAATGTGTACTCTGCACCCCATCTTGACTGTAAAAAATAGAATTGTAGACATTTTTGCAATTAAGAAAAAAAACTGAATTATCACATGGTCATAAGTATTCAGACCCTCATATTGAAGTTACAAGCTGTCCATTTTCTTGTGATCCTCCATGAGATGGGTCTACTCCTTCATTGGAGTCCAGCTGTGTTTAATTAAACTGATAGGACTTGATTTGGAAAGGCACACACCTGTCTATATAAGACCGCACAACTCACAGTGCATCTCAGAACAAATGAGAATCATGAGGTCAAAGGAACTGGCCAAGGAGCTCAGAGACAGGATTGTGGCAAGGCACAGATCTGACCAAAGTTACAAAAGAATTTCTGCAGTACTCAAGGTTCCTAAGAGCACAGTGGCCTCCATAATCCTTAAATGGAAGATGTTTGGGACCTTCAGAAGTCTTCCTAGACCTGGCCATCCAGCCAAACTGCGCAATCGTGGGAGAAGAGCTTTGGTGAGAGAGGTAAAGAAGAACCCCAATATCACTGTGGGTGAGCTCCAGAGATGCAGTAGGGAGATGGGAGAAAGTTCCACAAAAGTCAACTATCACTGCAGTCCTCCACCAGTCAGGCCTTTCTGGCAGAGTGGCAAGACGGAAGCCTCTCCTCAGTGCAAGACATATGAAAGCCCGCATAGTGTTTGCTAAAAAACACATGAAAAACTCCCAGACTATAAGAAATAAGATTCTCTGGTCTGATGAGACGAAGATAGACCTTTTTGGTGATAATTCTAAGCGGTATGTGTGGAAAAAACCAAGCACCTGCTCATCACCTGCCCAATACAATCCCAACAGTGAAACATGGTGGTGGCAGCATCATGCTATGGGGGTGTTTTTCAGCTGCAGGAACAGGACGACTGGTTGCCATTGAAGGAAACATGAATGCGGCCAAGTGCAGAGATATCCTGGATGAAAACCTCTTACAGAGTGCTCTGGACCTCAGATTTGGCCGAAGATTCACCTTCCAAGAAGACAATGACCCTAAGAACACAGCTAAAATAACAAAGGAGTGGCTTCAGAACAACTCTGTGACCATTCTTGACTGGCCCAGCCAGAGCCCTGACCTAAACCCATTTGAGCATCTCTGGAGAGATATGAAAATTGCTGTCCACCAACGTTCACCATCCAACCTGACGGAACTGGAGAGGATCAGCAAGGAAGAATGGCAGAGGATCCCCAAATCCAGGTGTGAAAAACTTGTTGCATCATTCCCAAGAAGACTCATGGCTGTACTAGCTCAAAAGGTGCTTCTACTCAATACTGAGCAAAGGGTCTGAATACTTTTGACCATAGGATATTTCAGTTTTTCTTTTTTAATACATTTTCAAAAGTTACTACATTTCTGTTTCTTGTTTCAGTCAAGATGGGGTGCAGAGTGTACATTAATGAGAAAAAACATGAACTTTTTTGAATTTACCAAACGGCTGCAATGAAACAAAGAGTGAAAAATGTAAAGGGGTATGAATACTTTCCATACCCACTGTATACGGTATATATACAGAACATGTATACAAACATACACACACTCCATCGCAGCAACATTAATTATATAAAGATGAAGAAATGTATCCCCATAATAGGAAATAATCATTTTAGATGATGAATGCTGAGGTGATCTGTTGAACAAGACATTCAATGTTTTGCATGGACACGTTGGATGAGTGATATGCCTATTACGTTCTACATATACAGGAGATAATTACCCATTGACCATTATTAGTTAACCAGTATTTGGTTAACTTCTAGAAAAAAAGGTTTTGGAAACATCTTCTAAGTGTGGATTCATATGCAAAAGATTTATTGCAGTACTTTATGTCCTCATGTGTGAATGGAACTTGCAGAATTCCATGTGCTTGTTGCGAAAACAATCCCTTAATATTAATTATACTGATCAGTTGCAGAAATTTCTGAAATAAAATTTGTCCCATGTAAATACACCCTAATCAACCCTAGAAGTAAGGCCAGCCATACACATTTGATGGCTGTTGGCCAAATGATGCTTTGGTTGATCATTTGGCTGATAGCCATCTCAGATGTCTCTCATGTACACAGGATCACACGCTCAGGTGGGTACTTCTGTGCTCTCCTTGAGAAAGCTGCTGACAAACATCACTACTTCTGGATTATCTCCGGGAGAATAATGTGATTGGCAGTCCGATATTGGCTATGCCTTATCAAAATCTCCAGTGAAGATCAGTTGGCCGGCGCCCCCATACACATGGGTTTGTTGGCTGAACTCATCAATAAGTGTTGCCAACACTATTCTAATGTGTATGGGGGCCTTAAATTTAGTGTCTAAGGCATAGGTGCACCCATGATGTGATAACACAAGGCTATCAAGAAGATCAGCCTGGATTTCAAATTGACTACAGCAAAGATCAGTTTCATTGTTAATGATCGCAAAGTTACATACTGTTTAAAGGCGATATCTGGGACTTAAAAAAAAGTGGCAGGCATGTAGTAGCTAAACCTGTCTGCTTTACCAGGGTTATTGACCACTCCTGCCATAGATTCAGCTGCTCCCCATTAACAGAGCAGCGATTACTCTTCCGGTTGAAAGGCAGCACTACTGGCATCATGCTGATTGATAGCCGGCTTCCCAAAATTAGGTAGTGGAAAGCCGGCTGTCAATCAGAATGACATCAGTAGTCACGCTGATGAACAGGAAGAGAAACTGCTGCTCCGCAGATACGACATCAGCAGATGTCTGTGACTGCTCAGAACGGGTGGAGAATGGCGCTGGGCACAAAAGGCACGTAAGTAGCAACTATCTGCCTGTAAGTGCTAAGGTACATTTTTTTTTGTTTTGCAAAGTCCTGGATATCCCCTTTAATTGCACAATGATTGACTATGAAGCATTAGAGAACTACACCGACCTCCATAGCAGCACTCTTTTGGCTGATCTCTATGTCAATGTGGTTTACTTTATAGACATTACTCATCTTTAATTAGGAGTCAGGTTCCATGCTAGGTAAAAGGAGAATCAAGCAAAGGCTGTTCTGGTCCCTTCAGAAAAGGCAATGGTCCCAGTGTAAAGGCACCCGTAAACTATAGATGAAAATTGTCCAAACCTTTCGATTTCACTGGACCGGCATCTGATGTGTATGGGGGTCTCTTGATTCACCCCTACAGATTATGTCAGGGAAGAACAAAGATTAGGCAGCTGAAATTTCAATGGCCAATACTTTTTTCTCCTCTCTTTCCGTTGGAAAAACATGACATGTCGGCCAAGCCGAATGCTCAAGTGTACAGAGGAGTAGGCATAGATAGCTGTAAGCTGAATGGAAGTTTAGCCAACAACTATCTCATGTATATATCCAGTTATAGCAAGGAGAAGAAATAAAGCTGATGGACAATCCCTTTATGAGTATATGGGACAACTAATGAAGAATAGAGGTGTGGTCGTGAGGATGCATCTAACAAAAATGTAGTTTCCTCTTCACACAATACTATTAGACTGGTAAAGTTATGCAATAAATAAAGTGTGAAGAGTACCTATAGAAATTATAGAATTAATTATAAGTAATGATTATTTCATAATTCAATAGTACACTTGAGAATAAGCAACTTTGTAATATATTTTATCAGAGTAATCTGCTTTTTTCTCTGCCAAAACAGAGATTTCATTTTCAAAATTCTCAATTCTGAGGTAAAATCTATATTCAGTGAAAATAAATTATTACGTTACTGAGATAGGAAATGGCAGTTGGTGCTAATAAGTTTCTATATAGATAAGGAGGGGTGGAGCTCTGCTTCCAGCTCATCACTCTGTCTGCATCTTGTCACCCTTCGTAGTCGAAGACGACCATGACTTTGGGGTTTAGAGGAACGGTGGCCTTGGAGAAGGAGGTGACTGATGAGGCTAATCTGGGTCCTGATGGCTCGCCCACATATGGGACACCAGTAAGTAGACATAGTCAAGACAGTAGATACAGCTTGTGCCTTGTGCATGCTTTCGTTTGCCTCAAAGATTCTCCTGTCTTCAGCTTCATGAGCACCTGAGGTGATCCTGCCTTGCGACGGTCCAGGGCAAGCTTCTCCCATTCGTTGACTGTCTACATAGAAATTTATTAAAAGCAACTGCCATCTCCGATCATACTAATGTAATAATCTGTCTTCACTGAATACAGATTTTACCTGAGAATTGAAAATTTTGAAAATAAATGATCAGTTCTGACAGAGAAAAAGGCAAATTTCTCTGATAAAATATATTACAGGTTTTTTTAATTTTCATGTGTACGCTTGATTTGTGAAATAAAAATGAAAATTGGTGTTTTTCCTTATCAAATCCAACATTAAGGCGTATATCAAGTTTATTTATAGTGTAGGCTATAGCTTGAATATCAACCTTTTTTTTTTTATAGAGGAGCAGTATATCATATAGCTTAACTGGACCTATTTCTATCAGTGACACCGTAGCTTTCAATGTAACTTGTTAGACGGGCAGATGAACTGTTTGAACATGCAGCAATCTCGGCTTTTGTGTAACCTCAAAGGGGACGAATGATTTTTACAACAGTTTGTATATAGGCAGCATATCCCTGTACACACAAGGATACCTACGATGACTATGGGCGATTTATATGCTCACATAAAAGATTAGAACAGCTCACAAATAAGTGTTCAGATAAACATTCAATGGCCCGAATAAAATGGCCTTAATCTACTTTAATTGTTTAATTTTATCTTAATCTCGTTATTTTGGTACATATCATATCTAAATATATTGTATTTTGGCGCTCCCATCATGCTACTGAAATTAGCGCCCGAAAAATCTGTTGTAACTTTTTCCTGCTACCAAAGGTAGAAATATAAAAATCAAAGTTGTAAACCGTGCCATAAAGCAATTGAAGAAACACTCCACGTAAGTAGTAAATTGTTCCTACCTAAAGATGCAGTAATCCAAAGTCACCAGTAGCGTTTCCGCTGGATCTGTTACTTATCCAAAATCTCCAGCTTTCAATAAATAAGAATTAGAGATCATCCATGGATCGTTCGTCAGTTGTAGCTTTTTACTTCTGTGCGATGTTCAACGATGTCTGTGATGGTGAGTCCAAGTTTTCTTGCAAAGCTCTGGCCACTAGCGTTGCGGTCAGCGGATTTGCTTCTGAGCAACCTTCTCTAAGTGATGTGACGTCACTCGCTATGGAATGGTCCGTGAAACTAAAAGATGTAACTAATCCTCTACCTTCGAAACGCAAAGTCACATCTTTTTGATTCACGGACCTTTCTGTAGCAAGTGTTTTCACATCGCCCAGAGCAGGTTGCTCTGAAGCAAATCAATTGACTATCCAAGACATCGCAGAACTTTTCCAAGTATCGGGCGATCTTATTCATTAAAGGCTGCACATTTTGGATAAGTAACAGATCCAGTGAACACGCTACTTATGACTTTGAATTGCAGCATCTCTAGGCAGGGACAACTTACTACTTGGACGTGGACAGTTTCTTCACTAGCATTACCGTGCAGTTTGTAACTTTGATTTTTACATATCGTATCTAATACCAGCCATCTCAGAGGGTGAAATGAGCTGAGGAAGGGTACAATTCTGAAAGTCTGCTCCATCTTCTCCATAGGAGCTTGGGGTAATGCTGCAGGATCTGAGAATGAACTGCAAGCACAGCATTACGCTTATGTATTATAAATGCCTTGGAATGTCCATAGTAGGAAATATGAGAAACTTCTGAATGAAGGAGATGGGAAGAACCTTGTCATAAGACAATTTCACCTTCGGACATCTGTTAGACCGACCGGTTTATCAGAGCTTTCTGTGGCACTGAACACCATTTTGTTGAAGCTCGTCTTTCCACGATTATTTGGTAATAACTTGTTAACTTTTTCACTTTTGGAGGCTTTGGCATCTCTTTCCAAATCAGATTGAAAAGAAAAATCACTATGGCTTCGAATGGACTTCCCAGTGTCACCTTTCACTAAATCGCCTTGTTTTCTTGCTGGGCTGGTATTGGACCCTTCTGAAGCATCTACTTGTATGGCCGAAGTACAAAAGCTAAGAATATAACAAAGGCTTCCCCAATTCTGGGCACACTGGGCTTGTACGCTACGGGTAATTGCCTCTTTCACCTCATCTCCGCAGGTTAACAGAATGTTGACCAAGTCAACATAGGGCCTGTAGAAAGAAAGAATAGTTTATTGAAAGATGAATACGTTATATGAGCTAAAAGAAATATTACTGAATATTACACCACATCCCATGGATTCTAATATCAACTATGGCTGTCAGATAACATTTCTTCTAATTTCTATAGATACTTACATAAAACACATATATTGAATTTCCTGCCCTTTTAACTATTGTTTTATTTTTTTATTTCATAAATCAATAGTAGAGAAGAAAATAAGCCACTTTGTAATATATATTAGTATAGAAATCTGCTTCTTTATCTGCCAAAATTGATCAATTATTATGAAAATTCTCAATTCTGGTGTATTCAGTGAAAATAGATTTTCCCATTACTGAAATAAGAGACTGCAGAAATAGGGAGGAGCTAGTGACAGAGCTCCTCCCTCCTCCCCTTCCTGTCTACAGCAGATAGAATCTCATCAGTAGCAGCTCTCATCTCCTATCTCAGATTCAGTGTAACGAGTATCTTAATAATTAAAACCCTGTTCCTCCTATGCTTAGTAGCCCAACAGGTGGCCCAAACCTGTCACTGACAGCCACCTCTGTATGCATGCTCATGCTCAACTCCTGCACTGTGTAAAGCTGCCCACTGGACTCCTGGGCATTTCAGTCAATAAGTTACAATATACATACATTGATTTTCCTATAAAATAATAATAATAATAATAATAATAAAATAATAATAAAACCTGCTCAGATGCTGATATTCTATAACATGAAGTTGATGAGTTGGATTGCATTTTATTAGAGATAGATTCCCTTTAAAGGATTCCAACGGCATCACCTTCATATCTTCTTTAAGAAGAATAGTTAAATTTTCACCAATATCGTGTTTAAAAGTCCTTAAGTAGAATGAGCATAAGAACTGATCTAGTTAGACTAGGAAGATGATCTTTCGTGTTATATGTAAGAAAAACATGTCAACTTGCTGTCCAAGCCCATGGCATAGTCAAGGTTATATATTAATGCCTATGGTAGGGGTTTAAATCCCAAATGTGACAATTGTTCTATCCTAACATCTTACATTTGAGACCAAGGTGAATGTTTTGATTTCGGAACAGCAAATTGGACTTGGATGACTTTGATCTGATATGGGCCTTGGGAAAAATAGTGGACTTGGGCGACTTTGATCTGATATGGGCCTTGGGCAACTTTGATCTGATATGGGCCTTGGGGAAAATAGTGGACTTGGATGGCTTTGATCTGATATGGGCCTTACCTATAAGAACATCCATGGACACTACTACATAGAAATGAGAGCAATAACAAATTACCCACAAGGAAGTGCCCCCCATACTGTCTCAGTAACCAGATAGCAGTTAACCAAATGTTATACACATCTTAGGAATATTGTTGATGGATGTGTTGGAGTGATAAAAATCCTGATAATATATTATTTTTAGCAAATGATGTGTGAAGGCTTCACGGTTTCTTAGCGTCACAACAACAAAAAACAGCCCTAATGCATGACTATTCAGCTATCATTAATAAAAATATCAATTCTACATTTGACATGTATTTGAAATGTCAGATTTATGCTACTAGCTAAAAACTTTACAAGAAGGAATTCCTGAACTAATGGACATAAAATGCTCTTGGCAAATCTATGACGCTTCCTGACCATCATCACTTACTCATGTAACAGAAGATCTTTGAAGTGAATCATCTCCACAATCACTTGGACATTTTCCTTGGCAGCAGAGCAGAGGTCATGCTTGGCATAGCATTCTTTTTGGAGCTGGTAGACCATCTCTTTAATGGCAGGACACTTACGACTGATGCAGCTGAATTTATGTCTTAGACCATGAGCTTTGCATTTAAGGGCATCTTTGATAAATGATTTTCCCTGAAAGACAAATTTTAAATTTTACAATTGTATAATACAATAAGCAATATCTGCATGGCTCGGTCTTTAAACTCATCTAATCGGATGTCATGCATTACATGCAAACCCTAAGACCGATCCTTTGTTACACTTAGCAGTTATCACTCTTGGCAATCATGTATATAGAAAAGAGGGGATATATAGCAATGATCAAAATGGTTTCCTCAATGCTATTGCTTTGTTTGCATCTCAGCACGGTTTACGAACTTTGTGGGAACCCTACTCTTATGCATGACAAAAAGTAGTTCCTCCGCTAAGAAATGTTTTAAACCATAGTGTTTTCAGCTAGTGGCAAAGAGGATGGCACTAATCAGACAGTGGCCCCTGTCCCTAAGGACCCCATGGTAGCCTTAGCTGTCCTCTATAGAATACATTATGTCTGGTGTTTAATTTGTGGTGTGTGTCCTGCTGGAACAGAAGTAGAAATCAAATACCATTGATCTAAATGCCTTAAACAATTTGGATATTTTGCAAGAAATTACAATACTATTAGGAAATCAAATCATGAACTGTCAAACACATGTCTTACATTACCTGGGCATCAAATCTACCGGCATTGTGTAAAAAGGTCATGCAGATTTCATGAAGACCTCGGATCTCACAAGAATTGTTCTCAAAGCATTCAAAGACTCCACATCCAACATCTCCAGCATTCACTAGACAATGTTGAATTTCAGCTGAAACAATATAGAAAACATTTATAAAAACAATTATAATAATAATCTTTATTTTTATATAGCGCTAACATATTCCGCAGCGCTTTACAGTTTGCACACATTATCATCACTGTCCCCGATTGGGCTCACAATCTAAATTCCCTATCAGTATGTCTTTGGAATGTGGGAGGAAACCGGAGTGCCCGAAGGAAACCCACGCAAACACGGAGAGAACATACAAACTCTTTGCAGATGTTGTCCTGGGTGGGATTAGAACCCAGGACCCCAGCGCTGCAAGGCTGTAGTGCTAACCACTGCGCCACCAATTATGACCATATATAAGATTTGCATAAAGAAAATGGATTACAGTGGATTGTAAAATAAATAAAAGTAAAATACTCTACTTTCAATTGACGTTTGGGAGCGTCGCCTGCTTTCTCTGCTTTGCATAAAGAAAAGTGAGTCATACAACAGATTTCAAAAAGAATAAAACAAAAGGGGCATGCATAAAGAGTTTTGAGCCAATTTTCAGGTGCCTAAAAGTTTCATATCTTAGCACAGGCCAATTTTAGTGCAAAAAAATCTGACTTTTAGCTAGTTTACTCTTCTTTAAAAGTCGGCATGGTTAGCTATAGAAATCAGGCTTAAGCTAGTTTTACGATTTGCGACTTGTTAAACTCCCTGCAGTAAGGGTGTGGCAAAAAAGTGGAGGAACAGTTCTGGACAGAAGCGTAATATCTTAAGATGTAACAAATGTATCAAATTTTATGCTAGACTTGGATAAATTTGGCACAAATAACAACATTGAGACCACAATGAAAAATGAATTTAAAAAGCCCCCTCTTCATTTTTTTTTTAATTATGCTCACTTACAGTATTTAGCACTACCATATTCCACAGACATTACTGTCCCCAATGGGGCACACAATCTATACTCCCTATCAGTATTTCTTTATCGGGAAACCCACACAAACATGCGGAGAACATACAAACTCCTTGTAGATGTTGTCCTTGGTGGGATTTGAACCCAAAAGCCCAGCACTACAAAGTAACAGTGCTAACCACTGAGCCACTGCGATGCCCACAATAACTAACTGCTGAAGTGTTCACTAGATACATTAGGTGAGGGGCAGAGATGCTCAAATGTCCTCAAAGTTTACATGATTTATTGGCAAGAGGTGGTATAAATGTGGGGACATGTGGGGACAACAGTTAAGGAAAACAGTAGATAAGATTATATGCCTTTAGAAAAAAGTATCCATTCAGGGTGCATTCATGGTAGGTAGTGATGAAAAGAGTGGAGGATATCCGATATCTAATGCCAATCAGTGAAAGCACGCCACAATTTACAAAATTACTTTTGTTTGAGCAAATATTTAATCATCTATAGCAGTGTTTCCCAAACTCCAGTCTTCACGGACCCCAAGGGTCATGTTTTCAGGATTTCCTTAGTATTGTGGAAGTAGTGGAAGTATCATCAAGGCATCAGGAATTATCTCACCTGTGCAACACTATGGAAATCCTGAAAACAGGACCCGTGGGGTCCGTGAGGACTGGAGTTTGGTAAATACTGATCTATAGTGTTGCGAATTTATATGGTTATGAATGGTTAAGCAATTTGCACACTATATCGACCATTTGTTCTAAGCGCTGGGAATAGAGACTAGAGGTGAGCGAACATTTCAATATATATACAGTACAGACCAAAAGTTTGGACACACCTTCTCATTTAAAGATTTTTCTGTATTTTCATGACTATGAAAATTGTACATTCATACTGAAGGCATCAAAACAATGAATTAACACATGTGGAATTATATACTTAACAAAAAGTGTGAAACAACTGAAATTATGTCTTACATTCTAGGTTCTTCAATGTAGCCACCTTTTGCTTTGATGACTGTTTTGCACACTCTTGGCATTCTCTTGATGAGCTTCAAGAGGTAGTCACCGGGAATGGTTTTCACTTCACAGGTGTGCCCTGTCAGGTTTAATAAGTGGGATTTCTTGCCTTATAAATGGGGTTGGGACCATCAGTTGTGTTGTGCAGAAGTCTGGTGGATACACAGCTGATAGTCCTACTGAATAGACTGTTAGAATTTGTATTATGGTGTCACCTAAGTAAAGAAAAACGAGTGACCACCATTACTTTAAGAAATGAAGGTCAGTCAGTCTGAAAAATTGAGCAAACTTTGAAAGTGTCCCCAAGTGCAGTGGCAAAAACCATCAAGCTCTACAAAGAAACTGGCTCACATGAGGACCGCCCCAGGAAAGAGTCACCTCTGCTTCTGAGGATAAGTTTATCCGAGTCACCAGCCTCAAAAATCGCAGGTTAACAACAGTTCAGATTGGAGACCAGGTCAATGCCAAACAGAGTTCTAGCAGCAGACACATCTCTACAACAAATGTTAAGAGAAGAGTTTGTGCAGCAGGCCTTCATGGTAAAATAGCTGAAAGGAAACCACTGCTAAGGACAGGCAACAAGCAGAAGAGACTTTTTGGGTTAAAGAACACAACAAATGGACATTAGACGAAAGGAAATCTGGGCTTTGGTCTGATGAGTCAAAAGTTGAGATCTTTGGTTCCAACCACCGTGTCTTTGCGCGATGCAGAAAAGGTGAACGGATGGACTCTACATGCCTGGTTCCCACCATGAAGCATGGAAGAGGAGGTGTGATGGTGTGGGGGTGCTTTGCTGGTGACTCTGTTTTGCATTTATTCAAAATTGAATATGCAAATTGCCTCTTCAGAGAAAAAGAGGACTTAAATTCTATAGCGCCACCTGTTGGAAGTAGTGATCCTACAAGTCACAATCAACCCTTTAACGAGTCGTGCAATATGACTTAGGATAAAAGCCAGATCAGTATCTCAATTCTGCATGAGGACTAATTTGGCTAGGTGAGAGGCTATGGACTGGGGTCTAAGGGGTGATGTTTCTCCTTATGGAGAGTGACATACCAGCTCTGGCTTGTCAAGGTAAGGAGGCTTATTCACTGTGCAATGCTCCTCTGGGAATTTTAATATGCAAATTGCCTCTTCAGAGAAAAAGAGAATAAAAGCCAGATGAAAGCCAGAGCTGGTATCTCACTCTCCATAAGGAGAAAAGTCACCCCTTAGACCTCAGTCCATAGCCTCTCACTTAGTCAAATTAGTTCTCATGCTTCGCACTGACGAGCGCCAACAGCCCGAAACACTGTGTCTGCGAATTGATACTCCAAAATTGAAGGCATACTGAACCAGCATGGTTACCACAGTATCTTGCAGCGGCATGCAATTCCATCCGGTATGCGTTTAGTTGGACCATCATTTATTTTTCAACAGGACACAAACACATCTCCAGGCTGTGTAAGGGCTATTTGACCAAGAAGGAGAGTGATGGAGTGCTACGCCAGATGACCTGGCCTCCACAGTCACCAGACCTGAAGCCAATCGAGATGGTTTGGGGTGAGCTTGACTGCAGAGTGAAGGCAAAAGGGACAAGTGCTAAGCATCTCTGGGAACTCCTTCAAAATTGCTGGAAGACCATTCCCGGTGACTACCTCTTGAAGCTCATCAAGAGAATGCCAAGAGTGTGCAAAGCAGTCATCAAAGCAAAAGGTGGCTACTTTGAAGAACCTAGAATATAAGACATAATTTCAGTTGTTTCACACTTTTTTGTTAAGAATATAATTCCACATGTATTAATTCATAGTATTGATGCCTTCAGTTGAATGTACAATTTTCATAGTCAAGAAAATACAGAAAAATCTTTAAATGAGAAGGTATGTCCAAACTTTTGGTCTGTACTGTATATACTATCCTGTCCGACGTAGTTCAATTAATACCGAGCTTCCCACGGCAATTTCACATGTAGAACAGTCACATTAGGAGATGTGACCACTCTACCCGGCCCACGGCGATACACTAAAAGGAGGTAATCGCTCTTGCACTGTATCACTGAGCTGCTGTGAGAGAAGTCAGACGAGTTCATGATGAACTCTGGTGAACTTTTTCACACAGCACTAGTGCCATAAGGGAGATCGCCGGAGCTGAGGGAGCGATTGCCTCCTGTCAGGGTATAGACGGCTGTCACATTAGTGACTGCTCTCAAAGTCATCAGGATCATTGTGGGACATAATGGATTATCATTTTGGTGGACAGGTGAGGAATATTGTGGTTTAATATTTTATTTTTGTTGCAGGAGATGTTGGCGTCAGTGGATTAGGCATACAGTAAGTATGGTTTAATTTAGATTCAATAAAGGAGTCTGTCATTATTTCAAATAAATAACTTTATTCTGGGTGTCTGTGTTTTTTTTAATAATATCACTATGGGGTTAGTAATGGGGGCATCATACATACTCCTCTCCATTACTAACCTGTTGGCTTGATGTCACCTGACAATACAAAGGTGAAATCAACCTACCAGCCATTACCCCACTTGCCACCACTACAGGGCAAGTGGGAAGAGCAAGGCTAAGCACCAGATTTTCCACATCTTATAGATGCTCATTTTCTGGGGTGTCTGAGAGCTGATGTTTTTAGTCTGGAAGGGGGCCAATATCCATGGACCCTTCTTAGGCTATTGATATCAGTCTGCAGCTGTCTGCCAAGTCTTTGCTAGTTATATTTTATAGGGGGACCCTATGTCAATTTTTTTTCTGGAGACCCTCTGTAAACTAGCCAGTAAATGCTAAGCAAACAGCTGTGAGCTGATAGTAATAGCCTGTGAACCTTTATGGCTACTAGCTCCTTCCCAGAATATTAACATCAGCCCAACAGGGCTTTCCCTCTGCTGGTTAAGAAAATTATGCGGGAGACCGTGCAATTTTTTTTAAATTAACAGTTGCTGTTTGGTTATAGCCTATGTAGGTTCATTCTGTTAATGCTCACACATAGGCTGGTTACAGCGTGTGAGTGCGTGCGCATGTGTGTGTGTGTGTGTGTGTGTGTGTGTTTACTTACCGACTTAGTAATGAGGGTGTCTGAGTGACATCTTTTCATTACTAACCCTAGGGCTTGGTGTCAATGACAGCTGCTGACACCAAGCCCTAATCCCATTACCCTGATGCTACTGCATCAGAATGGAAAACAAAGAAATTACATCACCAAACTAATTTTATATATCTTTATTTAGCTCAATAAAGCCTTCATTGCTGTACAAAAACAAATACAAAGCTGCGGCAAAAAGCGCTCCAAAAAACGCAGAAAATGTGCATTTTTGCCACAGGGTTTTTGCTGTCAAGAGATGCAGAAACCTTGCAGAATTTTCTGCAAGCAAATACTCAACGTACTCACATACCCTAAGGCTGGAGTCACACTAATGATTTTAAAATCGGTCCAATTTTGTTCCTGCACAGTCGGATGAGTGTAATGCAAGTGTCATGCATTTTTCATGCGAGTACAATCCAATTTTTAACACCTAGCATCCGATTTACATCTTAAGGCCGGTTTCACATATCCTGATATTTCTGGTACTGGGAGTACCAGAGATGTCAGTGATATATACAATTAGTACAGTGTGCAGCTTTTTGAACATGTAATTAATTATTAAAAGATTATTTTTAAAAAATGGCATGGGCTCCTGCGTAATTTTCTTTACCAGCAGAGGGAAAGCTGATGGCTGGGGGCCGATATTTTTGGCCTGGGAAGGGGGTAATACTCCTGGAGCTACTCAGGCTATTAATATCAGTTCAGAGCTGTTTACTTGTATGCTTAACCTTTACTGGCTATTAAAATGGGGGATCCCCATAACAATTACGTAGGGTCCCCCTATAATTAATAACAAGCAAAGGCTATGCAGACATCTGCGGGCTGATATTAATAGCCCCCCAGGCTAGAAACAGCAGCTCTCAGCTGCCCCAGAAAAGGTGCATCTCTACAATGTGCCAATTCTGGCACTTAGCCTCAGTCTTCCCACTTGCGCTGTAGCTGTGGCAAGTGGGGTGATAGTTAGAGGGGTTGATGTCACCTTTGTATTGTCAGATGACATCAATGTGAAAGAAGGCAGCCAAGGGCAGATGTACATGGGATGAGTGGCATGGAATGCAGTCCCTTGGAGGGCATAGTTGTTATTTGATTTGAGATCTGAATACATTCTTGAGTTTGGTTGAGGCCTGAGTTTCTTCAGGTATATTGTGTGGGATGTCATTAATTTTTGCGTCTGAATTAATGTTGAGGCCTGATCAAGGGTTTGAATTCATTTTGGGGAATAGTGCCATATGGGGCAGCAGAAAACACAGTATTAATGGCAGCATCAAAGAATAGGGGATCTATGTTTCTATAGGAAGTGGTGATGGCAACAGTAATGAGGAGCCAAAGATATATGGGGAGTGTTAGGTGTCGAGTTCCCGTCACTACACAGGGAGAATCTTGAACCATGTCTGCTGTGGTCTCCCTTTCTCCTCCAGCCGCAGTGGAGCCTGCTCAGCGGAGACGTCGGTCCCAGTATCTGGCTCAGGCTGGCTGACCATGTGAAGGACACTTTGGCCACTATACGGAGATTCCCCTCACACTGGAGGAGCTAATAGCTGTGTCCACTCGTATTGACCTCAGTTTTAACGAGCGGAGGTTAGAGCGAGCCCAGTGTAGGCAGAGGTTTCGGCTGGCTCCCACCTTTGCCAAACCTTCGGAATCTCTAGTCCGAGCCCCTGAGTCACATGAGGCCATGGGAGTGTCACGAGCAGGATCTAAGTCCCCGACCGCTCGTGCACTCAAGGTATGTCATGTTTGCCACCAGTCAGGACATCTTGCCACCAGATGTTCCCAGCGGTTGGGGAAATGTCAGCGTCTAGTGGTAGCAGGTGGAGGTACACTAGACACGGTGACGTTTGCCTCCAAATTGTCCTTTAAGGAGACAATTACAATTGGCTCATCCACTCATTCGGTTGAGCTCTGCGTGGATTCGGGGGCGGAGGGCAATTGTATGTCTTCTGCCTTTGCCCAACGTCACGCAATACCCCTGGTGATGCTTGCTTAACCAGTAATTGTACGAGTGGTGAATGGGTCGACTGTTGTGAATTCTGTTATCGAACTCCCTCATGTGGTCATGAATGGTACTTCGGCGAGTTCTGTCCATGGACTCCCTCTGGTGGCTGTGAGTGGAGCTGCTGTTTCTGAGGTTCCTTCCACAGGTGACTTAGTTTATTCTTTGGTTGGCTGATCGTTACTCCATGCCAGCTGTCAATGTTCTTGTACTGGTTCAGTTCGCTATTGGATCTTTCTGGTGACCTGTCTACTCCAGCAGAAGCTAAGTCCCTGCTAGTTAATTATTTGTTCATTGTTTTCTTGTCCAGCTTGCTATCATGATTTTGCCTTGCTAGCTGGAAGCTCTGGGATGCAGAGTGGCACCTCCGCACCGTGAGTCGGTGCGGAGGTCTTTTTGCACACTCTGCGTGGTCTTTTTGTAGTTTTTTGTGCTGACCGCAAAGATACCTTTTCTATCCTCAGTCTATTTAGTAAGTCTGGCCTCCCTTTTCTGAAACTTGTTTCATTCCTGTGTTTGTGACTTTCATCGTAACTCACAGTCAATATATGTGGGGGGCTGCCTTTTCCTTTGGGGAATTTCTCTGAGGCTAGGTAGGCTTTATTTTCTATCTCTAGGGCTAGTTAGCTCTTAGGCTGTGAAGAGGCGTCTAGGCAGCGTTAGGTACGCTCCATGGCTATTTCTAGTGTGTGTGATAGGTTTAGGGGTTGCGGTCAGCAGAGCTCCCACTTGTTCTGTGTTAGTTTAACCATCAGGTCGTTCCGGGTGCTCCTAACCACCAGGTCCATAACAGTCAACACTGCCCTCACAGATAACACACCAGACCATCCCTTTTACTTTGTCCATGTCGCCATCTCATCAGGAGATTATATCTCTGCTCGTCATTCCTGAAGGAATTGATGAGGTCCTGTTAGGGATGCCTTGGCTACAGTATCACTCTCCTCATATTGAGTGGTCCACAGGCAGAATTTTGGGATGGGGTGAATCTTGTGGGGGTAAATGTCAGAGGGAATGTGTTCAGGTTGCTACTACTGAGGTACCCAAAGATCTATCCTCACTCCCCAAGCAATATTGGCCTTAGGCGGACATGTTCTCTAAAAGGGCTGCGGAGACCCTTCCACCTCACTGCCTCTATGACTGTCCTATTGACCTCTTGCCTGGTGCTGAGCCTCCCCGGGGTCGAATCTATCCTTTATCTCTCCTGGAGACGGAGGCAATGTCACAGTACATCTTGGAAAATCTGGCAAGAGGATTCATTAGGAAGTCAGTGACACCTGCTGGGGCGGGGTTCTTCTTCGTGCAGAAGAATGGGGAACTACATCCATGCATAGACTACAGGGGTCTTAACACCATCACCGTTAAGAATAAGTATCCTCTGCCCTTGATATCTGAGCTCTTTGATAGGCTTCTGGGAGCAAGGGTATTTACTAAACTAGATCTGAGGGGTGCTTACAACCTGATTTGCATCCAAGAGGGGGACGAATGGAAGACGGCTTTTAACACCAGGGAAGGGCACTATGAATAACTAGTGATGCCCTTTGGGTTCTGTAATGCCCCAGCCGTTTTCCAAGTTTTTGTTAATGATATCTTCCGGGATACGCTTTCCACCTCGGTCATAGTCTATCTGGATGATATTCTCATCTACTCTCCGGATATTGACTCCCACCGGAGAGATGTTTGCATAGTCTTTGACCTCTTACGGGTGAATTCCCTCTACGCTGTTAGAGAAATGTGTGTTTGAGAAGGAGTCCTTACCTTTCCAGGGCTATATCATCTCCGCCCATGTATTGGCTATGGATCCTGCTAAATTACAAGCTGTGATGGACTGGCAAGAACCCCATTCTCTTAAAGGGGTGCAGCGCTTTATGGGGTTCATTAACTATTACCATCAGTTCATCCCTCATTTCTCGACTTTAGTAGCTCCCTTGGTAGCCCTCACCAAGAAGGGAGCAAATCTCAAATTGTGGTCTGAGGAGGTCTCCAAAGCCTTCACTTCTATTAAGTCTCATTTTGCTAGTGTGGCACCCCTAGGGGTATTTGCCACAAAAATAGTTACTGACAGTAAGTACAAATACTAAAATAGCAAGACTGCACTACCACCTCCGGCCAGAAGGGGGAGCTCCAGAGACTCCCCTTGATCCATTCTGGTCTGAGAGAAGAAATGGCAGTTAGGCTAAGGAGCTGAAAGTGAGAGGTCATACAGTTGAATCTCTAACAGCCCTGTGACTGTTACCAGGCCCAAATCACCGGCCTGAGGAGAAGAGGGATAGAGAAAAAGGACATTGTGAGAACCGGGTAGCATTAATCACTACCCAGAACAGGCGCAAAGACGGATACCGGATCCGTGGCTGTATTCATTATATATAATACAGCAACCGGAAAAACGTGAGGTGATATCAGCTTCACTAGGGCCGGACGCAGCAACAGACACAGAGTTCAGCGGTACTCCCAGAGGGGGTAAACCGATAAAAGGACTCGGGTTGCCCGTCGAACCAGGACCCGGAGGGGACAGATTGGGCCGGCAGCCAGTTCACATACAGCAGCAGGGCCACACAGAAATTGCGCACAATAAGAGGCGAAGACCCCGGCAGGGTCAAAGTAACTCAGAGTTCCCATACAGACTCCGGTGACAGGACTGGTTGTAAATCCTTTTATGTTAAAGTAAACTGGTTAAACGTTTCAGTGCCTCAGTCTTTCATTTGGACAATAGCCATCTATCCAGAATCGGGATCGTCACCGCTGGGAGAATCTGCTGCTGATCAAGTAAGTGCCTGTCCCCTCATGATACCCCTTACACTGTGCATTGCCTGAGGCCACAGCACCGGGTCAAGCCACCCGTGACATCCCCCTCAAGAGACAGACTCCATTGGTCCGGTGCTGGGTATCCCGGTCTCCTGGGCGTCACAATTGGCGTCACGAACAGGATCTAGCCAGCCCGTATACCGGGTATTGTGTGCCGTGATTGGAGCCCAAAACTGTGAAAACTGGGATGAAAAATCTTGAAAATTGACTTTATTAAAGAAAAATCCATTCCCCATTGAAAACTATTGAAAGTGACTTTTCCCCATTGGTTATAATGGAGTAAAGATGGCCGCCATCCCCTGAGGTAATCACTTCATAACCGTTAGGCACGAGACTGTTAATTGAGCTACGCCATCACCTGAGCCCCAGTCTAACTGAAAAACTTCAGAATCCGCCGTTACAGAGCGCGGTGGGTGAGAACAGCAGGGGGCGTGTCATTGTGGGCGGCACCAAGCTGAGCGCTCTGACATCAGAGCAAGGGGAAAATCGATCCTGCTGCACAGCGGAACGAATCTACACTATCCCGACGGAAGCGGAGGACCGGAAGGGTCCGGATTAACTAAGGGGGCACAGTATGTCGCAGCACAGAGACGCCGCAGCACCCGGCAACGCTAATGCAGCTAAAAGACAGAGTGTCAATAGAGAGTCCGGCAGCGCAGCGGTGCAAGGAGTGGCGCCCATCATGCCGGTGCTGATGCCATATACCCCGGGTGGCCCATGGCTTCCAATGTATGAAGGTGAGCCTAATACCCTTGACGATTTCAGAGAAAAGATGCTGGCCCATTTTGACATGTTCCCTGTGGGTGAAGTTCAGCGTGTTAGTCTCCTGATGATGCAGTTAAGTGGCCATGCTAAGCGAGAAGTCACAGCATGGGCAGCTGATCTAAAAGGCACTGTTGAACGCATATTTGCTGGATTAAAAGCTACATTTGAAACCACGGCCAGCAGCAAAGCTAAAATACGATTCTTTAATTGCAAACAAAAAGCTAATGAGGGCGTGAGAGACTTTGCCTTAAACCTGCAGGAAGCCCTTAAATCACTTACACTGGCTGAACCCATTTTTAACACCGGAGCGGATAAACTGCTAAGAGATCAATTTATTGAGGGACTCTACACCCCTTCTCACCGGGGGCATGTGAGCATGCTTGTTTTTAAGAACCCTGAATTGACATTTGCCCAATTAAAGGAGAGCGCTATACGTCTCCAGCTGGCAGAGGCACCTCGGGATCAGGATCCTGCGCAACCCATGGCAGAGGCACCTCAACAACAGGGAGTGCCAGTGACATCAGCTATGTCTGGGGCCATTGCTAAGCCCCTGGGGCCCAGTACTAATGAGGCTCTTCAACAAAAGCTTGACTCTTTAGCTGATGTTGTTGCTTCAATGGCTAAAACCATGCAGGAGATGAGAGGACACAAGATGGAGTTGGCAAACTGTATAGAGGATGTTCCATGGATGAGACCCCGGAGATACCCGACATGGAGAGGACGACCCCGCGACCGCTACCAACCGGATGGACAGCCCATTTGCCGCCGTTGCCAGCAGCCGGGCCACTTTGCACGAGATTGTGATTTAAACGGGAATCCCCTGGGAATGCGGGCCGCTTCGCAGGAATGAACTTTCAAGGCCCAACACCCTGGCACGACAGGTACATCGGAGGACGACCCATTATCCCTATCGTGCTGGACGGAATTCCCCTCAACGCTTTGCTGGACACAGGTTCCCAGATTTCATCTATACCGTATATCCTTTATAAGAGGTACTGGGCTGATGCAGATATTGATAAAGGGCCCTCTGATGTTGAACTAGATATATGGGCCAGTAATGGTAAGTTGGTACCGAAACTAGGATTCAGGGAGATGACCATAAAGATTGGTAAAGTAGAACTGAAGAAACAGGGTATAATTGTTGTTGATGTTGACCGGCGGAACTGTGAACCAACTGTATTGATAGGAATGAATGTGTTAGAGAACTGCTTTTCCGAAGTCATTTCTGTCTTACAGCAAATTGCTGAAACTGCCCAATCCTGCCAGCAGAGAGTTCTCCGGAGGGAAATAAAAGTATTGATGTTAAGGCAACAGGTAGAAGTTGCAGGTGGAGAAATCGGCAGTGTGAGGGTAAGTGATCCAACGTCTATTGTAATCCCACCAAAAACAGAAATGCTGGTATGGTGTAGAGCAGCCATTGGTACTAAGGGACGAGATTATCAAGCCTTAATAGAACCAGTGTACACCGACAGCAGGCCCACTATACTCACAGCACGAGGGATAGTCGAGGTTCACCGGGGACGAGTGCCGGTACGACTTTTGAACTGTGGAGAGGAAGAGGTCACTTTGCCAAGATATGCTACAATGGCAAAGCTATATACTGTTGACAACAATGCCATCACAACCATTGAGCCCTTAGAACCAACCTGTCAGGTGGAAGGCAATGGCTCAGATGGAGAAATGGAGGATTGGTGCCAACAGCTACACGTGGGCATAAATTCAACACCTACCCATCAAAAACAAGGGGTGTATAGGCTAGTGACGGAATATGAACAAGTCTTCAGTAAACACCCATTGGACTTCGGACGGATAGAAGGGGTAGAACACACAATCCCCACAGGTGACCATCCCCCAATAAAAGAAAGATATAGACCCATACCGCCCGCTCACTATCAATGTGCAAAAGATATGCTGAGGGAAATGAAACAGGCCGGGGTAATAAGAGACAGCTGTAGCCCCTGGGCGGCCCCTCTAGTGATTGTCAAAAAAAAGGACGGAACCATGAGAATGTGCGTAGACTACCGGAAGATTAATTACATCACCCATAAAGACGCCTACCCCTTGCCTAGGATAGAAGAGTCCTTAACTGCTTTGAAATCTGCTAATTATTTTTCCACCTTAGACTTAACAAGCGGGTATTGGCAAGTCCCTGTGGCTGAGAGAGATAAGGAAAAGACGGCATTCACCACACAAATGGGTCTATGTGAATTTAATCGCATGCCGTTCGGACTCTGCAACGCATCCGGTACCTTCCAGCGGCTGATGGAATGCTGCCTCGGACACAAGAACTTCGAGACCGTCCTCCTGTACCTAGATGATGTGATCGTCTACTCAAAGACTTACGAACAACACTTAATAGACCTGGCAGAAGTGTTCGAAGCCTTATCCAGGTATGGCATGAAAGTCAAGCCATCCAAATGTCACCTTCTCAAGCCAAAGGTACAGTACCTGGGACACATCGTGAGTTCGGAGGGAGTAGCACCAGATCCCGAGAAAATAAGCGCCATAAGGGATTGGCCAAGACCTACCAGCGCAAAAGAAGTGAGACAATTCCTGGGATTGGTGGGTTACTATCGCAGATTTATAAAAGGATTTACCAAGTTGGCAGCACCCTTGCAAGACACCTTGGTAGGGCAGACGAAGAAACCTTCAAACCGAAACCCTCCTTTTCAGTGGAACGACGAAAGGGAAGACTCCTTTGAACAACTAAAGAAGGCACTAACTGGAGAAGAGGTTCTGGCATACCCAGATTACCATCAACCTTTCATCCTCTACACCGATGCCAGTAATGTGGGACTAGGAGCGGTGCTGTCACAAAAGCAAGAAGGTCGGGAGAAAGTCATCGCCTTTGCAAGTAGAAAGCTCCGGCCTACTGAAAGAAATTCAGAAAATTACAGCTCCTTCAAATTGGAACTACTGGCAGTAGTTTGGGCTGTGACGGAGCGTTTCAAACACTATCTGGCCGCTGCAGAATTTATTGTCTATACTGACAACAATCCGTTGACCCACCTGGACACAGCCAAATTAGGTGCGTTAGAACAGCGATGGATAGCCCGGTTATCTAATTACAACTTCATAATCAAGTATCGAGCAGGTCGCAAGAATGGAAATGCCGATGCCCTATCCCGGATGCCACACTTGAGAGATGTAGAAGAGGAAACGGGGGAGCTTGAAGAAATTGAACTACCAGCCTTCCATCGTCCCAAGGCAAAACATCATCAGTCAAGTACCTATCAGAAACAACAAGAGGTGAATTTTAATCCGTTAGCACACCATAGATGGGCTGACACCCAAGACAGCAATCCGGCTGTGAAGTTGGTGAAGGAACTGTTGACTGAGCAAAGTGCATATCCCGATGAGGATGCCCCAGAAGAGACGCATCAACTCTGGAAAGAGAGAGGCAAAATGTTCCTGTATCAAGGGAAGCTCTGTAGAAGATACACCAATCCGAAAACACATGAATTGGTTTGGCAGATTATTGTGCCTAAACAAGATGTGAAGATGGTCCTCGAAGCTTACCATAATGGTGCTGGTCACTTCGGTTGGAAAAAGTTAGAAGTACTTCTAAGAGAAAGATTTTATTGGGTCGGGATGAGAAAATCAATCGAACAGTGGTGCAGAAATTGTGGCCCGTGCAACCTCAGAAGAAACGATCAAAAGAACCAAAGAGCACCACTGCAGCCCATAATCACCAAACAACCACTTGAACTTGTAGCCATGGACCACGTGAAGTTGACACCAAGCCGGTCCGGCTATGTCTATGCCTTGACCATCGTGGACCATTATTCACGTTTCTTGGTAGTAGTACCCGTAAAAGATCTGACAGCAAAAACAGCAGCCAAAGCGTTCCAAACGTACTTTTGTAGACCCCATGGATATCCGGAACAGGTTCTCACCGACCAAGGTACAGCCTTTGAATCAGAGATCTTCAGAGAATTCTGTAATATGTATGGTTGCAAAAAGATCCGGACGACGGCCTATCATCCACAAACAAACGGCTTATGCGAGAAGATGAACCATATTGTAATAGACCTACTAAAGACTTTACCTGAGACAGAAAGGAATCAATGGCCAGAGAAATTGCCTGACTTGGTGGATCTGTATAATCATGTCCCGGTGAGCTCCACCAACTGCACCCCAGCTTACCTTATGCGTGCAAGACCCGGCCAATTACCAATCGATCTAGAAATGGGAATTCTGAAACCAGACGCAGAAGTTCAAGACTCCAATTGGGATATCATACGGCAAAAGCAGTATCGCCAAGTGCAAGAGAGTGTGGAAAGAAGCCTTCAGCAAACTAGAGAAAGACAAGAGCGAACTTTCAACCAGAATGCTCTAGCGACCCCATTAAGACCGGGTGACCAAGTGCTCAAGAGAAATCGTCGAACCAATAAACTGGACAATCAGTGGGAAGCCGTACCCTACACAGTTTTACCAACAAGAGTGGATAATCCTAAAATGTGTCTCATTAGCAAAAACGGAGGCTTAACATCTGCACTAGTGTCAAGAGACAATCTTAAATTGTGTCCGGAAGCATTGAAAGAGCCAGACGTTGTCCAGCCAGAACCAGAAGTTATTCAACCCATACAGGTTCAACCAGTAAAGGAAAAATAAGAGGAAGTGTATCACACCTGTATAGGAGACTTTCCCAAAACCCTACTAACATACCATGGTGCAGTAGTGGTTCCCATGGTGGCCTTTTACCCAACACCGAACCCAATACCAGAAGTCCCAAGACAGGAAGAGGCTGACCCCGTACTACAGGAGGTTCCAGGCCAGGAAGAACAGATTCCTGGTCAGAGTAATCCCATTCACGGTGGACTTGCCAACTCCATAGTCGTGGAATTATCTTTAGCAGAGCAGGCAGATACTACATCCGCAGTAGACAGTAGTACACCACATGAAGAGACACCGCTATTACGTAGATCACAGCGTAGTACCCAGGGTCAATTACCGGCCAGGTATGCAGATTACCAACTATAAAGCTCATAATGTGAATTGTATATATGTTATGCCGTATATAGTTAAACAGAAAATGTAGTATAGTCATTGTTATCAGTCTGCAACGTTTAAGCCCAGTGCCTACAGAGACTTGTCTGTATGAACTTATTGCATATTCTTGAACTTTTTATCAGCCCGGAGGCACTAAATCAAAGCTCCGGAAAGACTGCTTTTTGAACTTTGCTTTTTGCTCTTTTTGAACTTTCTTTAGACTTTATATTGATAACTCCGTTGGAAAAATGGAATTAAATTCCTGGACACTAAGTACAGTGCCTTTCCTAATACCTTCAAGGATAGAACTGTATTAATGGACGCTATTTGAAGTGACTTTTTTACAGAACTCTATTTTTGTTTCCTTGAGTGGTTTTTGTAACTTTTCATTTTTAAGACTCTGTACATATTAATTGTTATTTCAAAATGTTATTGTCCCACAGTCCCGGAGTACTGTTCTTAACTAAGGGGGAATGTGGCACCCCTAGGGGTATTTGCCACAAAAATAGTTACTGACAGTAAGTACAAATACTAAAATAGCAAGACTGCACTACCACCTCCGGCCAGAAGGGGGAGCTCCAGAGACTCCCCTTGATCCATTCTGGTCTGAGAGAAGAAATGGCAGTTAGGCTAAGGAGCTGAAAGTGAGAGGTCATACAGTTGAATCTCTAACAGCCCTGTGACTGTTACCAGGCCCAAATCACCGGCCTGAGGAGAAGAGGGATAGAGAAAAAGGACATTGTGAGAACCGGGTAGCATTAATCACTACCCAGAACAGGCGCAAAGACGGATACCGGATCCGTGGCTGTATTCATTATATATAATACAGCAACCGGAAAAACGTGAGGTGATATCAGCTTCACTAGGGCCGGACGCAGCAACAGACACAGAGTTCAGCGGTACTCCCAGAGGGGGTAAACCGATAAAAGGACTCGGGTTGCCCGTCGAACCAGGACCCGGAGGGGACAGATTGGGCCGGCAGCCAGTTCACATACAGCAGCAGGGCCACACAGAAATTGCGCACAATAAGAGGCGAAGACCCCGGCAGGGTCAAAGTAACTCAGAGTTCCCATACAGACTCCGGTGACAGGACTGGTTGTAAATCCTTTTATGTTAAAGTAAACTGGTTAAACGTTTCAGTGCCTCAGTCTTTCATTTGGACAATAGCCATCTATCCAGAATCGGGATCGTCACCGCTGGGAGAATCTGCTGCTGATCAAGTAAGTGCCTGTCCCCTCATGATACCCCTTACACTGTGCATTGCCTGAGGCCACAGCACCGGGTCAAGCCACCCGTGACATCCCCCTCAAGAGACAGACTCCATTGGTCCGGTGCTGGGTATCCCGGTCTCCTGGGCGTCACACTAGCACTCCCATCCTACATCACCCCGATGTAGATAAGCCGTTTATAATGGAGGTGGATGCCTCATCCGTTGGTGCTGGAGCAGTCCTCTTCCAAAAGGATGCTCAAGGTTGGAAGCATCCTTGCTTCTTCTTTTCCAAGACTTTCACACCAGCAGAGAGGAATTATTCCATCGGGGACAGGGAGTTGCTAGCAATGAATTTGGCTTTCTCAGAATGGAGACATCTTTTGGAGGTGGCTCGCTTTCCCTTCCAAGTATTCACAGACCACAAAAATTTGGTCTACTTGCAAACAGCCCAGCGGCTAAATTCTCGCCAGGCCTGATGGTCGCTGTTCTTCTCCCGGTTCCATTTCACTCTCCACGTTTTATCTGGGGAGAAGAACATTCGTGCCGATGCTCTCTCTCACTCCGTTGTATCATCTGAGGAGGAGGAAGAGGAGCCTCAGCTTATTGTACCTTCTGAGAGCCTGAGAACCATGGCTCCGGTTTTGCTAGAGTCTGTGCCCCTGGGCAAGACTTTTGTTCCTTTAAATTTGCATCCGGAGGTTCTCTCTTGGGCTCACTCATCCAGGGTGGTTGGACATTTTGGGACCAAAAGGACGTCTGAGCTGCTGGCGAGGTGCGTATGGTGGCTGCATATGGCCCGTGACATCAGAGATTATGTTTGGGCGTGTGTTTTCTGTGCCAAAAACAAGTTTCCTCGACAACGGCCAGCTGGGTTGCTTTACCCCCTACCGGTGGCCGACAGGCCCTGGGAGATGGTCGGGAAGGATTTTGTGGTGGGCTTACCCAAGTCTCATAGCTGCACCATTATCTGGGTTATTACCGGCCATTTTTCCAAAATGGTGCACTTGGTGCCTCTTCCATGGCTACCTTCTGCACAGGCTCTGGCAGCATTGTTTATCAAACACATCTTTCGCCTTTAAGGTATGCCGGACAAAATTGTCAGTGACCGGGTCCCCAGTTTGCATCTTGGTTCTGGAGAGAGCTTTGACATCTACTCAGCATTGATTCCACTGGTCAGTCTCCATTCCTCCTTAATTACGGCCAGCATCTGCGAGTTCCTGTGCCTATGCACGTGTCTTCCTCCAACTCCAGGGTGGCAGACAGGGCTGTGGAGGCACAGGACATTTGGGACCGCGCTCAGGATGCCATCCGGGCTTCCAAGGAGAGTATGAGGTCCTCCGCCGATGAACATCGACTCTCCGCTCCGATCTTTGCTCCTGGCGACTAAGTGTGGCTCTCCGCCCGTAGCATCAGGCTGCAAGTTGGGTCCACTAAGTTTGCACCTCGCTACTTGGGTCTCTTCAAGGTCCTCGAACAGGTTAACCCTGTGGTCTACCGTCTGGGTCTTCCTCCACGCCTAGGTATCACCGACACCTTTCATGTGTCCCTTTTAAAGCCCGTACACATGTCCCGGTTTTCCGAGTCATCTGCCGGGACAGCGGGTTCGTCTATGGACGATTACGAGGTGAAAGTTATTTTGGGGTGCAAGGTGGTACGTGGCAAAACATTTTATTTGGTGGACTGGAGGGGTTATGGCCCAGAGGACAGGTCCTGGGAGCCTGCTGAACACATTCGAGATCCGCAGCTCATTGCTGCCTTCGAGCGTAGTGAAGTCCAAGGAGTGGGGTAATGTTTGGTGTCGAGTTCCCATCGCTGCACAGGGGGAATCTCAAACCATGTGTGCTGCAGTCTCCCATTCTCCTCCAGCCGCAGTGGAGCCTGCTCAGCGGAGACATCGGAGCCTGCTCAGCGGAGACATCGGTCCCAGCATCTGGCTCAGGCTGATACTGGATGATTGGTTACTACTGCCCATCCAGGCTCTGTCATTGTAGCCAGCAATGTTCAGCAGCAAGCAGGTCTTTCTGGGACTAAGCCCGCTTTTCCCATACTAAGCATGCCCATGGGACGACCTCCCATTGGAGGTCTGGGGTCAGATGCTCAGGTCCTTTAGCAGCTCCTATTGGACCTCCAGGAAGGTCCTTGTCTACTACAGCTAGAAAAGGTTTCCATGGCTGTATGTCCATGCGCTAGTATCAACCTATGTTTTGAACCTTGCTACTGTGTGGTCATGTTTGCATGAGGTCAGGGTTGGCTGAAATTAGCCCCTAGAATACTGACACCTCCGGTGAGGAGTTTTATGTGTTTGGATTCAGGTCTTGGCTGAAATAAGCCCCTAGAATACTGGCACCTCCGGTGAGGAGTTGTTTGTGTGCTATGCTGACTGCATGACCACAGTTTTGCTCTGTTTGGTAGCTGTGTTCCTCTGTGAGGTTAACAGGGCACAGCATTTCTATCCCAGCGATTCTGTGAAGTAACAGATTTTGCTAATACCACCATATAGCGCCGCCAATTGCTAGCAGCAGGTTCCTCTCCCGCACGGTGGACCCCAGGTTGCGAACGCACCTATTATTACATATATTTATACTCGGTGCATTCCGCCAACCCTAACAGGGAGTAAACTCTGTAGTGGCCAGAAGATGTTATACCTGCCTGGGCAAAAAAAGGACAATAACGTTTACAACCAGAGAATAACTTGAGACTGGACTGAGCTATAATACAGATGCATTTTAAGGTTGGTAACAATGATGAGCGAACATGCTCAGCTAAGGTGTTATCCTAGCACGCTCATGTGCTAATAGAGCATCTTTGGCGTGCTTGAATATATGTTCAAGTCACCTCGGCTGCATGTCTTGTGGCTGTTCGACAGCCACTACACATGCATGGATAGCCTGTTTGTTAGGCAATCCCTGCATGTCTTGCGGCTGTCAAACAGCTATGAGACATGCAGCCGCGGTGACCGAAGATACTCTTTTAGCACACGAGCGTGCTAGGATAACACCTTCTCTCAGCACATTTACACATCATCACTAGTTGGTATTATTTCACATTTCTATGGAATTAAACCTAGATTATCATGTGTTTGTCATTTGTATGGCTTTCCCAGGTTAAGATTTGCAAGACAGTCCCTGCCCCATGGAATAGCCATTTTAATGAGTGCTGTAGCTAATTGTGACACTGTGAGCTCCCACTGGTCGGCATTTGACACTAGCGTCCTAGAGACAAATGGTCAATGAAATCCTTTATGGCACAATAATGGTTCTGATTAGGGTTGAGCGAAACGGATCGTTCATTTTCAAAAGTCACCGACTTTTGGCAAAGTCGGGTTTCATGAAACCTGACCCGACCCCTGTGTGTGGTCGGCCATGCGGTACGTGACTTTCGCGCCAAAGTCGCGTTTCAATTACGCTAAAAGCGCCATTTCTCAGCCAATGAAGGTGGACGCAGAGTGTGGGCAGCGTGATGACATAGGTCCTGGTCCCCACCATCTTAGAGAAGGGCATTGCAGTGATTGGCTTGCTGTTTGCGGCGTCACAGGGGCTATAAAGAGGCATTCCCGCCGACCGCCATCTTACTGCTGCTGATCTGAGCCTAGGGAGAGGTTGCTGCCGCTTCGTCAGAAGCAGGGATAGCGTTAGGCAGGGTCCATTAACCACCAAACCGCTTGTGCTGTAGCGATTTCCACTGTCCAACACCACCTTTTGTTTGCAGGGACAGTGGAAGCTACATTTTTTTTCCTCAGCGCTGTAGCTCATTGGGCTGCCCTAGAAGGCTCCCTGATAGCTGCATTGCTGTGTGTACGCCGCTGTGCAAACCAACTGCTTTTTTCAAAGCACAAATCCTGTTGTTCCTTCCTTTCTGCACAGCTATCTTTTTTGTTTGTCCACACTTTTTATTTAATTTGTGCATCAGTCCACGCCTTATTGCTGCCTGCCATACCTGGCTGAGATTACTGCAGGGAGATAGTAAATGTAGGACAGTCCCTTATTTTTTTTTTAATTCTCCCTAAAAAAATAAGTTGTGGGAGATTAAGATTGACATTTCTGCTAGAGTGCCATCCCTGTGTGTGCCATCTCTCTCACATAGTGGGCCATAGAAAGCCTTTTTTTTGTCTTTTTTTTTATTGGGTTTATAAATTATCCCTGAAAAAAAACAAACAGTGGGAGATTAATATTGGCCTTTGGGCTTGTGTGCCAGTCCTGAGTGTGCCATCTCTCTCTCAAATAGTGGGCCATAGAAAGCCTATTTATTTATTTATTTATTTTTTAAATTTGGTTTCTAAATTCTCCCTGAAAAAATAACAAAAAACCGTGGGAGATTAATATTGGCCTTTCTGCTTGTGTGCCAGTCCTGACTCCTGAGTGTGCCATCTCTCTCTTTCAAATAGTGGGCCATAGAAAGCCTATTTTTTTTTTTTTATTTGGTTTCTAAATTCTCCCTGAAAAAATAAAAAAAAACAGTGGGAGATTAATATTGACATTTGTGCTTGAGTGACAGTCCTGCATGTGTGGCATCTCTCTCATTTGGTGCCACAGAAAACAGAGTGTGTAACATTGTGCCTGATTTTCCTTGCGGTCTCACCTACCTGTAAAGGGATATCTAAATCATACTGAAGTTATAGCTCACCGTGTAAGTTGTTTGACAGCAACAAATACCATTACTTTGGTTACGTTTTTAAAACAATGAGGAAGTCTGGTGGAAGAGGTCGTGGCCGTGGGCGTTCATTGCCAGCTGGTAATGATGGTAGTGGTAGTGGAGCATCAGGTGGTCGTGGGAAAAAAATATAGCACCTAAGTCTGGAGCTCTGGAGCCAGGTTCATCGTCTGGCTACACAAGGCCTCGAACGCTCCCTTTTCTGGGAGTAGGAAAACCGCTTTTAAAGCCAGAGCAGCAAGAGCAAGTTTTGGCTTACCTTGCTGACTCAGCCTCTAGCTCTTTTGCCTCCTCTTTTGAAACTGGTAAATGTAAAAGCAGCGCGTCGTTAGTGGATGTTCACGGTCAGGGACAAGTCGCTTCCTTGTCCTCTTCAGCAAAAACAACAACAGAGAAGGATGCAGCAGGCGACACAACGGGTTACTCCATGGAGCTCTTTACACATACCGTCCCTGGCTTAGAAAGTGAAACAGTTAACAGGCCATGCCCATTACTAGTTGAATCGGACATGGAGTGCACTGATGCACAGCCACAGCCAGACTACTATGCTTTTCCTTTGACTCAGACCACAACATTGCCCTCGCAGGGTACTGATCCAGAATCAGACCCTGATGAGACTATGGTGCCCCGTCACGAACGCTATACCACCGACTTACACGGTGACACAGACGAAGTTGCACACGAGATAGAAGAGGAGGTTATAGATGACCCAGTTGTTGACCCCGATTGGCAGCCATTGGGGGAAGAGGGTGCAGGCGGCAGTAGTTCTGAAGCGGAGGAGGAGGGGCCGCAGCAGGCATCAACATCGCAACAGGTTCCATCTGCCGGGCCCGTATCTGGCACAAAACGCGTGGCAAAGCCAAAACCTGTTGGAGGACAGCGTGGCCATCCGGTTAAAGCTCAGTCTGCAATGCCTGAAAAGGGATCCAATGCTCGAAAGAGTGCAGTCTGGCATTTTTTTAAACAACATCCAATTGATCAGCGCAAAGTCATCTGTCAAAAATGTTCAACTACCTTAAGCAGAGGTCAGAATTTTAAAAGTCTCAATACAAGTTGCATGCATAGACATTTAACCACCATGCATTTTCAAGCTTGGACTAACTACCAAACGTCCCTTAAGGTTGTAGCACCCTCGGCCAATGAAGCTAGTCAGCAACGCTACATTCCTTCCGTCACTGTAAGGCCACCATTTTCCGCACCACCTGCAGTATCTGTGCAGGTTTCTTTGCCAGGCCAAAGCAGTCAGGGTCAGGGAATCACCAGTTTCGTAGTAGGAAACACTGCATCTAGGGCACCGGCGGAAACAATACCATCTCCAACCGTCTCTCAGTCTGCCATGTCCACCGGCACACCCGCTAGTTCCACGATCTCCAGCTCTCCAGTCCAGCTCACCCTACATGAGACTCTGGTTAGAAAAAGGAAGTACTTATCCTCGCATCCGCGTACACAGGGTTTGAACGCCCACATAGCTAGACTAATCTCGTTAGAGATGATGCCCTACCGGTTAGTTGAAAGTGAAGCTTTCAAAGCCCTGATGGACTACGCTGAACCACGTTACGAGCTACCCAGTCGACACTTCTTTTCGAGAAAAGCCATCCCAGCCCTCCACCAGCATGTTAAAGAGCGCATCGTCCATGCGCTCAGGCAATCTGTGAGTACAAAGGTGCACCTGACAACAGATGCATGGACCAGTAGGCATGGCCAGGGACGTTACGTGTCCATCACGGCACACTGGGTGAATGTGGTGGATGCAGGGTCCACAGGGGACATCAATTTCGGGACAGTTCTGCCTAGCCCACGGTCTAGGAAACAGTTGGCTGTAGGCGTTCGCACCCCTTCCTCCTCCTCCTCGTCCTCCTGCAGAAGCGAGAGCTCGTCCACAGACCGCAGTCGCCCAACCACTCCATCCGCAGCTGCCACTGTTGCACACCAGTTGTCCCATTATGGGGCAGCTACTGGCAAGCGTCAGCAGGCTGTATTGGCTATGAAGTGTTTGGGCGACAACAGACACACCGCGGAAGTTCTGTCCGAGTTCTTGCAGAAAGAAACGCAGTCGTGGCTGGGCACAGTAGATCTTGAGGCAGGCAAGGTAGTGAGTGATAACGGAAGGAATTTCATGGCTGCCATCTCCCTTTCCCAACTGAAACACATTCCTTGCCTGGCTCACACCTTAAACCTGGTGGTGCAGTGCTTCCTGAAAAGTTATCCGGGGTTATCCGACCTGCTCCTCAAAGTGCGCGGACTTTGCTCACATATCCGCCGTTCGCCCGTACGTCCAGCCGTATGCAGACCTATCAGCGGTCTTTGAACCTTCCCCAGCATCGCCTAATCATAGACGTTGCAACAAGGTGGAACTCAACACTGCACATGCTTCAGAGACTGTGCGAACAGAGGCGGGCTGTTATGTTTTTGTGGGAGGATACACATACACGGGCAGGCAGTAGGATGGCAGACATGGAGTTGTCAGGTGTGCAGTGGTCGAAGATACAAGACATGTGTCAAGTCCTTCAGTGTTTTGAGGAATGCACACGGCTGGTTAGTGCAGACAACGCCATAATAAGCATGAGCATCCCCCTAATGCGTCTGCTGATGCAAAGTTTGACGCACATAAAGGATCAGGCGTCTGCAGCAGAGGAAGAGGAAAGCCTTGATGACAGTCAGCCATTGTCTGGTCAGGGCAGTGTACAGGACGAGGTAGCGGGCGAAGAGGAGGAAGAGGATGAGGAGGATGATGGAGATGAGTATATTTTTAATGAGGAAGCTTTTCCGGGGCCACTGGAAATTGGTGGCGTTGCAAGGCCGGGTTCTGGTTTTTTGAGGGACACAAGTGACGTAGATTTGCCTGAAACTGCCCCTCAACCAAGCACAACCGCAGATTTGACAACTGGAACTTTGGCCCACATGGCGGATTATGCCTTACGTATCCTCAAAAGGGACACACGCATTACTAAAATGATGAACGATGATGATTACTGGTTGGCCTGCCTCCTTGATCCTCGCTATAAAGGCAAATTGCAAAATATTATGCCACATGAGAACTTGGAACTAATATTAGCAACCAAACAATCAACTCTTGTTGACTGTTTGCTTAACGCATTCCCAGCACACAGCGCCCGTGATCGTTCTCACACGAGCTGCAGGGGGCAGCAGACCAGAGGTGTTAGAGGTGCAGAAATCAGAAGTGGCGTTGGACAGAGGGGTTTTCTGACCAGGTTGTGGAGTGATTTTGCTATGACCGCAGACAGGACAGGTACTGCTGCATCAATTCAAAGTGACAGGAGACAACATTTGTCCAGTATGGTTACTAACTATTTTTCATCCCTTATCGATGTTCTCCCTCAACCGTCATTCCCATTTGATTACTGGGCATCCAAATTAGACACCTGGCCAGAATTGGCAGAATATGCATTGCAGGAGCTTGCTTGCCCGGCAGCTAGTGTCCTATCAGAAAGAGTATTCAGTGCTGCAGGTTCAATATTAACCGAAAAAAGGACTCGTCTGGCTGCCCAAAATGTTGATGATCTAACCTTCATTAAAATGAACCACAACTGGATTTCGAATTCTTTTGCCCCACCTTGCCCGGCCGACACCTAGCTTTCCTATGAAAAGGTCTTGCCTGTGGACTACTCTGAATGACTTTTCCAATCTCGTAATTTGCAGCAGCTGATTGTCCAGCATACGACATGTATACACCTCCCTAAATGGCCAAACTCCCCACACGGGGCCGTGGTATCGCCACTTGGCGCAAGCACCCGTGAGAGTGCTGTTTGTCTGAAGAGGTGGGTGTGCCCGCTTTTGGTCGACGGCACTGCCACTGGGTCCCTCATAGTACAATAAAGTGTCTCTGGCGGTGGTGGTGCGCACCCAACGTCAGACACACTGTTGTAACATGAGGGGCCCAGGGCCTGTACCGCCGGCCACAAAAGAGTTCCCCCACCCCCAGCTCAAACATTGCTCTACCACTTGCACAATTATCTCTCACAGTTCCACCAATGTTTAGTCTATGCGCTGACATCCTTAAATTCCTGCCACTGACAATACCATTGTGTTGACATGTATGATGGTACTTAACATAGTCAGGGGCAGTGTCCTATATTTACCCAAGTAAATACTTTGCGCCAAATTACTAGGTCTGAAACTACGCAGAGGAGCCCACCCCTGTACCTAATGATTGCACCCTTTTGTGTTTTCATTTTGTTGTAATGCGAGACATTAACATGTATTTATTGTTTGGGACTACTAACTGCCAGACACTCATTACAATCGGCCTCCGCTGACAACACCAATGCTGCCTGTGTACCCCTGCAAGAGAATTCCAAGTGTCTACAGCCAAATTTTATTATGTTAGGCCTACTACGCCTGTCTGCGGTCCCTCCTTCCACTAGTCCTCCAGTGACCAGACCACTGCTGCCCGTGTACCCCTGGAACCAATTTTAAAGTGCCTACAGCCATATTTTATTATGTTAGGCCTTCGAAGCCTGTCTGCGGTCCCTCCTTCCACTAGTCCTCCACTGACCAGACCACTGCTGCCCGTGTACCCCTGGAACCAATTTGAAAGTGCCTACAGCCCAATTTTATTATGTTAGGCCTACTACGCCTGTCTGCGGTCCCTCCTTCCACTAGTCCTCCACTGACCAGACCACTGCTGCCCGTGTACCCCTGGAACCAATTTTAAAGTGCCTACAGCCATATTTTATTATGTTAGGCCTACTACGCCTGTCTGCGGTCCCTCCTTCCCTAGGCCTCCACTGACCAGACCACTGCTGCCCGTGTACCCCTGGAACCAATTTTAAAATGCCTACAGCCATATTTTATTATGTTAGGCCTACTACGCCTATCTGCGGTCCCTCCTTACACTTGTCCTCCACTGACCAGACCACTGCTGCCCGTGTACCCCTGGAACCAATTTTAAAGTGCCTACAGCCCAATTTTATTATGTTAGGCCTACTACGCCTGTCTGCAGTCCCTCCTTCCATTAGGCCTCCACTGACCAGACCACTGCTGCCCGTGTACCCCTGGAACCAATTTTAAAGTGCCTACAGCCATATTTTATTATGTTAGGCCTACTACGCCTGTCTGCGGTCCCTCCTTCCACTAGTCCTCCTCTAACCAGACCACTGCTGCCCGTGTACCCCTGGAACCAATTTTAAAGTGCCTACAGCCATATTTTATTATGCTAGGCCTACTACGCCTGTCTGCGGTCCCTCCTTCAACTAGGCCTCCACTGACCAGACCACTGATGCCCGTGTACCCCTGGAACCAATTTTAAAGTGCCTACAGCCATATTTTATTATGTTAGGCCTACTACGCCTGTCTGAGGTCCCTCCTTACACTTGTCCTCCACTGACCAGACCACTGCTACCCGTGTACCCCTGGAACCAATTTTAAAGTGCCTACAGCCCAATTTTATTATGTTAGGCCTACTACGCCTGTCTGTGGTCCCTCATTCCACTAGGCCTCCACTGACCAGACCACTGCTGCCCGTGTACCCCTGGAACCAATTTTAAAGTGCCTACAGCCATATTTTATTATGTTAGGCCTACTACGCCTGTCTGAGGTCCCTCCTTACACTTGTCCTCCACTGACCAGACCACTGCTACCCGTGTACCCCTGGAACCAATTTTAAAGTGCCTACAGCCCAATTTTATTATGTTAGGCCTACTACGCCTGTCTGTGGTCCCTCATTCCACTAGGCCTCCACTGACCAGACCACTGCTGCCCGTGTACCCCTGGAACCAATTTTAAAGTGCCTACAGCCATATTTTATTATGTTAGGCCTACTACGCCTGTCTGTGGTCCCTCCTTCCACTAGTCCTCCACTGACCAGACCACTGCTGCCCGTGTACCCCTGGAACCAATTTTAAAGTGCCTACAGTCATATTTTATTATGTTAGGCCTACTACGCCTGTCTGCAGTCCCTCCTTCCACTAGTCCTCCACTGACCAGACCACTGCTGCCCGTGTACCCCTGGAACCAATTTTAAAGTGCCTACAGCAATATTTTATTATGTTAGGCCTACTACGCCTGTCTGCGGTCCCTCCTTACACTTGTCCTCCACTGACCAGACCACTGCTGCCCGTGTACCCCTGGAACCAATTTTAAAGTGCCTACAGCCATATTTTATTATGTTAGGCCTACTACGCCTGTCTGCGGTCCCTCCTTCCACTAGGCATCCACTGACCAGACCACTGCTGCCCGTGTACCCCTGGAACCAATTTTAAAGTGCCTACAGCCCAATTTTATTATGTTAGGCCTACTACGCCTGTCTGCGGTCCCTCCTTCCACTAGTCCTCCACTGACCAGACCACTGCTGCCCATGTACCCCTGGAACCAATTTTAAAGTGCCTACAGCCATATTTTATTATGTTAGGCCTACTACACCTGTCTGCGGTCCCTCCTTACACTTGTCCTCCACTGACCAGACCACTACTGCCCGTGTACCCCTGGAACCAATTTTAAAGTGCCTACAGCCCAATTTTATTATGTTAGGCCTTCGAAGCCTGTCTGCGTTCCCTCCTTCCACTAGTCCTCCACTGACCAGACCACTGCTGCCCGTGTACCCCTGGAACCAATTATAAAGTGCCTACAGCCCAATTTTATTATGTTAGGCCTTCAAAGCCTGTCTGCCGTCCCTCCTTCCAATAGTTCTCCACTGACCAGACCAATGCTGGCCGTGTACCCCTGGAAACCAGCTGAAAGTGCATGGAGCCTACTTTTTTTCTTTGTTTTATATTTATAAAGCCCAGATGAACTACGCTGTACCACGGTTTAAGCTACCCAGTCGACACTTCTTTTGTGAGGAAAGCCATCCCAGCCCTCCACCAGCATGAAAAAGTCTGCATTGTCATAGCACTCAGGCAATCAAACAGTAGAAAGGTGCACCTGACAAGAGACGCATGGACCAGTAAGTATGTCCACAAAAAGTTACGTGTCCATTACGGCGCACTGGGTTAATGTGTTGGATGCATGGTCCACAGGGGACAGCCTATAAAGTCTGTCTGCAGTCCCTAATTCAAATTGTCCTCCGCTGACCACACCACTGCTGCCCGTGTACCCCTGGAACCAATTTTAAAGTGCCTACAGCCTAATTTTGTTATGTTAGGCCTACTACGCCTGTCTGCGGTCCCTCCTTCCAATACTCCTACACTGACCACACCACTGCTGCCCGTGGACCCCTGGAACCTATTTTTAATTGCATAGAGCATCCTTTTTTTAATAGTAGGCGTACAAAGTCTGTCTGCGGTCCATAATTGAAATTGTCCTCCACTGACCAGACCAATGCTGCCTGTGTACCCCTGTAAACTTTTTTAAACTGCATTGAGCCACATTTTTGGTTTAAGGCCTACTACCTGTGTCTGTCTGCGCCACTCAATACAGCTGTCCTCCTTTGAAAAAAGCTGAGCGTCAATAGTCTGGTTTTCAGCCTCTAGGAATTTGAAAACTGCATTGGGGCTACTACTTCAGTAGGGCCTACTAACGGTGTCTGCCGCTCCAAGGTGTTCCCCAGGTTTCCTCGCCATTGCTTCAATCTTCTGACTCTCGTTTAGTAGTTGTTGAGAACTACACTGCATTAGGCCTACAAATTGGGTATGGGGTGTAGAGACGGTGTGTTCCACTCCAAGGTGTTCCCCAGGTTTCCTCTCCATTGCTTCAATCTTCTGACTCTCGTTTAGTAGTTGTTGAAAACTACACTGCATTAGGCCTACAAATTGGGTATGGGGTGTAGAGACGGTGTGTTCCACTCCAAGGTGTTCCCCAGGTTTCGTCTACATTGCTTCGATCTTCTGACTCTTGTTTAGTAGTTGTTGAAAACTACACTGCATTAGGCCTACAAATTGGGTATGGGGTGTAGAGACGGTGTGTTCCACTCCAAGGTGTTCCCCAGGTTTCCTCTCCAGTCTCCATTTCTTCGATCTTCTGGCTCTACTTTAGTAGTTGTTGAAAACAACACTGCATTAGGCCTACTAATTGGGTATGGGGTGTAGAGACGGTGTGTTCCACTCCAAGGTGTTCCCCAGGTTTCGTCTCCATTGCTTCGATCTTCTGGCTCTTCTTAAGTAGTTGTTGAAAACAACACTGCATTAGGCCTACTAGTTGGGTTGGGGCCTTCTATCTGTGTCTGCCGCTCCTTGCTGTTCTCCTACAGTGAACAAAGCTGTGCCGCCGGTTTACTACTGTTGCCAATTTTGAACTGCATTTAGAATACTTACTGATTTGGGCCTACTCTCTGTGTCAGCCTCTCTTTCCAGTTGTCCTCCACTGAACAAAGCAATACCCCCTGGTTAGTCCTGTTACCAATTTTGAACTGCATTTAGCCCACTTTATGCTTTGGGCTTATATCTGTTTCCCCCTCATCCTGCCCATTGCCCAGCCAGTGATAGATGAGTCTGCTGGTACATTGACCCATAACGCAACATTCCCCGTGCACGCTACACTGCAAGATTGTGACCCTGCTGAAAGTCAGGTCCCCCTTCCCGCATACCATACCACCTTACACGGGGACAAAGAGGAAGGTGCAGATGAAGGTGCAGGTTCCTTCATCAGGTGGGGGGAGGAATACTCGTTGGCTACGTCACTGGCACAGGGCCTCTCATAGTACGCAAAAGTGTTGCTGCCAGTGGGAGGCGCCACCGCCGTGCAAACACACCGCTGTACTTTGAGGGGCCCTGTGCCAGTGCCAATGCCAACGAGTGGCCCCCCCCCGCTTGCTCAGGATCACAGCACTTGCAAAGTTGAAATACTTACCTCTCCCTGCTCCACTGCCGTGACGTGGTCCAGATGTCCTGGGCCCACTAATTGCTTGAACCAGCCCTACCCCCCACAACTTTAGCCAAATTACCCCCAATTTCAAATGCCTTACAATTATTATAAGCTAAATTACGATTGACAAGCTTCAGTAGCAAGAATGGATGTTTTTGCCAATACAATGGGCTCTGTACATGTTTTCCTGGCCTCTACTCACTGCCGACTATGCTCCCCCATTGACTTGCATTGGGTTTCGTGTTTCGGTCGATCCACGACTTGTCACGATAATCGGCCGATTCCACTCGACTCGACTTTTGAGATAGTCGGGTTTCGCGAAACCCGGCTCGACTCTAAAAAGGTCAAGGTCGCTCAACTCTAGTTCTGATATCTTCTGCAGTATTATCACCCATGTGAATGTACCATTCATTAACCCCGTCATAACGGGAGGTATTTTTGTTTGCTTTTTGCTTCTTCCCAGAGCCATAACTTGATTTTTGCAGGACAAGTTGTACTTTTGAATGACACCATTGGTTTTAGCATATTGTGTACTGGAAAATGGGGAAAAAATTCCAAGTGCGGTGAAGCTGCAAAAAAGGTGCAATTCGACAGGTGCTAAAACTGACCTGCCATTATGATTCTCCAGGTCATTACTATTTCATAGACACCAAACATGTCTAGGTTCTTTTTTATTTAAGTGGGGAAAAAAAATCCAAACTTTGGTAAGAAAAAAATTGCGCCATTTTCCGAGACCCGTTACATCTCCATTTTTCGTAATCTTGGGCGGAGTGAGGGCTTTTTTTTGCGCGCCAAGCTGTTGTTTTTATTTATACCATTTTGGTATAGATACGATCTTTTGATGCTCCATTATTGCATTTTATTGCAATGTAGCGGCAACCAAAAAAACGTAATTCTGACCTTATTAATTTTTTTATCGTTACGCCCTTTAACAATTGAGTTAATTCTTATTTTATATTGATAGATCAGGTGATTCTGAATGCGGTGATGCCAAGTATGTGTATATTTAATTTTTTTATATTTTTATTTTGAATAGGGCAAAAGGGAGGTGATTTGAACGTTTATATATTTTAATTTTTTAAATATTTTTTAAAACTTTTTTTTTACTTCTTGCATGCTTCAATAGTCTCCATGGGAGTCTAGAAGCTGCAGTACTTTGATCGGCTCTGCTACACTCAGGCAACTATCAAATCGGGCCGGGCGGCGCTCATAGCAATCTGGGTATGACAAACATAGAGGTCTTCTGGAGACCTCTGGTTGTCATGCCAACCCATCGGTGACCCGCGATCATGTGATGGGTCACCGATGGGCGGGATTTCTGGCACGCTTCCAGAAAGTGCGAGTTAAATGCCGCTTGTGGATTGCCATTCCACCCGCAGCTGTTAGGCTGGGTTCACATTGCGTTAGTGGGTGTCCGCTAACGGAATCCGTTACATGGCGCAATTGACGCTATGTAACGCATCCGTTAGTGCACCCATTGACCGCAATGCACTAACGCATCGCTAACGCATCGCTAACATATGCCTTTTTTGGCATGCGTCAGCGATGTCCCGTTATTTTTGGATGGACCTCGAACGCTGCTTGCAGCGTTCAGGGTCCGTTCTTCACTAGCGCAGATCGGGCATCTGCGCTAGCGGGATCGCTAAACACAATCCCTTTTTGGACGTTGCGTTAGCGCATTCCGTTAGCGTATGCGCTAAACAGATTGTAGTAACGCAATGTGAACCTAGCCTTAGAGACACATGTCAGCTGTTCAAAACAGGTGACATGTACTGGGAAAGATGTGGGCTCAGCGCCGGATCCCACATCAAAGGGAGAGATTCCGAAGTGGGCGTTCTATTATGCCCAATGTTGGAAAGGGGTTAATGTGAAGCAACCTCTTTCTGTTTTATAGTTACATAGTTACATAAGTTGAAAAAAGACCTAGGTCCATCAAGTTCAACTTTTCTCCACCAATTGTACATTTTGTTACTAATTTAACTATAACTTGCAATGTTATGTGTGTCAATGAAATCATCCAGCCCTTTTTTATCTTTATGTTTGTTATCTTTCTTTCGATATAACCTAAAATCTTGTTTTCTTTTGCGGCTTCTGCTTGACTTTGAAGCTGATCAAGAGAATGCCAAGAGTGTGCAAAGCAGTCATCAAAGCAAAAGGTGGCTACTTTGAAGAACCTAGAATATAAGACATAATTTCAGTTGTTTCACACTTTTTTGTTAAGTATATAATTCCACATGTGTTAATTCATAGTTTTGATGCCTTCAGTGTGAATGTACAATTTTCTTAGTCATGAAAATACAGAAAAATCTTTAAATGAGGTGTGTCCAAACTTGTGGTCTGTACTGAACATTAAACCTCATTTTCCAAGTGTTTGCCCATTCAGACATCTTACCCAGATCATTTTGCAATATTGTAATGTCAGATTTTAGTATCATACTTAGTTAGGTGTCGTCAGCAAAGATTGACACTTTACTCTCATTGTTTAGTATTGATTATTTTCTGTCCATATATTGTCATGTTTGTGTTTTGCTTTACATGATTGCAAAATATGCCGATACTAACTACTAATAAATAATGTCTAGTATTTCTACTATTATTCCAATACTTGGATCCAGTGCCATAGCTATAAATTATTTCTTCTCTTGGGCTCCACAGTCTTGTGACATTAAATTCCTCTGTGGTTGAAAGCCTAGAGTAACATGAAACACATTTAGGTTCTCATATTCTACTCTCCCTGTCCAACTGACTCACTATTACAATGATGGTGAACATCAAGTGATGCATTATTGAGGAAGTGTTTGCAGTCTCACATGATCAATACAGCGTAGTATATAGTGGAATGTATATTGAGGTTTCAACGTGAGTTGTGAAGAGACAGAGCTTCATGTTCTTATCAAATTACCAAAACATAGCTTACGATATCAGCTCATGTTTTCCTGATGTGTGGCATATCCTATAACTGGAAAGTAATTCTTGGAAGCACTTATTTCAATTGATGACTAGAACAGCTGTGCTTGGACACTGCTGTGTATACTTCTGCTTAGTTATAATATTGATCAAGAGTGGACTAAAATGTATGCAGTGGATATAAAAAGTCTATACATCCCTGTTAAAATACCAGGTTTTTGTCATAAATTAAAAAAAAATTATACCAAGAAGAACAATTTCAGAACTTTTTCCACCTTTAGGGTTCACTCACACAGACATATAGTTGTGCTCAAAAGTTTACATACCCCGGCAGAATTTTTGCTTTCTTGGCCTTTTTTCAGAGAATATGAATGATAACACTAAAACTTTTTCTCCACTCATGGTTAGTGGTGGGGTGAAGCCATTTATTGTCAAACTACTGTATTTTCTCTTTTTAAATCATAATGACAACCCAAAATATCCAAATGACCCTGATCAAAAGTTTACATACCCCATTTCTTAATACCTTGATTTGCCCCCTCTAACATCAATGACAGCTTGAAGTCTTTTGTGGTAGTTGTGGATGAGGTTCTTTATTTTCACAGATGGTAAAGCTGCCCATTCTTCTTGGCAAAAAGCCACCAGTTCCTGTAAATTCCTGGGATGTCTAGCATTAACTGTGCCCTTGAGATCTCCCCAGATTGGCTAAATGATATTGAGGCCAGGAGACTGAGATGGCCCCTCTGTAGCCTTCACTTTGTCCTGCTGTAGCCAATGACAGGTCGACTTGGCCTTGTGTTTTGGATCGTTGTTTTGTTGGAACATCCAAGTACGTCCCATATGCAGCTTCCGGGCTGATGAAAGCAAATGTACCTCCAGTATTTGCTGATAACGTGCTGCATTCATCTTTCCTTCACCTTTAACGAAGTTTACTGTGCCCTTGTAGCTCACACATCTCCAAAGTGTCAGCCATCCACCTCAGTGCTTTTCAGTAGGAATGGTGTTCCTTTCAAAATAGGCCTTGTTGACCTCTCTCCAAATGTAACGTTTACGGTTGTGGCCAAAAAGTTGAATTTTGGTCTCATCACTCCAACTTACCTTGTTCCAGAAGTTTTGAGGCTTGTCTCTGTGCTGTCTTCCGTATTGTAGGCAAAATACTTTGTGGCATTTGGGTAGTAATGGCATTCTTCTGGCAACTCGACCATGCATCCCATTTTTCTTCAAGTGCCTCCTTATTGTGCATCTTGAAACAGCCACGCCGCTATTTTTCAGAAAGTCCTATATTTCAGCTGATGTATTTTGTGAGTTTTTCTTTCCATCCTGAACAATTTTCATGGCAGTTGTGGATGACATTTTTGTTGGTCTACCTGACCGTGGTTTTGTTTTTTACAGAGCCCCTGATTTTCAATTTGTTAATCACAGTTTGAACGCTACTGACTGGCATTATCCATTCCTTGGATATCTTTTTGAATCCCTTTCCTGTTTTATACAGTTCAACTACCTTTTTCCATAGATCCGTTGACAATTCTTTTGCCTTCCCAATGACTCACAATCCAGAAACGCCAGTGGCTGGATGAAAGATGCAAGAGTCTGTCTTGATCCAAGATGCTCACTCAGCTTTTAGGCACACACTGATTACAAGCAAACAGGTCACAGGTGAGGATGTTACTTTTAGTAGCCATTCAAACCCATTTGTGTCAATTTCTGTACATGTAATCAGGCCAAAATCCCCAGGGTATGTAAACTTTTGATCAGGGTCATTTGGATGTTTTGAATTGTCATTATGATTTAAAATGAGAAAACACAGTGGTTTGACAATAAATGGCTTCATCCAACCACTAACCATGAGTGGAGAAAAAAGTTTTGGTATTATCATTCACTTTCTCTGAAAAAAGGCCAAGAAAGCAAAAATTCTGCTGGGGTATGTAAACTCTTGAGCACAACTGTATAAAAATCGGTCCCATTCTCATCCAGAAAAGTGGGACGATTTTCTCACACTTGCCATCCGTGTGCTGTCTGTATGCAATCCGTTAATTACAGCAGCGGCTAGTAGTCATTTACAAGACCATGTATAGTTTTCTATGTTACAGAATTGTAATACATCCATAAAAATCAGATTCCAGCTATTCATAACTCCCTTTACTGTAACTGAAGCCCCAGTTCCAGGTTCTGAAAAACAGCCCTATAGCATAATGCTGCCCCCCATGCTTCACTGTGGGTATATTGTTGTTTTGGTGATGTGCAGAGTTGGCTTTGCACCAGACATACCATTCAAAATCACGGCCGCAAAGTCCAACCTTGGTCTCATCAGACCATACCATGTATTCACACATTGTTTTAGCAGATTTGATGAAGGTTATGTCAAAATATAGCCTGAAACCAGAAACCCTAGGAAGAGGGAGCCAAGCACCCTAAGATTATAGGATACTGTTGGTCGTTTGATGCTGCCTAACAAAGGTCAGCATGAAGTCCTAAAATGCTCCCTCTCTATAGAAAGTCATGTTTTATTATAAAATGCTATAACATTTCAAAGAAATCTGTGCTTGCCAAAAAAGCTGGGCACAAGAAGAAGAGGCTCATACTGTAGCTTTGCTTGATTGACAGGTACCATTTAGCCCTTTACTGCTCTAGACCACTACAGAAATTACCATTAACCCTTTTATATCACCGACAAATTCTAAACTACCTACCGTATGTTAAATTATGTGATATAAGAAAATGTGAGTCAATATTGGTGGCAATTTTCTTTAACTTCGGAGAGTTGCGAATTTCTGCTTGCCAAGTTCAAAATTCACTCCAACAAAAAAAAAGAAACAAACCTACACTAACTCCAGTTTAAGCTTCAAAAATGTAAATGTAAAATGTTTCAAACGCTGTAATTTGGGTCTACACTGGCTTCTAATTACAAAGAGAATATTCCAAATATTATGGGAAAAAGGAAAATAGGTCCAAAGGTTGTATTATGATGATGACTCCTTACGTACAGGTGTAATAGAATTTTATTAGAATGCAATGATCATGTCTTACAAATCAGCATGAGCCATTATGTTCATTTTTAGGATTGGACTAGAATTGCAGATTTTATGAAAACAATATTCAGAATTGACCTAGTTTAATTTTGCACTTGAAAGGATTCCCTCAACGGTCTGTTCTACTGTGTGCCAGTTCATTCTTCATTCATATCACATGAGTGAATGAGAATCTCAGTAACTTAGTAATATAAACGCTTTGGAAACTCCAATCCAGCCCCTCATCCGTGGGTATTAAGTGCACTAAGCGTTGTAAATCGAAGATATCAAATACTCCACAAAATGCTGACCTTACGACCTATGGGAGTAGTGTAAGTTTTAAACATCTGCTGAAGCAGCCAAGAATGTGTGATCCTACGTGTACTTCACTTGGCTTTTATACTTAGCAAACATTTCTTTACTAGGAAAAACATACTGCTGAGAATTGACTGTTCTCACAAGGTAACAAGCCATGTCCTACTAGTCAAAACTTTTGGAGTGTGACCTAAGCCTAAGTCTGCTAACCCAAGAATGTAATGGTATCACTATAAAAGGCTCAAAGCTACATTCATATCTACATATGAAGTTCTGTCACATAAATGCATTAATTAGATTTTTGATTAAAAAAACACTGTCTTATTTCTTGAGCTTTTGCTATTCAAAGGGAGGCGATAATCAGAAAAAGAGCTATTGTTTTCATCAAGTTTTTGTGTTTTTTATGCTCACAATCATTTTGTTTTTACATATCACATTCATTATTATTACATTATCACATTCCTTTTTTTTTTTAGACTTATACCTTTTTTCTTGTTTCAGGAAACAACACATTGCATATCCACAATGGTAGAATCCCAACCTTTTATTTTGTATTGAAGTGTCTAATGAGTGGTCATTGTGAGTGGATGGTGTGTAGGGTCAAGTGTGAAATCGTCCATTGTTAATGATGGATCCTATGATAGCAACTGTGATATCAATGGTGTTAGGCTACTTTCACACTAGCGTCGGAATCTCCCCGTCGCAATGCATCGGGGAGAGATTCCGACGCTAGCGTTTAACGCATTGCACAACGGAGGCAGCGGATGCATTTCTCCAGTGCATCCGCTGCCCCATTGTAAGGTGCGGGGAGGTGGGGGCGGAGTTCCGGCCGCGCATGTGCGGTCGGAAAAAGCGGTCCGTCAGGAGTAAAAAAAGTTACATGTAGCGTTTTTTGCTCCCGACGGTCCGCAGAAGCACGACGCATCCATCGCACTACGGATGCGACGTGTGGCAATCCGTCACAATGCATCATCAATACAAGTCTATGGGGAAAAAACGCATCCTGCAAGCACTTTTGCAGGATGCGTTTTTTCTGCAAAACGACGCATTGCGGCAGATTGCAGTTAACGCTAGTGTGAAAGTAGCCTTACCTGTCATTGTAATGCTGCCTCTGAAAGTATGGAGGCTTGCTGTAAACTCTTCCTGAGAGTTTTAAAAACATTGGTTGCCACTGTAAAGATTGAAGCATACTATCTTTTTAAATGCTAGCAATATTTTTTTCTTGTAAAATGAAAAAAATACATTTCTAATATAAAAAAATACACAAAACCCTGATCTAAATAATAGATTTGATGATAGCTTGCGTATAAGTCCTTGGTATTCATTAACTACTAAATGCAGTTTTTTAATAAAGGTCTTTATTATTAAGGGATAAGAAAATCCAAACCTACAGGGTCCTATGTGAAAAAACGATTGCCCCCTAAACCTAATAATTGGTTGGGCTACACTTAAGAGCAACAACTGCAATTAAGCGTTTGCGATAACTGGCAATGAGTCTTTTGCAACGCTCTGGAGGAATTTTGGTCCACTCATCTTTGCAGAATTGTTGTAATTCAGCCACATTGAAGGGTTTCCAAACCTTTTGTAGATCATGCCACAGCATCTCAAAAAGATTAAGGTCAGGACTTTGACTAGGCCACTCCAAAGTCTTAATTTTGATTTTCTTCAGCCATTCAGAGGTGGACTTGGTGTGTTTTGGATCATTGTCCTGCTGCATAACCCCAGTGTGCTTTAGCATGATGTCACAAACAGATGGCCGAACATTCTCCTTCAGGATTTTTTGGTAGACAACAGAATTCATGTTTCCATTTACCACAGCATGTCTTCCAGGACCCGACGCAACAAAACAGCCCAAGACCATCACACTACCATCACCATATTCCTTTTCTGAAATGCGGTGTTACTTCTATGCCAGATGTAATGGCACATACACCTTCCAAACAGTTAAACATTTTTGTCTTGTCAATCCAGAGAGTATTCTCCCAAAATTCTTGGGGTGCATCAAGACGTTTTCTGGCAGAACTGAGATAAGCCTTTATGTTCTTATTGCTCAGTAGTGGTTTTCTTCTTGGAAATCTGCAATGCAGGCCATTTTTGTCTAGTCTCTTTCATATGGTCGAATCATGAACACTGACGTTAACTGAAGCAAGTGAGGCATGCAGTTCTTTGGATGTTTTTGTTGGGTCTTTTGTGACCTTTTGGATGTCTCGTTGCTGCGGTGTTGGGGTTATTTTGGTCCACCGGACACTCCTGGAAAGTTTCACCAATACTGATGGGCGAACTCCTGGATCATTACCACCAGTCAGAGAGCTGCAGTTCTCACGCTGTCAGATGATAAAAAGTTTACCTTTGGTCTCAGGTGTCAGCTGATGGATTTATTACTCCTATCAGCCTACGCCTGCTCTCATGGATAACAGCGAGAGCAGGTACCAGCTTATGGGAGTATTCATCAGCGAGCACCTGCACTATAAATAAAAAAAATGACTTGGGTTCCCCTGTTTTTTTGATAACCAGCCAGGCAACACTCAGCTGACAGCTTTAGCATGGCTGGTTATCAAGAATAGAGTCCTCAAGCTCTTTTTTAAAATTATTTAAATAATTTTAAAAAATGGCATGGGGTCCCCCCATTTTCTCATGGATATTTGGCCACTTCAGCCTAAAAATAGCAAACCGCAGCTGCCCCAGTAAAGGCGCATCTATGAGTACTTTGCCCGACTCTTCCCACTTACATATACTGTATGACTATAGAATTAGTAATGGAGAGGCGTCTTATAGATGCCTCTTAATTACTAACCCGTTAGCTTGATGTCACCAGAGAATACAAAGGCGACATCAACCCCAAAGATATTACCCCACCTGCCACTGCCACAGGGCAATATCCATGGCCCCTTACCAGCCTGAAAATACCAGCCCCAGCTGGCCATTTTTTAAAATTATTTAATTAAATCATTTAAAAAAGTGTGGGGACCTCTTTATTTTTTAAAAAAACAGTCATGCTAAAACAGATGAGGATTGCAGCCCACAGCTTTCAGTTTTGCCTGGCAGGTTATCAAAAATGCAGAGGAACTCATACCATTTTTTAATATATTTATTTATTTATAGCACAGGCATCGACTGGTGAATACTCCCATCAGCTGGTGCTTACTCTCGCTGTTATCAGTGACAGCAGGCGTAGTACCATCAGTCAACGCCTGTGACCGGTCATAAACTTTTTACCTGTGGTCACAGCTGCTGGTTCACGCTGTCATCTGATGCAGTGGGAGCTGCAGCGATCTGACTGGTGATAATCTTAAAGTCGATCAGAGCCACCGGTGTTTCTCATGCATGCATGCATGCATGACAGCGTGGGAAACACCCGGTATTTGGGGTGCCAATCCCAAACAGTTACACAGACTTCCTTGAGAAGTCAGTGTTCGGGGTCCATGTCTTAAAAGCAGGTGTTGGGTATGAACCCTGAACTTTACTGTTTATTTCACCCATCTATATTCACAACTGTTCCGTGTTTTCACCATTTGTGGATAATGACTCTCTTTGTGGCAAAAATTCATATGCTTCTTTTGACATGATTAAATAGGCACTTTTATTGTAGAAAGTGTATGACATTATAAATGTATCTTACTTAAAGCAATTTACAAACTTGTGTCACTAGAAAGAAAACTGTAGTACAGCAGTTCATTATTCTTAAAATATTTTGGAAGGTTTTCCCATAATCAACAACAGTGTTTTGTTCCCCTCGTTTAAGCCCAGTGGTGTCTTTGTGATTGCACACTAACATTACAATCAGTGTCCACGGAGACAGCTGACAAGTGTAGTCACCTGCCTTTATCAGTCCCATAAATTTTGACTGAAGTAGCAATGTGGAAGATTGACTACTGCTCCATTGAAATGGGAGTAATATTTGGAAGACACCGCGCACTCTAATTGATGCTTATGCAAGATAGTGCAAATTTATTGAACACAACTACACATTAGAGACACATGGGAGCAATATACAATTTAAGGATAAGCGACCACTGTAGTAACATTGACGTTTCGGCTCTCCCGAGCCTTAATAATTATATCGCTTGGTATAGCAATGATAAGTAAGCATAGCGACTCCTTCACTTTAAGGTATAGGTGGTGCTAGTAGATGGTGAGGTGGTGTATGGCCAGCCGTTGTTTGCTGCCCTGTGTGTTGGACCTGGAGTGGACGTCTTGTTTAGCGGCGCTCCCGTGCTCTGCTGATGTCGGCCATACACCGCCTCACCATCTACTAGCACCACCTATACCTTAACGCGAAGGAATGGCTATGTTTACTTATCATTGCTATACCAAGCGATATTATGATCAAGGCTCGGGAGAGTCGAAACGTCAATGTTACTACAGTGGTCACTTATCCTTAAATTGTATATTGCTCCCATGTGTCACTAATGTGTAGTTGTGTTCAATAAATTTGCACTATCTTGCATAAGCATCAATTAGTGTGCGGTGTCTTCCAAATATTACTTGTATTGGGACTTTTATAGTCCATGACACATGCACTTCACCTTTAACCCCTTCGTGACATGCGCCGTACTAGTACTGTGCTGCCGGCACTGCATTTGTGCCAGCAGCAGTACTAGTACGGCGCACCGATCACCGCGGTCTCGCGCTGAGCGCCGCGGTGATCGGGTGCGGGTGTCAGCTGTATATGACAGCTGACACCCCGCAGCAATGCCCACGATCGGCGGTAGCGCCGATTGCGGGCATTTAACCCCTCTGATGCCGCTGTCAGTAGTGACAGCGGCATAGAGGGGGATCGCTCAGGGCGGGGGCTCCCTGCCCTCTCCCACCGGAGCAAAGCAATGAGATCGCGTTGCTCCGGTGACCCGGAAGGAGTCCCCGGATCCAAGATGGCTGCCGGACTCCTTCCGGGTCATGAAATGACCTGGCTAGCCGGCGCCTGCTGAGAGTTGCTGAGAGCAGGCGCCGGAAAGCCAGCTAAACTGCCTGTCAGATCATTGATCTGACAGAGTGCTATGCACACTGCCAGATCAACGATCTGATCTAATACAGTGATGTCCCACCCTGGGACAATGGTAGAAAGTAAAAAAAAAAAAATAGAATGTATAAAAAAAAAATTAAAAAATCCCAAAATAAAAAAAAAACAACATTTCCCAGTAAATCCATTTATTTATGTAAATTAAAAAAAAACAATAAAAGTACACATATTTGGTATTGCCGTGTCCATAACGACCCGCTCTATAAAACTATCCCACTAGTTAACCCCTTCAGTGAGCACCGCAAAAAAAATAAATAAAAAACAAGGCAAAAAACATTGCTTTATTATCATACAGGCAAACAAAAAGTGGAATAACACGCAATCAAAACGACAGATATAAATAACCATGGTACCGCTGAAAACATCATCTTGTCCCGCAAAAAAAAAGCCGCCATACAGCATCATCAGCAGAAAAATAAAAAAGTTATAGCTCTCTAAATAATGTGATGCAAAAACAATTATTTTTTTATATAAAAGAGTTTTTATTGTGTAAAAGCGCCAAAACATAAAAAAATGACATAAATGAGGTATCGCTGTAATCGTACTGACCTGAAGAATAAAGCTGCTTTATCCATTTTACCACACGTGGAACGGTATAAACGCCCCCCCTAAAAGAATTTCAAGAATTGCTGGTTTTTGTTCATTCCGCCTCCTAAAAATCGGAATAAAAAGCGATCAAAAAATGTCATCTGCCCAAAAATGGTACCAATAAAAACGTCAACTCGTGCCGCAAAAAACAAGATCTCAGATGACTCTGTGGGCCAAAATATGGATAAATTATAGCTCTCAAAATGTGGTGATGCAAAAACTATTTTTTGCAATAAAAAGCGTCTTTTAGTGTGTGACAGCTGCCAACCCTAAAAATCCGCCCAAAAACCGCTATAAAAGTAGATTAAACCCCCCTTCATCACCCCCTTATAATAAAATGTAAAAAAATGTATTTATTTCCATTTTCCCATTAGGGTTAGGGTTAGGGCTAGGGTTAGGGCTAGGGTTAGGGCTACGGTTAGGGCTAGGGTTTGGGCTAGGGTTAGGGCTAGGGTTGGGGTTGGGGCTAGGGTTAGGGTTTCAGTTAGAATTGGGGGTTTCCATTGTTTAGGCACATTAGGGGCTCTCCAAACGCGACATGGCGTCCGATCTCAATTCCAGCCAATTCTGCTTTGAAAAAGTAAAACAGTGCTCCTTCCCTTCCGAGTTCTCCTGTGCGCCCAAACAGTGGTTCCCCCCAACATATGGGGTATCAGCATTCTCAGGACAAGTTGGACAACAACTTTTGGGGTCCAATTTGTCCTGTTACCCTTGGGAAAATAAAATCATAGGGGATTAAATATCATTTTCGTAAAAAAAAAATATTTTTTATTTTCACGGCTCTGTGTTAAAAACTGTAGTGAAACACTTGTTGGTTCAAAGTTCTCACAACACATCTAGATAAGTTCCTTGGGGGGTCTAGTTTCCAATATGGGGTCACTTGTGTGGGGTTTCTACTGTTTAGGTACATCAGGGGCTCTGCAAATGCAACATGACGCCTGCAGACCAATCCATCTAAGTCTGCATTTCAAACGGTGCTCCTTCCCTTCCGAGCTCTGCCGTGCACCCAAACAGTGGTTCCCCCCAACATATGGGGTATCAGCGTTCTCAGGACAAGTTGGACAACAACTTTTGGGGTCTAATTTGTACTGTTACCCTTGGGAAAATAAAAACGTAAGGGCTAAAATATCATTTTCGTGGAAAAAAAATATTTTTTATTTTTACGGCTCTGCGTTATAAACTGTAGTGAAACACTTGTTGGTTCAAAGCTCTCACAACACATCTAGATAAGTTCCTTGGGGGGTCTAGTTTCCAATATGGGGTCACTTGTGGTGGGTTTCTACTGTTTAGGAACATCAGGGGTTCTGCAAATGCAACAGTACACCTGCAGACCATTCCATCTAAGTCTGCATTTCAAACGGTGCTCCTTCCCTTCCGAGCTCTGCCATGCACTCAAACGGTGGTTCCCCCCCCACAAATGGGGTATCAGCGTACTCAGGACAAATTGGACAATAACATTTGTGGTCCAATTTCTCTTGTTACCCTTGGGAAAAAAAATTGCGGGCTAAAACATCATTTTGTGGAAAGAAAAAATGTTTTTTTAATTTTCACAATGCTACATTCTAAACTTTAGTGAAACAATTGGGGGTTAAAAGTGCTCACCACACATCTAGATAAGTTCCTTAGGGGGTCTTCTTTCCAAAATGGGGTCACTTGTGGGGGGTTTCCACTGTTAAGGCATGTCAGGGGCTCTCCAAATGCGACATGGCGTCCGATCTCAATTCCAGCCAATTTTGCATTGAAAAGTCAAATGGCGCTCCTGCCCTTCCGAGCTCTGCCATGCGCTCAAACAGTGGTTTATCCCCATATATGAAGTATCAGCGTACTCAGGACAAATTGCACAACAACTTTTGGGGTCCAATTTATCCTGTTACCCTTGGGAAAATAAAAAATTTGGGGCAAAAAGATCATTTTTTGTGAAAATTAATATGAAATTTTTTTTTACGGCTCTACATTATAAACTTCTGTGAAGCACTTGGAGGTTCAAAGTGCTCACAACACATCTAGATTAGTTCCTTAGAGGGTCTACTTTCCAAAATAGTGTCACTTGTGGGGGTTTCCACTGTTTAGGCACGTCAGGGGCTCTCCAATCGTGACATGGGCTCCGATCTCAATTCCAGCAAATCTTGCATTGAAAAGTCAAATGGCGCTCTTTCCCTTCCGAGCTCTGCCATGTGCCCAAACAGTGGTTTACCCCCACATATGAGGTATTGGCGTACTCAGGACAAATTGTACAACGACTTTTGTGGTCCAATTTCTCCTGTTACCCTTGGTAAAATGAAACAAATTGGACCTGAATTAAAAATTTTGTGAAAAAAAAGTTAAATGTTCAATTTTTTTAAACATTCAAAAAATTCCTGTGAAGCACCTGAAGGGTTAATAAACTTTTTGAATGTGGTTTTGAGTATCTTGAGGGGTGCAGTTTTTAGAATGGTGTCACTTTTGGGCATTTTCTGTCATATAGACCCCTCAAAGTCACTTCAAGTGTGAGGTGGTCCGTAAAAAAAATGATTTTGCAAATTTTGTTGCAAAAATGAGAAATCGCTGGTCAACTTTTAACCCTTATAACTCCCTAACAAAAAAAATTATGTTTCCAAAATTGTGCTGATGTAAAGCAGACATGTGGGAAATGTTGTTTATTAACTATATTATGTGATATAACTCTCTAATTTAAGGGCATAAAAACTAAGAGTTTGAAAATTGCTAAATTTTCATAATTTCTGACAAATTTTAGTTTTTTTCACAAATAAATGCAAGTCATATCGAAGAAGTTTTACCACTATCATGAAGTACAATATGTCTCGAGAAAACAATGTCAGAATCACCAGGATCCGTTGAAGCGTTTCAGAGTTATGACCTCATAAAGTGACAGTGGTCAGAATTGTAAAAATTGGCCCTGTCACTTAGGTGAAAACAGGCTTTGGGGTGAAGGGGTTAATTGACTGAGTGCACACCACTGTACCTTATTTACTCCATTGAAATGGGAGACACAGATTGGTTGCTCTTGTGATCAGTGGGATCTCAGTAGTTAGACCTCCGGTGATTAAACACCTATCTTGTGGATTTTGATGAAGGGAATACCATTTCAACACTTCTGTTTAATGGCATTTCATAGAAACCAAAAAGCTGTATATCAATGTTGACCAGTATTTTCTTTGTAAGCTTATTGTTTCCATATACAGATATTGTGATGGTTTTCAGCTTCTCTGTAAACTGATTTTGATATACAGTATGTACAGTGGGTACGGAAAGCATTCGTACCCCTTTACATTTTTCACTCTTTGTTCCATTGCAGCCATTTGGTAAATTCAAAAAAGTTCATTTTTTTCTCATTTCTCATTCATATACACTCTGCACCCCATCTTGACTGAAAAAAACAGAAATGTAGCAATTTTTGCAAATTTATTAAAAATAAAAACTGAAATATCACATGGTCATAAGTATTCTGACCCTTTGCTCAGTATTGAGTAGAAGCACCCTTTTGAGCTAGTACAGCCATGAGTCTTCTTGGGAATGATGCAACAAGTTTTTCACACCTGGATTTGGGGATCCTCTGCGATTCTTCCTTGCAGATCCTCTCCAGTTCCATCAGGTTGGATGGTGAAAGTCGGTGGACAGCCATTTTCTGGTCTCTCCAGAGATGTTCAATTGGGTTTAGGTCAGGGCTCTGGCTGGGCCAGTCAAGAATGGTCACAGAGTTGTTCTGAAGCCACTCCTTTGTTATTTTAGCTGTGTGCTTAGGGTCATTGTCTTGTTGGAAGGTGAACCTTCTGCCAAGTTTGAGGTCCAGAGCACTCTGGAAGAGTTTTTCATCCAGAATATCTCTGTACTTGGCCGCATTCATGTTTCCTTCAATAACAACCAGTCATCCTGTCCCTGTAGCTGAAAAAACCCCGCATAGCATGATGCTGCCACCATGTTTCACTGTTGGGGTTGTATTGCTCAGGTGATGAGCAGTGCTTGGTTTTCTCCACACATACCGCTTAGAATTATCACCAAAAAGGTCTTTGTCTCATCAGACCAGAGAACCTTATTTCTCATAGTCTGGGAGTCCTTCATGTGTTTTTTTTAGCAAACACTATGCGGGCTTTCATATGTCTTGCACTGAGGAGAGGCTTCCATCGGGCCACTCTGCCATAAAGGCCCGACGGTGTAGGGCTGCAGTGATAGTTGACTTTGTTGACCTTTCTCCCATCTCCCTACTGCATCTCTGGAGCTCAGCCACAGTGATCTTGGAGTTCTTCTTTATCTCTTACGCTCTTCTCCCATAATTACCAAGTTTGGCTGGACAGCCATGTCTAGGAAGACTTCTGGTGGTCCCCAAATTCTTCCATTTAAGGATCATGGAGGCCACTTTGCTCTTAGGAACCTTGAGTACTGCAGAAATTCTGTTTAACATTGGCCAAATCTTTGCCTTACTACAATTCTGTTGCTGAGCTCCTTGGCCCGTTCCATTGATCTCATGATTCTCATTTGGACTTTAATATGAGTGTCTGAGCAAAGGGTTTGAATTCTTATGACCATGTGATATTTCAGTTTTTCTTTTTTTATTAAATTTGCAATAATTTCTACATTTCTGTTTTTTTTCAGTCAAGATGGGGTGCAGAGTATACATTAATGTGAAAAAATGAACTTTTTGGAATTTACCAAATTGTTGCAATGAAACAAAGTGTGAAAAATTTAAAGGGGTCTGAAGACTATCCATACCCACTGTACTTACAATCAGATGTGTGATCCTGATTGGAGAGATTGTGAGAGCAGTATCTAAACTTTTTGTAATGCATTACTTGATTAAATAATTATTGAATATATTAACAATGCCGTAAACTAACACAGCTCATCCAGTATTTGCTATGCCACCGCAGTCTCCTAAGGAAATGTATGATATGAGGATCCAATAGTCAGCTGAGATTTCTCTGACCACTCTGTGATGCATTCAGCTCTCATTCATAAAACAGATTATTTTGTTCTTTGAAACTAAGAGTTTCCCACATTCTGAAAAGGAAAGGACTTCAAATCAATGGCACATTTTCTCCTTATAAAACAGTCTGGAACAAACCTTTGTTTGCGCTTTCATATTTTACTATATGGAGTCTTAAGTCCTTATGTTGCTCGTTTATAAATGGATGAGAGCACTTAAATCCTTGATCTAAATGTCAGTTGCGCAGTTTATAACCAATAAAAAACAAACACAATGACAGAGAGTATACAGACAGAGCAGCATGGGATTGCAGATGATTCTTTCTGTGAGGTAAAACATTTTGTTTCTGTGAGGTAAAACATTGCTATTAAGCAGGCAGGAAGTTGGGAAGCAGGGAGTGGCAAAAAGGAAGTCAGGAGGCGGGGAGTGGTGGGCAAGAAGTCAGGAGGCAAGGAGTGGCACGCAGGAAGACGGGAGGCAGGGAGTGGCACGCAGGAAGCAGGGAGTGGCACACTTCCGAAGACAGAACATGGGACAGCCCCTAAACTTATTAAAAAGAGTTCATTTTAAACAGACGACAAAATATTGTCAGCTTGGTAGAGAAAGAACAGGATCTTTCCCGCTCCTTAGATGCTGGCCACTTGGCACAGTGTAAGCCAGTGGCTTGTAAACAGAATAAATCATTATCAAGCCTTGCTTGCTAGGAATGTAACTATGCCTGACACAGGCACAATCAGGCTAGGTTTTACAGACCACAGAGGTAATGCAATGTTCCCCTGAGGGAAAACTGCAGAGAAATGCATAGTGTACACAGCGAGAATAAAAAGCACATTACATGTTTAAAGTCGTGTTTTTAATCCTTAAAAAATGGGCTATGTAGATATGCAAATTATAATTCGAAAAATCAGCACATACCATTACTCTCTGAATAGTCTTTACAGTAGCAGCTTTCTGTGCAGAATGCTTTCTTGGGCATCTCCCAATCACCTCAACGTACTAGTGTTACCCAAATTGGCAAACGGGATCTCGCTGACATGTTTGCTAAGCGCCAGACAGGGCATTTCTTGTAAAAGATCTCAGCCTTGGTCTTTTTCAGACAAAACACCCAGCTATTTACTTCTGCAGCCTGTCTGGGGATGTGTGTTTTTTTCATCCTCTGGGTAGAAGACATTAACTCTGCAATCCCCATGTGACTGGAGTAACATTCCAGCTCTGCTATGCGCTCTTAGCACGTGGTTTTACACAAGCATTGCAGATAGTATCTGGTGCTGGCACACCGCAAATCACAGCACTTGTCATCAAGCCCCAAGTTATTGCTACAAATGTCTTATTCAGGCAGCACTTCTTTTACAGGATTCCTAAAATATGTGCTATATCCCATTAAACTAACAATGTGCCCTCTATGCGGCGTCACAGGGCGGTACGGAGACGCCTGCTGCTTGGACAAAAATGTGGGAATAAACAATAATAATAAATAGTAGTAGAAACCTAGACAGATGTAACAGAGCTGAATCTGTTAATTGGTGAAAAGTCACAGCGTAACACATTGCGACCTCTAGGCACTGTATAACTAATGACAAACTCAGCTTACACCTCCTGATCTACTATTTAAATATATATATATATATATATATATATGTGAGTGGCTTGAAAAAGGCTCACATCTATTTGAACTGAAATAATAATAATTAATAAATAATAAAAGTAGCTCCTGCTTTTTCACTGAGAATGGTGTGCTGCCTCTACTTTTTTGGATTCCTATTTCCTATATATATAAATATATATACATATATATATATATATATATATATATATATATATATATATGAATAATATATATATATATATATATATATATATATATACACACACACTGGGAAACCCCATATTATAGACCGTCCTGGCTGCAGTTAACCGTAACTTTGCCATGACCCATTGACACACACCCATTAATTCTTATGCATTGTTATAAATCCTATTATTGAGCTGTGCAGTGCGCCCATGTATTTCTAACCGCAGAGCTTGCAATCTAAAGCATAGTAAGTAATGAATGCCAGTTGATACAGTGTAATGACAAATTGATCAATTCAAATCCCTTAGAGAGCTGAGTTTTCCATTTGACACCAGGTATCCATGTTATGTCAGTAGGTTCACATAGCACATGCTTTGTGTTATCTGGGTGACTTATCACACTATGCAAAGAAAGTAACTACAAAAAGGGAAATGACAAATGTGACATGGGATGAGCAGAATTCCTGTGCCATAAATACCTGTGTTCTGCAAGGAGAGCCTTCCCTTCTGATTAGCCAGCTTGTCTCTATCCTGGGTGCTGTCAGGCAGGTCTGTAGCATCTGTCCCATAAACTGCATCAAGGCTTGCAAACACCAGCCCCAGTGTCACCAGCCTGCTGAGGACTTCCCTGCACATGGTCCTGCCTTACTGTAGTGGAGGGCTGAGAAGAGAGATCAGCCTGCTGTGCTCTGTAGCCCTATCCTTAGCCAGCCCCGTCCACTGTCAGTACAACTGGAGCTAGGAATGATGAGGATCTGGGAGGGATGGTGCCTCAAATATCCCCTGGAAGCTCTGGTGTCACTTGAATGAAGGAGTCAAGCAGGTGTTGTCTTCAGTGGGAACCAATAGCTTCATGCAGGCACTTTGACAACACACTTAGTGGGAGGGAGATCCAGCCCACATACTACTACTGAAAAGGAGCACGTATGTCAACTTGTCCCATCAGTCACTACTTGCTTCACTTCTCTCAAGAGGCTGAAGGTCTTAATCATCCAGTTTCTTACATTCCGCTTACGCTCTGCTAGTTGTTACTTTAGGTCGATCTGTCTAAATTCATTTTATCTACCTCTCCGTCTGTCTTGATGTCTGTCTATTCTATCTATCCAGGGTTGCCAACTTGATTCTTTCTTTTTTTCTTGACAGCTTATCAAAAAATCACAGACAGACAATAGGTTTTACAGACATATTGGAAAACCATAATAATTCATTATTATTACAGTGATACCTGTCTACAGCCCATAATTCTGATATGAAGATTGTCATGTGCTACAGAACCACTCAGCACCCAGAATATGTTGTGCAGTTATATGTATGTATAATAGGTTCCATGTGAGATGCATGTCCCTAATGCATCAGCCCACAGGCTGCGCCCCTGGGCAGAGGGGACACAATATTCCCCTTTTGTCCACCCCCCACCTTTGTAATTCCCACAGTAAATATCGGCAGGCTCTGGCCACCTGCGGCTATTGTAATGTATGTCTGGCCTGCCGCTTTTCTATTGGCCTGCCCTCTGTATCTGTGTGATATATTCTGTGTCCTGTGAGTAAAGTTTTGTCAGACTGGAAATATGTGGAGAAGCAGTGATCTTTTATATGCGCCCATGTAACCAAGGAATTCCAGCCAGCGTCCTTCATTCAGACTCCAGCCAAAGCAGAGTGGACCTCCTGAAACACAGGGTGGTACTGGAAGAGGTACCCCAGCTTGGTAGCCCCCCATTACAAAGATATAAGTTGCATTCACTGTAAATGATGAAAATTACTGTCAAAATGATCTGTATTAAAGGGGTATTCCCATCTCCAAGATTCAATCCTAATACGTAGTAGGTGCAATAATAATATTAACAAATACCTCCAATTAGAAATGTAGCAGTTTTTCTGATTCACTGTGTCTCTTTCCCCATGTGCAGGCATTGCAGGACCATGGTTATGACCACTGATAGTTCATAACCATGAATACCTAATGTCCTGCAATGCCTGCACATGATAAATTAGACATATCCAATCAGAAAAACTATACTACATCTGTAATTGGACATATTTGCTACTATTATTAATTTTACACCCAGGGCCGGGACAAGGGGTACGTCGGGCAGGCACCCTCCTAGGGGGATGCACTTTGGGGGGGAAAAAAGAAGATAGTCCGGCTGTGGCTGTAGGAGGGGAGCTGCGGCAATGGAGGAGAAGGAGCGGTGTCACAGGATGCAGGAGCCGATGGCTTCAGTTAACAGTGTGCCCGCTTTTAAAGAAAATGAATATTCACTGCTCCCCACACTCAACAATCCCACCCACCTCACTGAGGTTTATGCAGTACCTAAATAAACCAGTGGAACATTTAAATCGACAGCGTTCCTGTGTCTAACTCTCTGAGCAGCCGAATTAACAGATCTACCACAGTTAGTGCTAGAAGTGCAGGCAACTTCCCCAGGGAGAGTGCGAATGTAGTAGTGAAGAGATGGCACTCTGCGATCTAGTAAAAAAATCCTCTTTATTGCATGAAGATGAAAAGCATGTCTGTGGAGAGCAGGTTCTGTGGTGGACGACGGCCGTTTTGTTAACTGGTTATACTTCAACGGGTCCTCGACAATATTGTGATAATCAGCCCGGATTGGGGAAGTCATCTGCAGAAGTTCCAGGTCATGCAGGATGTGCTAAAGAAGGCATAATACTTGGGCTACATCGTTGAAAGAGGTGAAATAAAGCTACAAGTGAACAAGGTAGAGGGGATCCATAATTGGCTGCAGCCGCTCTCCAAGAAAATGGTTAGGGCATTTCTGGGAATTTTGGGATACTATAGATGATTCATCCCAAATTTCATCATGCTAGCCGCCCCCCTAACTGATTTTCTTAAGGACATGAGACAATGATGGCCATGTGGTCCTCTGAAGCGGACTTGGTGTTCCAGGAGTTGAAGCTCGCCCTATGCAAACAGCCGGTCTTGGTCGCTCCTGACTGCTGTAAGGAGGTCATGGGCTAGACAGATGCCACTTGCGAGCCGTGTTATCCCAGAAAATCACTGAGGATGAATATCCAGTCCTATACGTGAGTAGGAAACTATCCTCCTGTGAAAAGAACTATGGAATCATAGTGAAAGAATGAGAATGCTTGGCCATCAAATGGGCAATTGACACCCTGAAGTACTACCTGTTGAGCCTGACGTTCAGAAAAGTGTCTGATCATGCACTCCTGAGATGAATGAGGGAAAAAAGAGGAAGAATGTCCCAGGAGACTAGGTGATTTCTGGCGCCCCAACACTTTCACTTTCATGTGGAGAACAGGCCCGGAAAACTACATTGTAATTCAAATGCCCTGTCCAGACTTCCCTGTTTAGTGGATAAAGGTGCCCAAACCCCCGACTTTTGGCAGGGGGGGTGGGAGATATGTGATAAAATCACTGTTAAAGTCCTGGATGTGAGATATATATCACTGAAATTGTTTGCTTCAGTGATATGGGCCTAGAGACATTGCTCCAGCACACTAAGTGCTGAGAGGGGTTAAATGGCCATTTTAAGGGCTAGGTTTTTAAGTGAACAGCTGAAGAGCGGGTGGGAGTCTGTTCAACATATCTCCTCTTAAGGGTGAGGTTTAGAAGGTAAATAGTCAGCCTTCTGAGTCATTCGGTGTTGAACTCCAGAGCTGTGTGTGAAGATAAAGGAAACATGGACCTTTTTTTTCCTTACGTTTGTTTTGTGAGATCCCCTCAGCAACACAGGCTGTGCCATTTGTTTTGTTTTATTTTCCGTTGTATTTATGTTGCTAATCCTGCCCTGGTTTATGCTGTGCCTACAATGGGTATGGAAAGTATTCATATTCCATTATATTTTTTCACTCTTTGTTTCTGTCATGGTTTGTTTGGAAGTTTTGGCTTGTACCTCAGGGGTTAAGCCTTTTTGGCCTCTCTCTGGCTGTGAGAGGGCTTTAAATGGCCTCAGATGGGCTCCGGTCTTTGTTACTTATACTTCTGACGTTGGCTGAGTAGTTTGACCCTTGATTGCTTGTGCCTTGTACCTACTTTTGTATGTTATCCTGTTACTGACCTGGTTCTGTCCCCCATTTTTGCTGTTGCCTATTGATTCGGTACTGCTCATTCGTTTGCTTGGTTTCTGACACTTGGCTTGTATTTGATTCCTCCTCTGTACCTCACTCTTGCACCTTGCTGCCCTCTTGGTACTGACCTCGGCTCTCCTGTCCTATTCTAGTTCTGCCGGTGCCCGCCGTTCTCTGATATCTTCCCCGGGAGTGTTGCAGCTGGCTCCACCTCTGGTTCACCCCCTGTAGTCATGTGCCGCAGGTCCTGCACGTCAGTGGTCGTACCCCATCCTGAAAAGCTTTCTGTGTACTGCCCAGCCTCAGTAGTCTGGGACATAGCGGAACGCATGTACTGAGTGAGCTTTATCAGTCATGGTGTTCCTGACATTATAACTGACCATCACAGTCTCATGGCGCTGGGGGTACTATGTACCCCATGCACACCCTTTCTGTGCAGATGAAGTACCTGACTCAGATGAAGCAGAAATTGGCTATGGAGACAAGCCCTTGCTCAGACTCAGCAACTGGTATCCAATTCGGTGCAAGGAGCTCTGTCATCGGGGGTTCAGGGGCCAGAGGCTAGAGATGCTACTCTATTTCCTCCTGAACCTCCGGTTAGGTTGCCGGATACCTTTTCTGGGGACAAAGTGAAATTTAGAGCCTTTAAAGGGACTCTGTCACCTGAATTTGGAGGGAACAATCTTCAGCTATAGGGGCGGGGTTTTCGGGTGTTTGATTCACCCTTTCCTTACCCGCTGGCTGCATGCTGGCTGCAATATTGGATTGAAGTTCATTCTCTGTCCTCCATAGTACACGCCTGCGCAAGGCAAGATTTAGGGGTGGCCAAATAGTAGGTTTATGCACCACAGCAAGCCTTTGAAATATCCTACACCTTGAGGTTTGAGGGACTCCAGAGGCACCAGCAGCTTCAAATATCTGTTTGCTGATTTGTAATGGCTTTTTAGCAGCTGCTCTCTTAATCCGATGAGCTTGCCTGGCAGAAACCTTCCTCATTCCGCCTTTATCAGCACAAACACGTCTGTGCTCAGAATCAACCACAAATCTCTTAACAGTACGATGATCACGCTTAAGTTTTCAGGAAATATCTAATCTTTTCATCCCTTGACCAAGGCATTGCACTATTTAATGCTTTTCGGCAGCAGAGAGATCCTTTTTCTTTCCCATGTTACTTGAAAACTGTGGCCTGCTTAATAATGTGGAACATAATTTTTAACTAGTTTTCCCTTAATTAGAATCACGTGGAAAACTAATTATCACATGTGTTTAGGATTGATTTCAGTGATCCATTGAGCCCTGAGGCACAATACCATCCATGGGTTTTTAGTTGAAAAACAAAGCAATTAAATCTTTACAATACTTAAGTCCAATTTGCATTTGAATTTCATTATTGTAGTGTTTGCTGATCTTATAGGGCGTTTTGTTGTTATCTATCTTGATGACATTTTGGTGCATTCCCCAGACAGTCATACTCATTTTCAACATTTACGAACTGTTCTCCAAAGACTCAGGGAAAATCAGTTGCTCGCTAAATTGGAGAAATGTTCATTTTTCGTACAAGAACTGTCTTTTTTGGGCCTGATTGTTTCCTTTGAGCGGTTTCGTATGGATCCTAAGAAGGTAGAGGCTATTGCTGACTGGGTCCAATCCTGGGATCTTAAGGGACTCCAGCGCTTCTTAGGGTTCGCCAATTATTATCGTAAATTTATTAAGGGGTTTTCACAAGTGGTTAAACTGCTTACTGATCTTACACGTAAGGGTGCGGATGTAAAAAATTGGTCTGTATCTGCCGAAAATTCCTTTTTGACTCTGAAAAAATGTTTCATATCCGCTCCGATTTTGGTGCAGCCAGACTCGTCTAAACCTTTTATTGTGGAGGTGGACACCTCTGTGGTGGGGGTGGCAGCAGTGTTGTCCCAGGGACCAGCCACTTTGACCCATCTTAAGCCATGTGCCTTCATTTCCAGGAAGTTCTCTTCAGCCGAAAGAAATTACGATGTGTGCAATAGAGAACTTCTTGTTGTCAAATTGGCATTTGAAGAATGGAGACACTTTTTGTAAGGGGCGGCTCATCCGATCACTGATATTACTGATAAAAAAATGCAGCCTATATTGAGTCTGCTAAAACAGGGGTCCCCAACTCCAGTCCTCAAGGCCCACCAACATGTCATGTTTTCAGGATTTCCTTAGTCTTGCCCAGGTAATAATTGCATCACCTGTGCAATGCAAAGGAAATCCTGAAAACATGACCTGTTGGTGGGCCTTGAGGACTGGAGTTGGGGACCCCTGTGCTAAAAGATTGACTCCCAGACAGGGAGCTTTTTTTCTTAGTTTCAGTTTTCTATTACTTTCTGTCCTGGGTCCAAGAATGTTAAAGCTGATGCTTTGTCCCGAAGTTTTGATTTCGTATTTCCCCCGAGCCGCCATCCTTCATTCTTCATCTAGGGTGGTGGTGGCTGGCATCTCACCGGAGTTGGAGCAGGAGATTGTGGGGGCTCAGTCTCTTTCCCCTGCTTCCAAACCGGGGAGTAAATTGCTTGTCCCAGAGTGGTTTCTGCTTAGGCTCCTTCAGGAGTTCCATGAGTCTAAGCTGTATGCTCATCCTGGTATTTCGACCACACGGGAGGTGGTGGCAAGGGTTTTTTTGTGGCCCTCACTGGGTATGGGTATCAAAAAATTTGTATCTGCATGTGGGGTTTGTGCCCATTCTAAGAGCTCCCATTGCCATGCCACCTGTCCATGGACTTTATCACCAATCTCCGTTCTTTCAGGGGTAATACTGTAATATAGGTGGTGGTGGACAGGTTTTCTAAACAAGCCCATTTTGTACTCTTACCTGCACTGACCTCAGCTGAAACCTTGTCTAAGTTGTTTGTGTTACATGTGCTGCGCTTGCATGGGGTAACCTCGAATGTGGTGTCTGGCCTCAGTTAGGCAGGGTGACTGGTCTGATACATTACCTTTGGCGGAGTTCGTCTTTAATAATCGTGTGAGTAGGTAGACCGGTATGTCAACATTTCTATTCAACTATGGGTTTAGCCCACATTTTGGGGAGTTTTCACGCCTGGATTGTGGTTCGCCTAGGCAAAGGGGTTGGTTCAGCGGTTAAACAAATCTGTGGGTCAAGGTCTTCCGTAATATCCCCAAGGCTCAGGGGAGGTATAAGTTCTTCGCTGACAAGAAAAGAGTTTCTGGTCATGCGTTTCGGGTTGGGGAGAAGGTTTGGCTTTCCACACGGAATATCAACCTTAAGCTTCCGTTGTCCAAGTTGGGTCCTAAGTTTATTGGGCCATATGAAATTGTGGAGGAGGTCAATCCTGTAGCATATAGGTTACATCTCCCAGCCTCTTTTAAGATTGCTAATGTATTTAATAAATCTCTTCAGAAACCCGAAGGCGGTTGAGGAGGACTCTGGGTCAGCTCTTCCTCCTGTGTTGGTTGAGGGTCATATGGAGTATGAGGTTGGACACATTGTGGATTCACATCTGGTACGTCGCTCCTTGCAGTATCTGGTTCATTGGAGGGGGTATAGTCCAGAGGATTAGTCGTGGGGTCTTGCCCACTCTGTACACGCTGTTCGTCTGGTTCGGGCCTTTCATGCCAGACACCTTGAAAGGCCTGGGGGTACAGTGGCTTCCTGTTGAGTGGGGGGTACTGTCATGGTTTGTTTGGAAGTTTTGGCTTTACCTCAAGGGTTAAGGTTTTTCGGCCTCTCTTTGGCTGTGAGAGGGCTTTAAATGGTCTCAGCTGGGCTCCGGTCTTTGTCAGTCATACTTCTGCCATCGGCTGAGTAGTCTGACCCTTGTGAGCTTGTGTCTTGTGCATGCTTTTGTATGTTATGCTGTTACTGATCCGGTTCTGTCCCCCGTTTTTGCTGTTGTCTATTGATTCGGTACTGCTCATTCATTTTCCTGCTTTCTGACTTCTGCTCCGCCCTTTCCACCCATTTTGCCTGTCCCCCAGGTACTTTTGCTCCTCTCTCTGGTTTCTGACACTTGGCTTGTATTTGATTCCTCTTTTGTACCTTGCTCTTGTACCTCACTGCCCTCTCAGTATTGACTTCGGCTCTCCTGTCCTATTCCAGTTCTGTCAGTGCCCACAGTTCTATGCTATCTTCCCCGGCAGCATTGTGGCTTGCTCGGCCCCCTGATCCACCGCCTGCAGTCCCATGCCTCAGGTCCTGCACGTCAGCGGTTGCGCCCCTTCCTGGTAAGCTTTCTATGTGCTGCCCAGCCTCTCTCGTCTGGAACATAGCGTATCACGTGTACTGAGTGAGCTTTATCAGTCACGGTGTTCCTGACAGTTTCATTGCAGCCATTTGGTAAATTCAAAAATGTTCATTTTTTCACATTAATGTACACTCTGCACCCCATCATGACTGAAAAAAAAGAAATGTAGAAATTTTTGCAAATGTAATAAAAAAGAAAAACTGAAATATCACATGGTCATAAGTATTCAGACCCTTTGCTCAGACACTCATATTTAAGTCACATGCTGTCCATTTCCTTGTGACCCTTCTTGTGATGGTTGTTGTGAATTCTGTTGTCGGGCTCCCTCCTGTGGTCATGAATGGTACTTCAGCTGGTTCTGTCCATGGACTTCCTCTGGTGGGTGTTTCTGAGTTTCACAGGTGACGAGGTTAATTCGTTAGCTGCTGCTCTATTTAACTCCACTTAGATCTTTGCTCCATGCCACCTGTCAATGTTCCAGTATTGGTCTAGTTCACTCCTGGATCGTTCTTGTGACCTGTCTTCCCATCAGAAGCTAAGTTCCAGCTTGTATTTCTTGGGTTTGCTATTTTTCTGTCCAGCTTGCTTTTTAATTTGTTGTCTTGCTTGCTGGAAGCTCTGGGACGCAGAGGGAGCGCCTCTGCACCGTTAGTCGGTGCGGAGGGTCTTTTTGCGCCCTCTGTGTGGTCTTTTTGTAGGTTTTTGTGCTGACCGCAAAGTAACCTTTCCTATCCTCGGTCTGTTCAGTAAGTCGGGCCTCACTTTGCTAAATCTATTTCATCTCTGTGTTTGTATTTTCATCTTTACTCACCGTCATTATATGTGGGGGGCTGCCTTTTACTTTGGGTAATTTCTCTGAGGCAAGGTAGGCTTTATTTTTCTATCTTCAGGGCTAGCTAGTTTCTTAGGCTGTGCCGAGTTGCAAAGGGAGCGTTAGGCGCAATCCACGGCTATTTCTAGTGTGATTGATAGGTTTAGGGATTGCGGTCAGCAGAGTTCCCACGTCCCAGAGCTCGTCCTTATTATCAGTAACTATCAGGTCATTCCGTGTGCTCTTAACCACCAGGTCCATTATTGTCCTGACCACCAGGTCATAACAGATGGTTCTACTCCTTCATTGGAGTCCAGCTGTGTTTAATTAAACTAATAGGACTTGATTTGGAAAGGCACACATCTGTCTATATAAGACCTCACAGCTCACAGTGCATGTCAGACCAAATGAGAATCATGAGGTCAAAGGAACTTCCCAAGATGCTCAGAGACAGAATTGTGTCAAGTCAAAGATCTGGCCAAGAATACAACAGAATTTCTACAGTACTCAAGGTTCATAAGAGTACGGTGGCCTCCATAATCCTTAAATGGATGAAGTTTGGGACCACCAGAAGTCTTCCTAGACCTGGTCGACCAGCCAAACTGAGCAATCATGGGAGAAGAGCCTTGGTGAGAGATGTAAAGAAGGACCCCAAGATCACTGTGGCTGAGCTCCAGTGATGCAGTAGGGAGATGGGAAAATGTTCCACAAATTCAACTATCACTGCAGCCCTCCACCAGTAGGGCCTTTATGACAGAGTGGCCAGATGGCAGCCTCTCCTCAGTGCAAGACATATGAAAGTCCGCATAGACTTTGCTAAAAAACTCATGAAGGACTCCCAGACTATGAGAAATAAGATTCTCTGGTCTGAAGAGATGAAGATAGACTTTTTGGTGATAATTCTAAGTGGCATGTGTGGAGAAAACCAGGTACTGCTCATCACCTGCCGAATTTAATCACAATAGTGAAACATGGTTGTAGCAGCATCATTCTATGGGGGTGTTTTTCAGCTGCAGAGACTTCCTAGATGAAAACCTCTTCCAGAGTGCTCTGATCCTCAGACTTGGCCAAAGGTTCACCTTCCAACAAGACACTGACCGTAAGCACACAGTTAAAATAACAAAGGAGTGGCTTCAGAACAATTCTGTGACCATTCTTGACTGGCCCAGCTAGAGCCCTGACCTAAACCCAATTGAGCATCTCAGGAGAGACCTGAAAATGGCTGTCCACCAACTTTCACCATCCAACACAATGGAAATGGAGAGGATCTGAAAGGAAGAATGGCAGAGGATCCCCAAATCCAGATGTGAAAAACTTGTGGCATCATTCCCAAGAAGACTCATGGCTGTAGTATCTCAAAAGGATGCTTCTACTCAATACTGAGCAAAGGGTCTGAATATTTATGACTATGAGATATTTCAGTTTTTCTGTGAGGGCAAGAATAACATGAAGGACAGTCTGTGAGGGAGAGAATAACATGGAGGACAGTCTGTGAGGGGGAGAATAACATAGAGGACTGTCTGTGAGGGAGAAAATAACATGGAGGACAGTCTGTGAGGGAGAGAATAACATGAAGGACAGTCTGTGAGGGAGAGAATAACATGGAGGACAGTGTGTAAGGGAGAGAATAAAAATTTTCCCCATTTTTATTAAGTTTATCATATGGTAAAATAAATAGTGTCTTTGAAAACTATAAGTCATCCTGTAGAAAACAAGCTGTCATACAGCGATAGATGACTAATAAAGTTTTGGCTCTTAAGATAAAGACAGGAGAAAAACAATGGCAATGTGTCCAAAGGGTAAACATATATGTAAGCACCAATGTTTATATGAATACTAGATGGTGGCCCGATTCTAATGCATCGGGTATCTACTATATAATCGTCTAATTCTGTCTGTTTGTCTGTAACAGAAATTCCGCGTCACTGATTGATCTCGCCAGCTGCCCGCGACCAATCAGCAACAGTCGCAGTCCGGCCGCGAATTGGCATGGGATTTGAACCACGCTTTGCTGATTGGTCGCGCCTGGCTGGCCGCGACCGGTCAGCGACAGGCGCAGTCCGGCCGCGAATTGGCCTAGGATTTGAACCCGCTTCGCTGATTGGTCACGCCCGGCCAGACGCGACCAATCAGCGATATTGGCATGGGATTTAAACACCGCTTCACTGATTGGTCGTGCCTGGCCGGCTGCAACCAATCAGAGACAGGTGCAGTCCGGCTGCGAATTGGCGGGATTTGAACCATGCTTCACTGATTGGTCATGGCCGGCCGGGCACGACCAATCAGTGATATTTGCTTGAGATTTAAACACCGCTTCACTGATAATGTATATATTTTACCCAGAAAATCCTGTGTATTCATTGCATTATTCTTAAATCTTCATAAATAAACTACATACATATTCTAGAATACCTGATGAGTTAGAATCGGGCTACCATCTAGTATATATATATATGCACTGCTCAAAAAATTTAAGGGGACAATTAAACAACAGAATATAACTCCGAGTAAATCAAACTTCTGTGAAAACAAACTGTCCACTTAGGAAGCAACACTGTTTGACAATCAATTTCATATGCTGTTGTGCAAATGGAATAGACAACAAATGGAAATTATTGGCAATTATCAAGACACGCTCAAAAAAGGAGTGGTTCTGCAGGTGGGGACGACAGACCTCATCTCATTACCAATGCTTTCTGGCTGATGTTTTGGTCACTTTTGAATGTTGGTTGTGCTTTCACACTCATGGTAGCATGAGACGGACTCTACAACCCACACAAGTGGCTCAAGTAGTGCAGCTCATCCAGGATGGCACATCAATGCGAGCTGTGGCAAAAATGTTTGCTGTGTGTCAGCGTAGTGTTCAGAGGCAGGAGGCATTACCAGGAGACAGGCCAGTACACCAGGAGACAGGGAGGGGGCCGTAGGAGGGCAACAACCCAGCAGCAGGCCCGCTACCTCAGCCTTTGTGCAAGTAGGAACAGGAGGAGCACTGCCATAGCTCTGCAAAATAACCTCCAGCAGGCCACAAATTTGCATGTGTCCGCACAAATGGTTAGAAACCGGTTCCATGAGGATGGTCTGAGTGCCCGATGTCCACAAATGGGGGTTGTGCTCACAGCCACTGGCGCCCTGTGCTCTTCACAGATGAAAGCAGGTTCACACTGAGCACATGTGACATACGTGACAGAGTCTGGAGACTCCATGGAGATCAATCTGCTGCCTGCCACATCCTTCAGCATGACCGGTTTGGAAGTGGGTCAGTAATAGTGTGGGGTGGCATTTCTTTGGAGGGCCACACAACCCTCCATGTGATTGACAGTGGTAGCTTGACTGCCATTAGGTACCAAGATAAGATCCTCAGACCTCTTGTGAGACCATATGCTGGTGCAGTTGGCCCTGGGCTCCTCCTAATGCAGGGCAATGCCAGACCTCTTGAGGCTGGAGTGTGTCAGCAGTTCCTGCAAGATGAAGGCATTGAACTATGGACTGGCCCACCCGTTCCCCAGACCTGAATCCGATTGAACACATCTGGGACATCATGTCTTGTACCATCCACCAATGTCACGTTGCACCACAGGCTGTCCAGGAGTTGACGGATGCTTTAGTCCAGATCTGGGATGAGATCCTCAGGAGACGATCCACTGCCTCATCAAGAGCATGATATTAGGCTCAAAATAAATCTAATCGGGAATTCTAAAATTTTGTGCGTACATACAATCCCTTATAACACTCATCAGGAGCATGCCCAGGTGTTCTAGGGAGGTCATACAAGCACATGGAGGCAACACACACACAACCGAACATCATTTTCTTGTCTTGAGGCAGTTCCACTGAAGTTGGATCAGCCTGTAATTTGATTTTCCACTTGATTTTGAGTATCATTTCAAATATAGACCTCCACGGGATATTAATTTTTTTATTCATATAAACATACATTCATATACAGTACAGACCAAAAGTTTGGACACACCTTCTCATTTAAAGATTTTTCTGTATTTTCATGACTATGAAAATTGTACATTCACACTGAAGGCATCAAAACTATGAATTAACACATGTGGAATTATATACTTAACAAAAAAGTGTGAAACAACTGAAATTATGTCTTATATTCTAGGTTTTTCAAAGCAGCCACGTTTTGCTTTGATGACTGCTTTGCACACTCTTGGCATTCTCTTGATGAGCTTCAAGAGGTAGTCACCGGGAATGGTTTTCACTTCACAGGTGTGCCCTGTCAGGTTTAATAAGTGGGATTTCTTGCATTATAAATGGGGTTGGGACCATCATTTGCGTTGTGCAGAAGTCTGGTGGATACACAGCTGATAGTCCTACTGAATAGACTGTTAGAATTTGTATTATGGCAAGAAAAAAAGCAACTAAAGTAAAGAAAAAAAAAAAGGCCATCATTACTTTAAGAAATGAAGGTCAGCCAGTCCGAAAAATTGGTCAAACTTTGAAAGTGTCCCCAAGTGCAGTGGCAAAAACCATCAAGAACTACAAAGAAACTGCCTCACATGAGGACTGCCCCAGGAAAGGAAGACCAAGAGTCACCTCTGCTTCTGAGGATAAGTTTATCTGAGTCACCAGCCTCAGAAATCGCAGGTTAACAGCAGTTCAGATTAGAGACCAGGTCAATGCCACACAGAGTTCTAGCAGCAGACACATCTCTACAACAACTGTTAAGAGAAGGCTTTGCGCAGCAGGCCTTCATGGTAAAATAGCTGCTAGGAAACCACTGCTAAGGACAGGCAACAAGCAGAAGAGACTTGTGTGGCCTAAAGTACACAAGGAATGGACATTAGACCAGTGGAAATCTGTGCTTTGGTCTGATGAGTTCAAATTTGAGATCTTTGGTTCCAGCCACCGTGTCTTTGTGCCACGCAGAAAAGGTGAACGGATGCAATCTACATGCCTGGTTCCCATCGTGAAGCATGGAGGAGGAGGTATAATGGTGTGGGGGTGCTTTACGGGTGATACTGTTGGGGATTTATTCAAAATTGAAGGCATACTGAACCAGCATGGCTACCACAGCATCTTGCAGCGGCATGCTGTTCCTTCCGGTTTGCTTTTAGTTGGACCATCATTTATTTTTCAACAGGACAATGACCCCAAACAGACCTCCAGGCTGTGTAAGGGCTTTTTGACTAAGAAGGAGAGTGATGGAATGGCACGCCAGATGACCTGGCCTCCACAGTCACCAGACCTGAACCCAATCGAGATGATTTGGGGTGAGCTGGACCGCAGAGTGAAGGCAAAAGGGCCAACAAATGCTAAGCATCTCTGGGAACTCCTTCAAGATTGTTGGAAGACCATTCCCGATGACTACATCTTGAAGCTCATCAAGAGAATGCCAAGAGTGTGCAAAGCACTTATCAAAGCAAAAGGTGGCTACTTTGAAGAACCTAGATTATAAGACATAATTTCAGTTGTTTCACACTTTTTGTTAAGTATATAATTCTACATGTGTTAATTCATAGTTCTGATGCCTTCAGTGTGAATGTAAACCTTTCATAGTCATGAAAATACAAAAAAATCTTTAAATGAGGTGTGTCCAAACTTTTGGTCTGCACTGTATATATATATATATATATATATATATATATATATATATATATATATATCTAATATATAATTGCCTAGAATACTACTTCCTGCAATTTGTGCCAACTTCCGTGGCTTTGTCCGGAGCTAATGTCCGGAGCTAATGTCCGGAGCTAATGTCCGGAGCTAATGTCCTGAGATTAATTGCCTAGAATACTACTTCCTGCAATTTGTGCCAACTTCCGTGGCTTTGTCCGGAGCTAATGTCCGGAGCTAATGTCCGGAGCTAATGTGCCGAGATAATGTCCGGAGCTAATGTCCGGAGCTAATGTCCGGAGCTAATGTCCGGAGATAAGTGACGTCAACAGTGTCCAGTGTCTGATTGGTTGCCGCCTGCTGCGAGCGACCAATCAGAAACGTGCCGTACTGTGACACACTCCGCCCGCCATTTTGGTGTGATTTTTGAATTTTTACCTCACAGCAAGTTTCTACTGCGTGAAGGCGGGCCCAGTGACGTTGCTCTTCAAGCTCCTGCCGAATTTCGTCAAAAAAATGATAACACCATTTACCAAAACTATATATATTTAGTTGTGAAGTGGTTCAGTGACATTTTCACACCAATTTTGAACTTTTGTTTGGTGTTTTCTCCATATACTGCCTATTATTTTTGTTCTTTCTTACTATTATTTATTAATTGTATTATTCTTACATTTGAATAAATAAAGTATATATGGATTCTAGACTCCCGATTCTTTAGAATCGGGCTGCCATCTAGTCTACTATATAATTGTCTAAGGGTCACTTCAATCTGTCTGTCTGTCACGGATATTCATTGGTCGCGGCCTCTGTCTATCATGGAAATCCAAGTCGCTGATTGGTCGTGGCAAAACGCCCACGACCATTGCCACGACCAATCAGCGACGGGCACAGTCCGGCAGAAAAATGGCCGCTCCTTCCTCCCCGCAGTCAGTGCCCGCTCCATACTCCCCTCCAGTCAGCCCTCACACAGGGTTTATGGCAGTGTTAATGGACCGCGTTATGCCGCCGTGTAACACACTCTATTAACGCAGCTATTAACCCTGTGTGACCAACTTTTTACGCGCATATTGATGCGTATGCAGCATCAATAGTAAAAATATCTAAGGTTACAAATGATAATAATAAAAAAAAGGTTATTCTCACCCTCCGACGTGGCGCACTGTACTCAGCAGTGCAATCGGCAGGTTCCAGTGCCAAGGATGCTATGCGAGAAGGACCTTCCATGACGTCACGGTTTTGTGACCACGACGTCATCACAGGTCCTACGCTCATACCAACCCTGTTACCGGAAGCTGCCGCGTGCACCGCACACAGGCGCCAGGACTTCAAGGGGCTCTTTGGAAGGTGAGTATATGTTTATTTTTTATTTTAAGTCTTTTTTAACCACGCATATAGTGCCCACATTGCCATATACTACGTGGCTGCTATGTACTACGTGGGCAGTGTTATATACTATGTGGGCTGCGTTATATACTACATGGCTGCTATATACTATGTGGGCAGTGTTTTTTACTATGTGGCCAGTGTTATATACTGCGTCGGCTGCGTTATATACTACATGGCTGCTATATACCACGTGGGCAGTGTTATATACTGTGTGGGCTGCATTATATACTGCATGGCTGCTATATACTACGTGCCTAGTGTTATATACTATGTGGGCAATGTTATACACTGCGTGGGCTGTGTTATATACTGTTTGGGCTGTGTTATATACTGTGTGGCCACTGTTATATACTGCGTGGCCTGTATTAACGCATCGGGTATTCAAGAATATGTCGTGGCCTGTGCTATATACTATGTGGCTGCTATATCTAATATATAATTGCCTAGAATACTACTTCCTGCAATTTGTGCCAACTTCCGTGGCTTTGTCCGGAGCTAATGTCCGGAGCTAATGTCCGGAGCTAATGTCCGGAAATAAGTGACGTCAACAGTGTCCAGTGTCTGATTGGTTGCCGCCTGCTGCGAGCGACCAATCAGAAACGTGCCGTACTGTGACTCACTCCGCCCGCCATTTTGGTGTGATTTTTGAATTTTTACCTCACAGCAAGTTTCTACTGCGTGGAGGCGGGCCCAGTGACGTTGCTCTTCAAGCTCCTGCCGAATTTCGTCAAAAAAATGATAATACCATTTACCAAAACTATATATATTTAGTTGTGAAGTGGTTCAGTGACATTTTCACACCAATTTTGAACTTTTGTTTGGTGTTTTCTCCATATACTGCCTATTATTTTTGTTCTTTCTTACTATTATTTATTAATTGTATTATTCTTACATTTGAATAAATAAAGTATATATGGATTCTAGACTCCCGATTCTTTAGAATCGGGCTGCCATCTAGTATATATATATATATATATATATATATATATATACATATATATATATATATATATATATATGTATATCCATCCTTATAGAGTGATGTATCCAGTCATGGCTGAACATGTTGGCACTCTTGAAATTGTTCCAGAAGTTGATGAAGTATTTGTCCCAGAGAATTATTGCACTGTATTCATACTCACACTGACATGGTCAATACACAAACCCAGACTCATATTAACCCCTTCATGACCCAGCCTATTTTGACCTTAAAGACCTTGCCGTTTTTTGCAATTCTGACCAGTGTCCCTTTATGAGGTAATAACTCAGGAACGCTTCAACGGATCCTAGCGGTTCTGAGATTGTTTTTTCATGACATATTGGGCTTCATGTTAGTGGTAAATTTAGGTCAATAAATTATGTGTTTATTTGTGATAAAAACGGAAATTTGGCAAAAATTTTGAAAATTTTGCAATTTTCACATTTTGAATTTTTATTCTGTTAAACCAGAGAGATATGTGACACAAAATAGTTAATAAATAACATTTCCCACATGTTTACTTTACATCAGCACAATTTTGGAAACAAAATTTTTTTTTGTTAGGAAGTTATAAGGGTTTTAAATTTGACCAGCGATTTCTCATTTTTACAACGAAATTTACAAAACCATTTTTTTTAGGGACCACCTCACATTTGAAGTCAGTTTGAGGGGTCTATATGGCTGAAAATACCCAAACGTGACACCATTCTAAAAACTGCACCCCTCAAGGTACTCAAAACCACATTCAAGAAGTTTATTAACCCTTCAGGTGCTTCACAGCAGCAGAAGCAACATGGAAGGAAAAAATGAACATTTAACTTTTTAGTCACAAAAATTATCTTTTAGCAACAATTTTTTTATTTTCCCAATGGTAAAAGGAGAAACTGAACCACGAAAGTTGTTGTCCAATTTGTCCTGAGTACGCTGATACCTCATATGTGGGGGTAAACCACTGTTTGGGCACACGGCAGGGCTTGGAAGGGAAGGAGCGCCATTTGACTTTTTGAATCAAAAATTGGCTCCACTCTTTAGCGGACACCATGTCACGTTTGGAGAGCCCCCGTGTGCCTAAAAATTGGAGCTCCCCCACAAGTGACCCCATTTTGGAAACAAGACGCCCCAAGGAACTTATCTAGATGCATAGTGAGCACTTTGAACCCCCAGGTGCTTCACAAATTGATCCGTAAAAATGAAAAAGTACTTTTTTTTCACAAAAAAATTCTTTTAGCCTCAATTTTTTCATTTTCACATGGGCAACAGGATAAAATGGATCCTAAAATGTGTTGGGCAATTTCTCCTGAGTACACCAATACCTCACATGTGGGGGTAAACCACTGTTTGGGCACATGGTAAGGCTCGGAAGGGAAGGAGCGCCATTTGACTTTTTGAATGAAAAATTATTTCCATCGTTAGCGGACACCATGTCGCGTTTGGATAGCTCCTGTGTGCCTAAACATTGGCGCTCCCCCACAAGTGACCCCATTTTGGAAACTAGACCCCCCAAGGAACTTATTTAGATGCCTAGTGAGCACTTTAAACCCTCAGGTGCTTCACAAATTGATCTGTAAAAATGAAAAAGTACTTTTTTTTCACAAAAAAATTCTTTTCGCCTCAATTTTTTCATTTTCACATGGGCAGTAGGATAAAATGGATCATAAAATTTGTTGGGCAATTTCTCCCGAGTACGCCGATACCTCATATGTGGGGGTAAACCACAGTTTGGGCACTCGGCAGGGCTCGGAAGGGAAGGCGCGCCATTTGACTTTTTGAATGGAAAATTAGGTTCAATTGTTAGCGGACACCATGTCGCGTTTGGAGAGCCCCTGTGTGCCTAAACATTGGAGCTCCCCCACAAGTGACCCCATTTTGGAAACTAGACCCCCCAAGGAACTTATCTAAATGCATATTGAGCACTTTAAACCCCCAGGTGCTTCACAGAAGTTTATAATGCAGAGCCATGAAAATAAAAAATAATTTTTCTTTCCTCAAAAATGATTTTTTAGCCTGGAATTTCCTATTTTGCCAAGGATAATAGGAGAAATTGGACCCCAAATATTGTTGTCCAGTTTGTCCTGAGTAGGCTGATACCCCATATGTGGGGGTAAACCACTGTTTGGGCGCACGGCAGGGCTCGGATGGGATGGCACGCCATTTGGCTTTTTAAATGGAAAATTAGCTCCAATCATTAGCGGACACCATGTCACGTTTGGAGAGCCCCTGTGTGCCTAAACATTGGAGATCCCCCAGAAATGACCCCATTTTGGAAACTAGACCCCCAAAGGAACTAATCTAGATGTGTGGTGAGGACTTTGAACCCCCAAGTGCTTCACAGAAGTTTATAACGCAGAGCCATGAAAATAAAAATAAAAAATTATTTTCTCAAAAATGATCTTTTAGCCTGCAATTTTTTATTTTCCCAAGGGTAACAGGAGAAATTTGACCCCAAAAGTTGTTGTCCAGTTTCTCCTGAGTACGCTGATACCCCATATGTGGGGGTAAATCAGTGTTTGGGCACATGCCGGGGCTCGGAAGTGAAGTAGTGACGTTTTGAAATGCAGACTTTGATGGAATGCTCTGTGGGCGTCACGTTGTGTTTGCAGAGCCCCTGATGTGGCTTAACAGTAGAAACCCCCCACAAGTGACCCCATTTTGGAAACTAGACCCCGAACTTATCTAGATGTGTGGTGAGCACTTTGAACCCCCAAGTGCTTCATAGAAGTTTATAATGCAGAGCCGTGAAAATAATAAATACGTTTTCTTTCCTCAAAAATAATTATTTAGCCCAGAATTTTTTATTTTTCCAAGGGTTACAGGAGAAATTGGACCTCAAAAGTTGTTGTCCAGTTTCTCCTGAGTACGCTGATACCCCATGTGTGGGGGTAAACCACTGTTTGGGCACACGTCGGGGCTCAGAAGGGAAGTAGTGACTTTTGAAATGCAGACTTTGATGGAATGGTCTGCGGGCGTCACATTGCGTTTGCAGAGCCCCTGGTGTGCCTAAACAGTAGAAACCCCCCACAAGTGACCCCATTTTAGAAACTAGACCCCCCAAGGAACTTATCTAGATATGTGGTGAGCACTTTGAACCCCCAAGTGCTTCACAGACGTTTACAACGCAGAGCCGTGAAAATAAAAAATCATTTTTCTTTCCTCAAAAATTTTGTTTTAGCAAGCATTTTTTTAGATTCACAAGGGTAACAGGAGAAATTGGACCCCAGTAATTGTTGCGCAGTTTATCCTGAGTATGCTGGTACCCCATATGTGGGGGTAAACCACTGTTTGGGCACACGTCAGGGCTCGGAAGTGAGGGAGCACCATTTGACTTTTTGAATACGAGATTGGCTGGAATCAATGGTGGCGCCATGTTGCGTTTGGAGACCCCTGATGTGCCTAAACAGTGGTAACCCCTCAATTCTACCTCCAACACTAACCCCCCCACACCCCTAACTCTAATCCCAACTGTAGCCATAACCCTAATCACAACCCTAATCACAACCCTAATTCCAACCCTAACCCTAAGGCTATGTGCCCACGTTGCGGATTCGTGTGAGATATTTCCGCACCATTTTTGAAAAATCCGCGGGTAAAAGGCACTGCGTTTTACCTGCGGATTTTCCGCGGATTTCCAGTGTTTTTTGTGCGGATTTCACCTGCGGATTCCTATTGAGGAACAGGTGTAAAACGCTGCGGAATCCGAACAAAGAATTGACATGCTGCGGAAAATACAACGCAGCGTTTCCGCGCGGTATTTTCCGCACCATGGGCACAGCGGATTTGGTTTTTCATATGTTTACATGGTACTGTACACCTGATGGAACACTGCTGCGAATCTGCAGCGGCCAATCCGCAGCCAAATCCGCACCGTGTGCACATGGCCTAATTCTAAAGGTATGTGCACATGCTGCGGAAAAGCAGCAGTTTCCCATGAGCTTACAGTTCAATGTAAACCTACGGGAAACAAAAATCGCTGCACACATGCTGCGGAAAAACTGCACGGAAACGCAGAGGTTTACATTCCGCAGCATGTCACTTCTTTGTGCGGATTCCGCAGCGGTTTTACAACTGCTCCAATAGAAAATCGCAATTGTAAAACCACAGTGAAATGTGCAGAAAAAACGCGGTAAATCCGCCATAAATCCGCAGCGGTTTAGCACTGCGGATTTATCAAATCCGCAGCGGAAAAATCCGCAGAGGACCAGAATACGTGTGCACATACCGAAACCCTAACCCTAGCCCTAACCCTAACCCTACCCCTAACCCTACCCCTAACCCTAACCCTAACCCTACCCCTAACCCTAACCCTAACCCTACCCCTAACCCTACCCCTAACCCTAACCCTAACCCTACCCCTAACCCTAACCCTACCCCTAACCCTAACCCTATTCTAACATTAGTGGAAAAAAAAAAGTCTTTATTTTTTTATTGTCCCTACCTATGGGGGTGACAAAGGGGGGGGGGGTCATTTATTATTTGTTTTATTTTGATCACTGAGATATAATCTATCTCAGTGATCAAAATGCACTTTGGAACGAATCTGCCGGCCGGCAGATTCGGCTGGCGTACTGCGCATGCGCCCGCCATTTTGGAAGATGGCGGCACCCAGGGAGAAGACGGACGGGACCCCGGGAGGATCGGTAAGTATGATGGGGTGGGGGGGACCACGGGGGGGGGGGGTCGGAGCACGGGGGTGGGGGAATCGGAGCGCGGCAGGCGTGGAACGGAGCACGGGGGGGTGGAACGGAGCACGGGGGGGTGGATCGGAGTGCAGGGGGGGTGATTGGAGCACGGGGGGGTGATTGGAGCACGGGGGGAGCGGACAAGAGCACGGGGGGAGCGGAGCACTGGACGGAGGGGAGCCGGAGCAGAGTACCGGCCAGATCGGGGGGCTGGGGGGGCGATCGGTGGGGTGGGGTGGGGGCACACTAGTATTTCCAGCCATGGCCGATGATATTTGAAGACACAAAAGAGAATAGTAAAACCAAAAACACTCAGTTTGAAAAAATGTTGCAGTAATCCGCAAGTGCTAGTAAAAGATGTAAAAAACAGGGTATTTGGTTGATACGTTTTTTGCAAAAAATGTATACTAAGCTGCTCTACCAATATTGCAGCATCGGCCATGGCTGGATTGTAATATTTCACCCGTTATAATGGGTGAAATATTACAAATCGCTCTGATTGGCAGTTTCACTTTCAACAGCCAATCAGAGCGATCGTAGCCACGAGGGGGTGAAGCCACCCCCCTGGGCTAAACTACCACTCCCCCTGTCCCTGCAGATCGGGTGAAATGGGAGTTAACCCTTTCACCCGGCCTGCAGGGACGCGATCTTTCCATGACGCCACATAGGCGTCATAGGTCGGATTGGCACCGACTTTCATGACGCCTACGTGGCCTCATGGGTCGGGAAGGGGTTAAAGGGATAAGCCAAGAGTTAACATAACATATTTTAAAAGGATGACAATAAGAGTTTTTTAAAAAAATCAATACACAAATATTTATTAAACACCACATAATCAGTTAGAAAAACACATGCATATAAAATACAGATTAAGGACACCATAAAATGGAATCCAGTACGATATCAATCATGAAAATCAAATGTGAACAATAAGGGAAGAGTAAGCCCTAATTTTTAAGTAAAGTGAGTAAGCCCCCCACTTTCAAGCCGTGACCCTCTCTATTGCTTAGTAGCAATCACTGTGTAACCCATTGTACCTACTGTCAACCATTCACATTTGATTTTCATGATTGATATCTTATTGGATTCTATTTTATGGTGTCCTTAATCTGTATTTTATATGCATGTGTTTTTCTAATTGATTATGTGGTGTTTAATAAAGATTTGTGTATTGATTTTTAAAAAACTCCTATTTGTCCTCCTTTTGAAAAATATCACACTGACATGAACAGCACTGTTTTAGCAACAGTACATTTCAGGCTGGTGTGGTAAAAAGATGAAAAGTAAAATGCTTAAAAAATAGAAGTGTTAATTTACTTTTTATCAATTAACAAAATGCAAAGTTTATGTACAAAAAAGAGATCTAAATCAAATCAATATATGGCATGAACTCATTTTATCTTCTAAACAGAATCAAAGCATCAATTTTTCTAGGTACACTTACGCTTAGTTTTTGAAGGAACTCAGCAGAAGGTTGTTCCAATCTTCTTGAATAACTAATCACATATATTTTGTGGATGTAGGCTTGTGTAAATCCTATTGTCTCTTCATGTAATCCCAGACAAATTTGATGATGTTAAGATCAGGGCTCTGCAGGGGGCCATATCATCACTTTCAGGACTCCTTGTTCTTCTTTTGACTGATAGTTTGCGGTCATTGTTCTGCTGCAGAATAAATCTGGAGCCAATCAGATTTCTGCCTGATGATATTGCATGATGAGTAAGTATCTGCGTCTATTTCTCAGCATTGGGGACACCAAGAAATTGTCAGCATTGAGGACCAAAGACCCAGTGCTCGGAAATAGATATTTAGTACATCATATGAAAGGCACATCATGCTCACTTCGCTTTGAAATCCAAAGATGTCCGGCAGTGCCATTAGCTCATAGCTGGCAGCAACAATTGGAACCCAGCTACATCCATCTACTGTTTGAAGAAGTCTGTCCAGAAGTGGTCTCCATGGAAGAACTGTGGCCAAAATTCATACTTTTGACAAATATAAATACTGTATGGCAAGTGACTCATATATATATATATATATATATATATATATATATATATATATATTGTAGCGTGGCTAAAGGTCATGTGATTAATGTACGGTATGTATCGCAGAGGTGGGTGGCCCTGTGATGGAAGCCTGGGTATGTTTTGCTCAAGCAGATCTACTGCTTAGGGATTTGTTTACATTGGGAAGGCTTCCAGGTGATTGGAGAGATGGGTGGGTTCAGTCACCTACAAACACACCCTAAGAGGCGTGTTTGAATACCTAAGATGGTTTTGTGTTGAAGGACCTGTGGTGATGTCACACTCACCTGACTGGCCATGTGACAGGTATCTGGGTGTGGTTACACTTATGTAAAGAGGTGTGTGTAGCCCATGTGGTGAGTGTGTTTGGGAGTCTGCAAGAGTGGACAGACTTCCATGTGTCCTGGCTGGACACTGCAGAGTGGCCTGTGTGTTGGACGGTTCCAAGTGGGGACAGACATCCTGAACAGCACACAGAGACCATATTTAGGCTGGAGAGCCTACGTGCTGGACATGGCACAGGCTGTATGCCTACAGGTCTGAGAGAGAGCGGAGCTCTAATATGGACATTGAGGATTCAACTGTCTGAAGTAAAACTGTTTACCTGTTGTTCCTGTTGCTATGTGGTTTATGGAGCAATAAACCTGTGAACTTTTAATGAAACGTGCCTCCAGAGTGTCATCCGCCGCACCTGAGCGAGTACAATCCCTACTATATATATATATATATATATGAATATATATAACATAGGAATTGGGATGCACAAACAAGGCAAGAAGGAGCATTAGACTGACGAATCAAAATGCTAAATATTTGGCTGGAACAGAAGGCAGTTTGCTGTGAGTCTGGAGAGTGGTACAATGACGAGTGTCTGCAGGCAACCGTTACGTATGGTAGCAGTTCCTTGAAAGTTTGAGGCTGAATATATACGGTGTATTGTGTCAACTCCATCTTAATGAATTCCAAGATAGGTTCACATTTTTTTCACATAATATATTCCACACCAAAATCTGTGTGAAATCGGGATTTTATTGATTTCAATAAGAAATGCTATGCATATTTTCTATATTTTCTGCAGGTTAAGCAGCGACTATAACACTGACCAAATAGATACAATTTTCAATTTTCCGAACAGAAATGAATCAAGTCTTTCCATTTTACGAGGAAAAAGTGTCTAGGACTTACTGAGATGGATTCTGTGTTATTTAGCTTGTGAATTCCACACGGAAGCAAAATTAAATGAGACTCAATGACATATCCAAATGCAGATTCGCAGCAGAAATCAAATGGTTGACTGAAGATTCCTGCTATGAAATCACTAGCAAATCGGCACCAAATTATTTTTCTAGCTTCATCATTTGTGCGTAAACATACCTTTTAGGCTTCATTCATTTGTCCGTTTTTAACATACGTGTTCTATTCGTATTTTCATGAATAGAATATATATTCTATAGAGTAATTCACATGTCCTATTATTTTTTTGAACATCATGTAGCCCACAAAAAAATGGAGTCATCAGTTTTCCTTCCAACTCATGGATCGAAATCACCCATACGTGTCAATAGTCAATAATGGATACATATTCAATCTGTGAAACAATTGATAGAACACATGTGAGAATATTGGCCGTGTAAAAGTGGTCCAGGGGTAGTTGTAGGCTCGGGCATCACCCACGGCTTCAATCAAAATGTTTAGGGGGTCTACTCTGGTTACTAAGGTCAACTTCTCAAATCTGTTTCAAATGGACAGGGCACAAATACAATATGGATTGTATCCATGTGATCTGTTTAAATCATGGATCAATTCATTAAAATGTGAATTTGGTATACAAGTTGGTCAAAATTTAATCATGTAATTTTTTGGGGGTCATTGGTCTACAAAAACAAAAAAACTATGTGCTATCCTTAGAAAGTGGATAAGATGCATAAGATTAAAAAACAGATGTGTAAATGTAGGTTTAAGTAGAGCTATAGTTTGAATTTCTTTGGTGATCTTAAAGTTCTGTTCTGAGGTCAGAATTTATTTGTGCTTTTGTAGAAGCCTGGCAGAGGCATAGCCAGAGATTGAGCTCAAGGAGAGGCAAAACATCTGAGTGGGCCCCTAACTGCTAAGCCTGATTACTAGCATGGTGGCGCAGCCCAATAGTGGGTACAGTGAAACTTCAGCATATGAACGCATCATTAGTGGAAACAAAATATCTACAAAGACCAAGATCTATATTACTGCCATATGGTGACTATATAATGGTAGATACCAGTTCTGCAGAACATATAATAGATTACACTACAGTTATAGATAGTAAATTAGAGCTGATGTTCTCTCTTACGGAGTTGTTCACTTTTCCCGTCTTTTCCACATGGCCCAGACAGACTTTACAACTTCTACATCCACGACTCATCTGGAGAGATCACAAGACACATTTGACTTCTCACATTTCCTGCACTGTCCCAATCTTTTCCCAACCTGCAAAAATGCCTCATCCTGCTGGTACACCAATACTGAGCAGCTGCTGCCATGTCCCTAATACTGCACCTGCTGTGTGGTACAAGAATGGCTCCTCTTACTGCCCCACATAATAATGCCCACGACTGTGCCTCTTACATAGTAATAATACCTCCTTGGTGCCCTCTAGAATTGCCCCCAAGAAAATATTAAAGCCCTGTGCAAGTGCCCTAGAAAACAGACTCCACATTTTGTCGTAGAAAGTAATAATGCTCCCTGTGCACATTTGACAATCACAGTACTCTGAGGGCCCCTAGAAAAATAATGCTTCTTATGTGCCCACTTAACATCTAATAATTGCCCCTGAGGCCCCCATGTACAGCTCCTCTATATACATTATGATGGGCCCACAGCTCCCCTATGCACAGTATAATACACCCACATCTCCTCTATACACAATATGATGTTCCCATAACTGCCCCCTGCACAATATAATGGTCCCACAGCTCCCATATACACAGTATGATTAACCTAAAGCTCCGCTATACACAAAATAATAGACCCACAGCTCCCATATAAACAGTATGATGTCCCCACATCTCACCTATACGCTGTATAATGATCTCAGAGCTTCATTATTCACAGTATGATGGGCCCACAGCTCCCCTACACAAAAAATAATGCTCCTAATGTTTCCCCCAAACACAGTATAAAAATCCACACAGTATCCTTCAGACTATATCATGGTCCCTGCATTAGCCCCCAAACTGTATAACAGCCACCACATTAGCTACCAAACTGCATAATGTCTCCCACATTTGCTCCCAATCTGTATAATATTCTCTACATTAGTTCCCAAACTGTAAAATGGCCCCCACACTATCTTCCACACTTTTTAATGGACCATGCATCAGTTCCCAAGCTGTGTAATGGCCCCCATATTATCTCCCACTGTCACGGGTGTGTCAGAAAATGCAGATTTTCATATTGCATCTGACTACAGAAGGCCCCAGCAGTTTGCTTTGCAGACTTCTTCCTGGTCCTTCTGACACTAGGACCCAGTGGCAACCTTCCTTCTACTCTAACGGACACACCTGGGACAGGGTGTTTATAATTCCCAGCTTGCTGCTGGAAGTTGTCAGTGATATTTCCATTTCCCAGTTGAGGCTTCGAGCTACAGCAGTCAGCTGTCTTCCTCTTATGTGCTGCTGGAGGATGTCTGTGCTTCTCTCTCAGTCTACTCAAGCTAAGTGTTCCCCTTGTTTGTCTATCCTCTTCTGTCTTTAGTTGTAGTGGGCATTGACTAGTGCATATCCTGTCCTCCCCAATGCCAAGCTTACTGCTAGGGTCAGGCAGAGTTTAGGTATCCTGCTCAGCGATAGGTGCAGAACCTATATAGGAATGTTAGGGCAGAGAGGTTGACTATAGATCTGCCTAGGGGTCTCCACTTCCCCTTCCCTAGTGTTGGATTCTCTTCACCTTATCCCTTCATGTTGCACTTAGTCTTTCCTACACTGTGCGTGACACCAACACTGTATAATGGCCCATTAAGAATAGCGTGGCTCCATGTGGACCCTGAGCATGGGGTCAGGAGCAAATGCCCACTCTGCTACCCCCTCTCTTTAGCTATCCTACTGAGGCCTGGGATGGCTGTTAAATGAAGGGACCAATTTTTAGTGATATTATTGTTTGCAATGTGCTAGTACACTAGCATCAGAGCAGACACTTGTTTCTGACTGAAAAAGCAAGTGTATATCTGTCACTGGCAGTGTGATAAAGTGTTTCTATGTCTGCTTTTATTCTCTGTCTTCATGATGTGGCATAAGCTAACTTCATAAACCTACTTTCACAGTCTGCTTACGGACTGCAATTTCCAGAATGACCAAGGTTTTTTTTACCTGAAATTAACAGCCTTATACGTGCCTGTGAGACTGTTGATTTAGTAAGGACATCAACGATGGTTTTGGAAATTGACGTCTGTACATAGAGTTTCAAACTAGGGCTTGTAAACCCAGTCTTATATATTAAAGGTATTGTGAGTGGCGTGGCGCATAACCAAGTAAATCAAAATTCGCTTTAGCTATTTTTCCACCATGAAATAAGAAGGGAATTGAGCAATATTGCATGTGGCCTACAGAGGTTTGTGTACCAGGGATGATTTTAAGTCCCAGTTTAGCTCTGACTGGGTCCCACTTGTCGCTGCCAATTCTGAGCTGATGTCACTGCTGTATATCTTTCAGTTTTCAAGGGAAGTATACATGATGTGTCTTTCATCTGCTGTACTAAGTTTCCTTGGCTGACCACTGAGCCTACTGTCCTCCTTGTTGCCCATTCTTCATGTCTCTTCAAAAGAGCATGAACAGCATATTTTGAAACAAAAATTTGCTTTGAAATCTTTGCTTGTAGAAGACCTTGCTGATGCAGTATTACTTCGTTTTTGCTATGCTTATCTTGTTGCTAACTTTGTCTTGCCATGGTCTTTGACCTGTGACATGAAACTGTCTTTCACAACCTCACCTTTGAAGTAGAGTGTGACTGTTCCTCACCTAGTTTTAAACTTCCTACTGATCTGTTTCTGTTTCAACTTACTGTATTTTGTGGATAATAAAAAGCACCAGATTATAAAACTCACCTCAAATTTTGGAGAGGAAGATATATAAAAAAAAGTTTTAATAACATGATGTTGTGCCATATAGTCTGCTTGTATGGTAGCTAACCTGGGGGGGGGGGGCGGCGGGGGGTCAGCGGTGGCGGATCAGGGTGCTAGGAGGCAGGTCCGCTGGTACAGGAATCGTAGACAGGAGTGGGGCGATGCTGCAGGCTCCAGACTAGTAGGAGAAGGTGTTCAGCGGTGCAGTGACTCTGCTGACATTTAGTGAAAGCTTGGAGTCTTGCACTTTCCATGGTTTTCGACGAGGTGGACTACAGGAATATGACTGCTGGAGATGCACAGATTGAGATCTCGGGAGACGAGATTTCGGTGCCAAGACCACAATATTATTATTTTTTTTCATTATTATTATTTATTGATATAGCAACATTAATTCCATGGTACTGTACATGAGAAGGGGTTACATACAAATTACAGATATCACTTACAGTAAACAAACTAACAATGACGGACTGATACAGAGGGGCGAGGACCCTGCCCTTGCGGGCTTACATTTTACAGGATTATGGGGAAGGAGACAGTAGGTTGGGGGTTGCAGGTGCTCCGGTGTTGGTGAGGCGGTAGCTTCGATAGTGATGAGGCGGCAGCGGTGTCAGTGCAGGCTGTAGGCTTTCCTAAAGAGATGAGTTTTCAGGTTCCGTCTGAAGGATCTGACTGTGGTTGATAGTCGGACGTGTTGGGGCAGAGAGTTCCAGAGGATGGGGGATATTCGGGAGAAGTCTTGGAGGCGATTGGATGAGGAGCGAATAAGTGTGGAGGAGAGAAGGAGGTCTTGGGAGGACCGGAGATCACGTGAGGGAAGATATCGGGAGATTAGTTCAGAGATATATGGAGGAGACAGGTTATGGATGGCTTTGTAGGTCAATATTAGTTATTTGAACTGGATACGCTGAGGGAATGGTAGCCAGTGAAGAGATTTGCAGAGGGGGGAAGCGGAGGAGTAGCGAGGAGAGAGATGGATTAGTCGGGCAGCAGAGTTAAGGATGGACTGGAGAGGGGCAAGGGTGTTAGCAGGGAGGCCACAGAAAAGGATGTTGCAGTAGTCAAGGCGAGAGATGATGAGGGCATGCACAAGCATTTTAGTAGATTGGGGGTTGAGGAAAGGACGGATCCTGGAGATATTTTTGAGCTGGAGGCGACAGGAGGTGGAAAGAGCTTGGATGTGTGGTGTGAAGGACAGGGCAGAGTCGAAGGTTACTCCGAGGCAGCGGACTTCGGGTACAGGGGAAAGCATGATGTCATTGACTGCGATAGATAGGTCAGGTAAGGAAGATTTGTGGGATGGAGGAAAGATGATGAGTTCAGATTTGTCCACATTGAGTTTGAGGAAGCGAGAGGAGAAGAAGGAGGATATGGCTGATAGGCACTCTGGGATTCTGGACAGCAGAGCGGTGACATCTGGGCCAGAGAGGTAGATCTGATTGTCATCAGCATAGAGGTGGTACTAGAATCGATGGGACTTTAAGAGTTGTCCCAAGCCAAGTGTATAGATTGAGAAGAGTAGGGGTCCTAGAACAGAGCCTTGGGGGACTCCAACAGAGAGAGGGTGGGATGAGGTAGTGTGGGAGTGGGACACGCTGAATGTGCGGTTGGAAAGGTACGAAGCGATCCAGGATAGGGCGAGGTCTTTGATGCCAAAGGAGGAGAGGATCTGTAGTAGGAGGCAGTGGTCAACTGTGTCGAAGGCAGAGGACAGGTCTAGAAAGAGGAGTACAGGGTATTGTCCAGTAGCTTTGGCGGTAAGTAGGTCGGGTGATTTTGGTCAGGGCAGTCTCAGTTGAGTGATGGGGGCGAAAACCAGATTGTAGATTGTTGAGCAACAAGTTAGATGAGAGGTGGGAGGAGTGTTCAGCATGGATGTGCTGTTCCAGAAGTTTGGAAGCGAATGGGAGCAGCGATATTGGGCGATAGCTGGACATAGCAGTTGGATCGAGGGTTGGCTTTTTAAGGATAGGCGTGATTGTGGCATGTTTGAACGCAGAGGGGAAGGTGCCAGAAGTTAGTGATAGGTTGAAGAGGTGGGTTAGGGATGGGATAAGTGTGGTGGTGAGGTTGGGGAGGAGGTGGGATGGGATGGGGTCGAGCGCACAGGTGGTGAGGTGCGATTTGGAGAGGAGACAATTAAGCCCCCCTTCAGTGATGTTGGATAGGGAGGTTATGGGGTTTGGGCATTGGTCTGGTATACAAAGGGGTTGTGGTGGTTGAACAATGAAGACTTGCCTTGTTTGGTCGATCTTATTTTTAAAGTGTGTGGCAAAGTCCTCAGCAGAGATGGAGGGGGCAGTGGGGGGCGGAGGAGGGAGTTAAAGGTTTTGAATAACTGCTTGAGGTTGTAGGATAGGGAAGATACGAGGGTTGTGAAGTAGGCCTGTTTAGCTGAGGTAAGTGCAGATTTAAAAGCGAGTGTTGCTTGTTTGAATACAGTGAAGTCATCTTGCGAGTGTGTGTTCTTCCAATGCCGTTCCGCAACCCTGGACACTTGCCGGAGCTTTTTGGTGGTGTTATTGTGCCAAGGTTGTCTATTGATACGTCGCACTCTGCCATGGACGAGAAGGGCAACCGTGTCAATAGCTGATGCGAGGGTGGCATTGTAGAAAGCAGTGGCAGTGTCTGTATCGTGGAGTGAGGATATGGATGCCAGTGGTAGGATGGAGTCAGAGAGTGTGCGGGTGTCTAGGTGTGCAAGGTTTCTGCGTGGGTGAGCATGTTGCTGGACATGGATGACTGGTAAGGAGGACAGGGATGAGAAGATGAGCAGATGGTGGTCGGATAGAGGGAGAGGGGAGGTGGTGAAGTTAGATAGAGAGCAGAGACGGGTGAATACCAGGTCTAGTGTATGCCCGTCCGTGTGGGTGGCTGCAGAGGACCACTGAGTAAGTCCAAAGGATGAGGTAAGGGACAGAAGTTTGGAGGCTGTTGACTGAAGGGTATCAATGGGGATGTTGAAGTCACCCATGATGATGGTGGGAATGTCAGCAGAGAGAAAGTGAAGAAGCCAGGTGGAGAATTGGTCAATAAAGGCAATGGCCGGGCCCGGAGGTCGGTATATGACGGCCACTTGGAGGTTGGAGGGAGAGTAGATGCGGACAGAATGGACTTCAAAAGAGAGGAGGATAAGGGAGGGAAGAGGCGGGATTGAGTTAAAGGTGCAGTTTGAAGAAAGGAGAAGACCCACTCCTCAACCATGTTTGTTGCCGGGTCGAGGGGTGTGGGTGAACTGGAGGCCTCCGTAACACAGTGCAGCAGGGGAGGCGGTGTCAGAGGGTGTTAGCCATGTTTCTGTGAGGCCAAGGAAGGCAAGATTGCGGGAGAGAAAAAGGTCGTGAATCACATGAAGCTTATTGCAGATTGAGCGGGCATTCCAGAGTGCTCCAGAGAGAGGGAGCAGGGGGGTGGGCTTCAGGGGCATGGGTTTTATGTTGGAAAGATTGCGGTAGTTCATATTAGATAGGGAGCGATAGGAGGGAGTAGTAATGGGAGGTATGAGATGTGGGGGTCCAGGGATGGGAGATATGTCTCCAGCAGTGAGGAGAAGCAGAGAGAGAGAGCAGGTGGGAGAAAGAGAGTGCCCGATTTTTTTTTATGTGTTTTTAGGAAAGATTTGATGTTGAGGAGCAGGTCAGCAGAGGACAGGTGGGGAGGTAAGAGGGAGGGGGAGATGATTACTAGGTTAGAGAGTGCTGGGCTTTGTGATAGCGAAGGAGAGAGAGGACTAGTGGAACAAACACTGTAGGGGCATATGTAAACATGGTGAAAGAGTAAGATGGGTTAATAGAAAAGCTAGATACAAGTAATAAGAAGTGCTTACTCAGAAGACGCACCCAGAAGAAACAGAGCATAGAGTGGAGTCCTGACTCCTGCCGTGACTAACTGCCATTGAAATAACTGCGGCGCCTGTATGCTTAGCTGCGTAATGCTTTGCTGCAGGGATGCGCGTGCCTGACCCCACACGCGTGTCCCCCTTAAAATGCTACTAAATTTATAGGACTGAGTAAAGGATCAGGTGAGAGGGATTGTGGGTCCTTATTTGGGATAAATTAGCAATTGGCCAACACCCCAAGGGAGGTTACATGATCAAAGGCACTGAGACTGGCTGCAAACATATGCTCTAACACCTTGACCACAATAATATCTCCTGTGACCCCAGCATGGAGGGACAGCAGTAAAGGCCCCTTCACATTTAGCGACGCTGCAGCGATACCGACAACGATCCGGATCGCTGCAGCGTCGCTGTTTGGTCGCTGGAGAGCTGTCACACAGACCGCTCTCCAGCGACCAACGATGCCGGTAACCAGGGTAAACATCGGGTAACTAAGCGCAGGGCCGCGCTTAGTAACCCGATGTTTACCCTGGTTACCATGCTAAAAGTAAAAAAAAACAAACACTACATACTTACCTACAGCCGTCTGTCCTCCAGCGCTGCGCTCTGCTTCTCTGCTCTCCTCCTGTACTGTCTGGGAGCCGGAAAGCAGAGCGGTGACGTCACCGCTCTGCTTTCCGGCTCCCAGACAGTACAGGAGGAGAGCAGAGCACAGCGCTGGAGGACAGACGGCTGTAGGTAAGTATGTACTGTTTGTTTTTTTTACTTTTAGGATGGTAACCAGGGTAAACATCGGGTTACTAAGCGCGGCCCTGCGCTTAGTTACCCGATGTTTACCCTGGTTACCAGTGAAGACATCGCTGGATCGGTGTCACACACGCCGATCCAGCGATGTCTCCAGGGAGTCCAGCGACGAAATAAAGTTCTGGACTTTATTCAGCGACCAACGATCTCCCAGCAGGGGCCTGATCGTTGGTCGCTGTCACACATAACGATTTCATTAACGATATCGTTGCTACGTCACAAATAGCAACGATATCGTTAACAATATCGTTATGTGTGAAGGTACCTTAAGTAGTACAATGCAACAAATGAATTTAGCAAACATTCAACAGGCACATTAAAGGGGAAGGTGCAGGATGATAGGCGGCACATATGCGCATGTATTTTCCCGAACTTCACCTAATTGAAAACCATGGAAAGTGCAGGAGCTTGAGCCTATCACAAAATGTTGGTGGAGCCACCACACCGCCGAGCAACCTTCTCCAACAGCCAGGGGCCCACATCTTTGCCCTACTCCTGCCACTGCTGCCAGCTTCATGCAGCAGCGACTCTGGTTCCCCGCCCCCTGTCGGCAAGTTACATTCGAATTATAGGATGTGCCTCCTTTCCCCCAAAAAAATATTTTGAGGGAAATAAAGTGCATCTTATAATTAGAAAAATGCGGTATATATGAAAATGATGATTAGCTGTTGGGCGCAGAGATTCTCCCACTGCAGAGGGTGGATCCTGTTATGTTTGCTAATGACAGGTGTTATGAAGGCAATCCAGAAACACAGTGTGCTTAGCGATCAGAGCGCACACAGTGATCTGACAAATACCCAAAAATACAAGAACGAGCTCTGAGACGTGGAAACTCTGTAGACTGCACACCTGATCCTATCCTAAACACAACTAAAAGCGGCTGTGGATTGCGCCTAACAACTACCTAGGCAACTCGGCACAGCCTAAGAAACTAGCTAGCCTGAAGATAGAAAAATAGGCCTGACTTGCCCCAGAGAAATTCCCCAAAGGAAAAGGCAGCCCCCCACATATAATGACTGTGAGTAAGATGAAAAGACAAAACGTAGGGATGAAATAGATTCAGCAAAGTGGGGCCCGATATTCTAGGACAGAGCGAGGACAGTAAAGCGAACTTTGCAGTCTACAAAAAACCCTAAAGCAAAACCACGCAAAGGGGGCAAAAAAAACCCACCGTGCCGAACTAACGGCACGGCAGTACACCCTTTGCGTCTCAGAGCTTCCAGCAAAACAAAAGACAAGCTGGACAGAAAAAAAGCAACAAAAAAGCAAAAGGCACTTAGCTATACAGAGCAGCAGGTCACAGGAACAATCAGGAGAAGCTCAGATCCAACACTGAAACATTGACAAGGAGCAAGGATAGCAGCATCAGGCGGAGTTAAGTAATGAAGCAGTTAACGAGCTCACCAGAACACCTGAGGGAGGAAGCTCAGAAGCTGCAGTACCACTTGTGACCACAGGAGTGAATTCAGCCACAGAATTCACAACAGTACCCCCCCCTTGAGGAGGGGTCACCGAACCCTCACCAGAGCCCCCAGGCCGACCAGGATGAGCCGCATGAAAGGCACGAACAAGATCGGAAGCATGAACATCAGAGGCAAAAACCCAGGAATTATCTTCCTGAGCATAACCCTTCCATTTAACCAGATACTGGAGTTTCCGTCTAGAAACACGAGAATCCAAAATCTTCTCCACAATATACTCCAATTCCCCCTCCACCAAAACCGGGGCAGGAGGCTCAACAGATGGAACCATAGGTGCCACGTATCTCCGCAACAACGACCTATGGAATACATTATGTATGGAAAAGGAGTCTGGGAGGGTCAAACGAAAAGACACAGGATTGAGAACCTCAGAAATCCTATACGGACCAATAAAACGAGGTTTAAATTTAGGAGAGGAAACCTTCATAGGAATATGACGAGAAGATAACCAAACCAGATCCCCAACACGAAGTCGGGGACCCACACGGCGTCTGCGATTAGCGAAAAGTTGAGCTTTCTCCTGGGACAAGATCAAATTGTCCACTACCTGAGTCCAGATCTGCTGCAACCTATCCACCACAGAATCCACACCAGGACAGTCCGAAGACTCAAACTGTCCTGAAGAGAAACGAGGATGGAACCCAGAATTGCAAAAAAATGGAGAAACCAAGGTAGCCGAGCTGGCCCGATTATTAAGGGCGAACTCAGCCAACGGCAAAAAGGACACCCAATCATCCTGGTCTGCAGAAACAAAACATCTCAGATATGTTTCCAAGGTCTGATTGGTTCATTCGGTCTGGCCATTAGTCTGAGGATGGAAAGCCGAGGAAAAGGATAGGTCAATGCCCATCCTACCACAAAAGGCTCGCCAAAACCTTGAAACAAACTGGGAACCTCTGTCAGAAACAATATTCTCAGGAATGCCATGCAACCGAACCACATGCTGAAAGAACAAAGGTACCAAATCAGAGGAGGAAGGCAATTTAGCCAAGGGCACCAGATGGACCATTTTAGAAAAGCGATCACAGACCACCCAAATGACTGACATCTTTTGAGAAACGGGAAGGTCAGAAATGAAATCCATCGAAATATGTGTCCAAGGCCTCTTTGGGTCCGGCAAGGGCAAAAGCAACCCACTGGCACGAGAACAGCAGGGCTTAGCCCTAGCACAAATCCCACAGGACTGCACAAAAGTACGTACATCCCGTGACAGAGATGGCCACCAGAAGGATCTAGCCACTAACTCTCTGGTACCAAAGATTCCAGGATGACCAGCCAACACCGAACAATGAAGTTCAGAGATAAGTTTATTAGTCCACCTATCAGGGACGAACAGTTTCTCTGCTGGACAACGATCAGGTTTATTCGCCTGAAATTTTTGCAGCACCCGCCGCAAATCAGGGGAGATGGCAGACACAATGACTCCTTCCTTGAGGATACCCGCTGGCTCAGATAAACCCAGAGAGTCGGGCACAAAACTCCTAGACAGAGCATCCGCCTTCACATTTTTAGAGCCCGGAAGGTACGAAATCACAAAGTCGAAGCGGGCAAAAAATAACGACCAACGGGCCTGTCTAGGATTCAAGCGCTTGGCAGACTCGAGATAAGTCAAGTTCTTATGATCAGTCAATACCACCACGCGATGCTTAGCTCCTTCAAGCCAATGACGCCACTCCTCGAATGCCCACTTCATGGCCAGCAACTCTCGATTGCCCACATCATAATTACGCTCAGCGGGCGAAAACTTCCTAGAAAAGAAAGCACATGGTTTCATCACTGAGCAATCAGAACCTCTCTGTGACAAAACCGCCCCTGCTCCAATCTCAGAAGCATCAACCTCGACCTGGAACGGAAGAGAAACATCTGGCTGACACAACACAGGGGCAGAACAAAAACGACGCTTCAACTCCTGAAAAGCTTCCACAGCAGCAGAAGACCAATTAACCAAATCAGCACCCTTCTTGGTTAAATCGGTCAATGGTTTGGCAATGCTAGAAAAATTACAGATGAAGCGACGATAAAAATTAGCAAAGCCCAGGAACTTTTGCAGACTTTTCAGAGATGTCGGCTGAATCCAATCCTGGATGGCTTGGACCTTAGCTGGATCCATCTCGATAGTAGAAGGGGTAAAGATGAACCCTAAAAATGAAACTTTCTGCACACCGAAGAGACACTTTGATCCCTTCACAAACAAAGAGTTAGCACGCAGGACCTGAAAAACCATTCTGACCTGCTTCACATGAGACTCCCAATCATCTGAGAAGATCAAAATGTCATCCAAGTAAACAATCAGGAATTTATCCAGATACTCACGGAAGATGTCATGCATAAAAGACTGAAACACAGATGGAGCATTGGCAAGTCCGAACGGCATCACTAGATACTCAAAATGACCCTCGGGCGTATTGAATGCAGTTTTCCATTCATCTCCTTGCCTGATTCTCACCAGATTATACGCACCACGAAGATCTATCTTAGTGAACCAACTAGCCCCCTTAATCCGAGCAAACAAGTCAGATAACAATGGCAAGGGATACTGAAATTTAACAGTGATCTTATTTAGAAGGCGGTAATCAATACACGGTCTCAGCGAACCATCCTTCTTGGCTACAAAGAAGAACCCTGCTCCCAGTGGTGATGACGATGGGCGAATATGTCCCTTCTCCAGGGATTCCTTCACATAACTGCGCATAGCGGCGTGTTCGGGCACGGATAAATTAAATAATCGACCTTTAGGGAATTTACTACCAGGAATCAAATTGATAGCACAATCACAATCCCTATGCGGAGGTAGAGCATCAGACTTGGGCTCTTCAAATACATCCTGATAATCAGACAAGAACTCTGGGACCTCAGAAGGGGTGGATGACGAAATCGACAAAAATGGAACATCACCATGTACCCCCTGACAACCCCAGCTGGATACCGACATGGAATTCCAATCCAATACTGGATTATGGGTTTGTAGCCATGGCAACCCCAACACGACCACATCATGCAGATTATGCAACACCAGAAAGCGAATAACTTCCTGATGTGCAGGAGCCATGCACATGGTCAGCTGGGCCCAGTATTGAGGTTTATTCTTGGCCAAAGGTGTAGCATCAATTCCTCTCAATGGAATAGGACACCGCAAAGGCTCCAAGAAAAACCCACAACGTTTAGCATAATCCAAATCCATCAGATTCAGGGCAGCGCCCGAATCCACAAACGCCATGACAGAAAACGACGACAAAGAGCATATCAAGTTAATGGACAGAAGGAATTTGGACTGTACAGTACCAATGACGGCAGACCTAGCGGACCGCTTAGTGCGCTTAGGACAATCAGAAATAGCATGAGTGGAATCACCACAGTAGAAACACAGACCATTCAGACGTCTGTATTCCTGCCGTTCAACTCTAGTCATAGTCCTATCGCACTGCATAGGCTCAGGTTTAACCTCAGGCAGTACCGCCAAATGGTGCACAGATTTACGCTCGCGCAAGCGTCGACCGATCCGAATGGCCAAAGACAAAGACTCATTCAAACCAGCAGGCATAGGAAATCCCACCATGACATCCTTAAGAGCCTCAGAGAGACCCTTTCTGAACAAAGCTGCCAGCGCAGGTTCATTCCACTGAGTGAGTACTGACCATTTCCTAAATTTCTGACAATATACTTCTATATCATCCTGACCCTGGCACAAAGCCAGCAAATTTTTCTCAGCCTGATCCACTGAATTAGGCTCATCGTACAGCAATCCGAGCGCCAGGAAAAACGCATCGACACTACTCAATGCAGGGTCTCCTGGCGCAAGAGAAAATGCCCAGTCTTGAGGGTCGCCGCGCAAAAAAGAAATAATAATCAAAACCTGTTGAATAGGATTACTAGAAGAATGAGGTTTCAAGGCCAGAAATAGCTTACAATTATTTTTGAAACTTAGAAACTTAGTTCTATCTCCAAAAAACAAATCAGGAATAGGAATTCTTGGTTCTAACATAGATTTCTGATCAATAGTATCTTGAATTTTTTGTACATTTATAACGAGATTATCCATTGAAGAGCACAGACCCTGAATATCCATGTCCACACCTGTGTCCAGAATCACCCAAATGTCTAGGGGAAAAAAAAAAAGTGAACACAGAGCAGAAAAAAAAAAAAAAAAAAGATGTCAGAACTTTTTCTTTCCCTCTATTGAGAATCATTAGTTTGGCTCCTTGTACTGTTATGTTTGCTAATGACAGGTGTTATGAAGGCAATCCAGAAACACAGTGTGCTTAGCGATCAGAGCGCACACAGTGATCTGACAAATACCCAAAAATACAAGAACGAGCTCTGAGACGTGGAAACTCTGTAGACTGCACACCTGATCCTATCCTAATCACAACTAAAAGCGGCTGTGGATTGCGCCTAACAACTACCTAGGCAACTCGGCACAGCCTAAGAAACTAGCTAGCCTGAAGATAGAAAAATAGGCCTGACTTGCCCCAGAGAAATTCCCCAAAGGAAAAGGCAGCCCCCCACATATAATGACTGTGAGTAAGATGAAAAGACAAAACGTAGGGATGAAATAGATTCAGCAAAGTGGGGCCCGATATTCTAGGACAGAGCGAGGACAGTAAAGCGAACTTTGCAGTCTACAAAAAACCCTAAAGCAAAACCACGCAAAGGGGGCAAAAAAAACCCACCGTGCCGAACTAACGGCACGGCGGTACACCCTTTGCGTCTCAGAGCTTCCAGCAAAACAAAAGACAAGCTGGACAGAAAAAAAGCAACAAAAAAGCAAAAGGCACTTAGCTATACAGAGCAGCAGGTCACAGGAACAATCAGGAGAAGCTCAGATCCAACACTGAAACATTGACAAGGAGCAAGGATAGCAGCATCAGGCGGAGTTAAGTAATGAAGCAGTTAACGAGCTCACCAGAACACCTGAGGGAGGAAGCTCAGAAGCTGCAGTACCACTTGTGACCACAGGAGTGAATTCAGCCACAGAATTCACAACAGGATCCCAAGCCTTGTCTGCACCTGCGGTCTCCCATACGGTTTCTGCTGCTGTGGGTTTTGCTGAGCATAGACGTCAGGCCCAGCATTTTGCTCAGGCTCATGCTGTTTGTCTGATTATTGCTGGCTCTTCATGGTAACCAGCGATGAAAGGAAGCTCTGGAGACTAAGTCCAGAAATCATACCACTGAGCATGCCCGTGATGTGACGGAATCTCATTGGTGGTCGGTTGTCAGCTGCTTTGGTGGTGTGGCAGCCCCGGATTGGCCCACGAGCAAGGTCCTGTCTGACTGGAAATGAGTTGAAACCTATAAAATGGTCTCATAGGCGCTCGCTAGGGTTGAACGACCTTGACCTTTTTAGAGTCGAGTTGGGTTTCGCGAAACCCGACTATCTCAAAAGTCGAGTAGAGTGGAATCGGCCGATTATCGAGAAAAGTCGGGGATCGACCGAAACACGAAACCCAATGCAAGTCAATGGGGGAGCATAGTCAGCAGTGAGTAGAGGCCAGGAAAACATGTACAGAGCCCATGTTAATGGCAAAAACATCCATTCTTGTTACTGAAGCTTGTCAATCTTAATTGAGCTTATAATAATTGTAAGGCATTTGAAATTGGGGGTCATTTGGCTAAAGTTGTGGGGGGTAGGGCTGGTTCAAGTAATTAGTGTGCCCAGTAAATCTGGACCACGTCAGGGCAGTGGAGCAGGGAGAGGTAAGTATTTCAACTTTGCAAGTGCTGTGATCCTGAGCAAGCAGGGGGGGCCCACTCGTTGGCATTGGCACTGGCACAGGGCCCCTCAAAGTACAGCGGTGTGTTTGCACGGCGGGGGCGCCTCCCACCGGCAGCAACACTTTTGCGTACAATGAGGGGCCCTGTGCCAGTGACGTCGCCAACGAGTATTCCTCCCCCCACCTGATGAAGGAACCTGCACCTTCATCTGCACCTTCCTCTTTGTCCCCGTGTAAGGTGGTATGGTATGCGGGAAGGGGGACCTGACTTTCAGCAGGGTCACAATCTTGCAGTGTAGCGTGCACGGGGAATGTTGCATTATGGGTCAATGTACCAGCAGACTCATCTATCACTGGCTGGGCAATGGGCAGGATGAGGGGGAAACAGATATGGGCCCAAAGAATAAAGTGGGCTAAATGCAGTTCAAAATTGGTAACAGGACTAACCAGGGGGCATTGTTTTGTTCAGTGGAGGACAACTGGAATGAGAGGCTGACACAGAGAGTAGGCCGAAATCAGTAAGTATTCTAAATGCAGTTCAAAATTGGCAACAGTAGTAAACCGGCGGCACAGCTTTGTTCACTGTAGGAGAACAGCAGGGAGCGGCAGACACAGATAGAAGGCCCCAACCCAACTAGTAGGCCTAATGCAGTGTTGTTTTCAACAACTACTAAACGAGAGCCAGAAGATTGAAGCAATGGAGAGGCAACCTGGGGAACACCTTGGAGCGGAAGACACCGTCTCTACACCCCAGACCCAACTTGTAGGCCGAATGCAGTGTTGTTTTCAACAACTACTAAACAAGAGCTTTAAGATTGAAGCTATGGAGAGGCAACCTGGGGAACACCTTGGAGCGGAAGACACCGTCTCTACACCCCAGACCCAACTTGTAGGCCGAATGCAGTGTTGTTTTCAACAACTACTAAACAAGAGCTTTAAGATTGAAGCAATGGAGAGGCAACCAAGGGAACACCTTGGAGTGGAACACACCGTCTCTACACCCCAGACCCAACTTGTAGGCCGAATGCAGTGTTGTTTTCAACAACTACTAAACGAGAGCTAGAAGCTCTAAGCTATCGAGAGGAAACCTGGGGAACACCTTGGAGCGGCAGACACCGTTAGTAGGCCCTACCAAAGTAGTAGTAGTAGCCCCAATGCAGTTTTCAAATTCCTATAGGCTGAAAACCAGACTATTGACACTCAGCTTTTTTAAAAGGAGGACAGCTGTATTGAGTGGCGCAGACAGACACAGGTAGTAGACCTTAACCACAACATTTGGCTCAATGCAGTTTAAAAAAGGTTACAGGGGTGCACAGGCAGCATTGGTCTGTTCAGTGGAGGACAATTTCAATTATGGACCACAGACAGAGTTTGTATGCCTACTATTAAAAAAGGATGCTCTATGCAATTTAAAATAGGTTCCAGGGGTACACGGGCAGCAGTGGTATGGTCAGTGGAGGACTAGTGGAAGGAGGGACCGCAGACAGGCGTAGTAGGCTTAACATAACAAAATTTGGCTGTAGGTACTTTTAAATTGGTTCCAGGGGTACACGGGCAGCAGTAGACAGGTCAGTGGAGGACTAGTGGCAGGAGGGACCGCAGACAGGCGTAGTAGGCCTAACATAACAAAATTTGGCTGTAGGCACTTTTAAATTGGTTCCAGGGGTACAGGGGCAGCAGTAGACAGGTCACTTGAGGACTAGTGGCAGGAGGGACCGCAGACAGGCCTAACATAACAAAATTTGGCTGTAGGCACTTTTAAATTGGTTCCAGGGGTACACGGGCAGCAGTAGACAGGTCACTTGAGGACTAGTGGCAGGAGGGACCGCAGACAGGCGTAGTAGGCCTAACATGACAAAATTTGGCTGTAGGCAGTTTTAAATTGGTTCCAGGGGTACACGGGCAGCAGTAGACAGGTCACTCGAGGACTAGTGGCAGGAGGGACCGCAGACAGGCGTAGTAGGCCTAACATAACAAAATATGGCTGTAGGCACTTTTAAATTGGTTCCAGGGGTACACGGGCAGCAGTAGACAGGTCACTCGAGGACTAGTGGCAGGAGGGACCGCTGACAGGCGTAGTAGGCCTAACATAACAAAATATGGCTGTAGGCACTTTTAAATTGGTTCCAGGGGTACACGGGCAGCAGTAGACAGGTCACTTGAGGACTAGTGGCAGGAGGGACCGCAGACAGGCGTAGTAGGCCTAACTTAACAAAATTTGGCTGTAGGCACTTTTAAATTGGTTCCAGGGGTACACAGGCAGCAGTAGACAGGTCACTCGAGGACTAGTGGCAGGAGGGACCGCAGATAGGCGTAGTAGGCCTAACATAACAAAATTTGGCTGTAGGCACTTTTAAATTGGTTCCAGGGGTACACGGGCAGCAGTAGACAGGTCACTGGAGGACTAGTGGAAGGAGGGACCGCAGACAGGCGTAGTAGGCCTAACATAACAAAATTTGGCTGTAGGCACTTGCAATTCTCTTGCAGGGGTACGTAGGCAGCATTGGTGTTGTCAGCGGAGGCCGATTGTAATGAGTGTCTGCCAGTTAGTACTCCAAAAAAATAAATAGATGTTAATGTCTCGCATTACAACAAAACCAAAACACAAAAGGGTGGAATACTTAGGTACAGGGGTGGGCTCCTCTACTGAGTTTTAGACTTAGTAATTTGGCGCTAATTATTTACTGGTGTAAATATAGGACACTGCCCCTGACTATGTTAAGTACCATCATACATGTCAACACATTGGTATTGTCAGTGCCAGGCATTGAATGATGTCAGCGCATAGACTAAACATCGGTGGAACTGTGAGAGATAATTGTGCAAGTGGTAGAGCAATGTTTGAGCTGGGGGGGGAACTCTCTTGTGGCCGGCGGTACAGGCCCAGGGGCCCTCATGTTACAACAGTGTGTCTGACGTTGGGTGCGCACCACCACCGCCAGAGACACTTTATTGTACTATGAGGGGCCCAGTGGCAGTGCCGTCGACCAAACGCGGGCACACCCACCTCTTCAGGCAAATGGCACTCTCACGGGTGCTTGCGCCAAGTGGCGAGACCACGGCCCCGTGGGGGGGATTTTGGCCATTTAGGGAGGTGTAAACATGTCGTATGCTGGACAATCAGCTGCTGTAAATTACGCGATTGGAAAAGTCAGTCAGAGTAGTCCACAAGCAAGACCTTTTCATAGGAAAAATAGGTGTCAGCCGGGCAAGGTGGGGCAAAAGAATTCGAAATCCAGTTGTGGTTCATTTTAATGAATGTTAGATCATCAACATTTTGGGTAGCCAGACGAGTCCTTTTTTCGGTTAATATTGAACCTGCAGCACTGAATACTCTTTCTGATAGGACACTAGCTGCCGGGCAAGCAAGCTCCTGCAATGCATATTCTGCCAATTCTGGCCAGGTGTCTAATTTGGATGCCCAGTAATCAAATGGGAATGACGGTTGAGGGAGAACATCGATAAGGGATGAAAAATAGTTAGTAACCATACTGGACAAATGTTGTCTCCTGTCACTTTGAATTGATGCTGCAGTACCTGTCCTGTCTGCGGTCATAGCAAAATCACTCCACAACCTGGTCAGAAAACCCCTCTGTCCAACGCCACTTCTGATTTCTGCACCTCTAACACCTCTGGTCTGCTGGCCCCTGCAGCTCGTGTGAGAACGATCATGGGCGCTGTGTGCTGGGAATGCCTGAAGCAAACGGTCAACAAGAGTTGATTGTTTGGTTGCTAATATTAGTTCCAAGTTCTCATGTGGCATAATATTTTGCAATTTGCCTTTATAGCGAGGATCAAGGAGGCAGGCCAACCAGTAATCGTCATCGTTCATCATTTTAGTAATGCGTGTGTCCCTTTTGAGGATACATAAGGCATAATCCGCCATGTGGGCCAAAGTTCCAGTTGTCAAATCTGCGGTTGTGCTGGGTTGAGGGGCTGTTTCAGGCAAATCTACGTCACTTGTGTCCCTCAAAAAACCAGAACCCGGCCTTGCCACGCCACCAATTTCCCGTGGCCCCGGAAAAGCTTCCTCATTAAAAAAATACTCATCCCCATCATCCTCCTCGTCCTCCTCCTCCTGTTCGCCCGCTACCTCGTCCTGTACACTGCCCTGACCAGATAATGGCTGACTGTCATCAAGGCTTTCCTCTACCTCTGCAGACGCCTGCTCCTTTATGTGCGTCAAACTTTGCATCAGCAGACGCATTAGGGGAATGCTCATGCTTATTATGGCGTTGTCTGCACTAACCAGCCGTGTGCATTCCTCAAAACACTGAAGGACTTGACACATGTCTTGTATCTTCAACCACTGCACACCTGACAACTCCATGTCTGCCATCCTACTGCCTACCCGTGTATGTGTATCCTCCAACAAATACATAACAGCTCGCCTCTGTTCATCTCTGAAGCATGTGCAGTGTTGAGTTCCACCTTGTTGCAACGTTTATGATTAGGCGATGCTGGGGAAGGTTCAAAGACCGCTGATAGGTCTGCATACGGCTGGAGTGTATGGGCGAACGGCGGATATGCGAGCAAAGTCCGCGCACTTTGAGGAGCAGGTCGGATAACCCCGGATAACTTTTCAGGAAGCACTGCACCACCAGGTGTAAGGTGTGAGCCAGGCAAGGAATGTGTTTCAGTTGGGAAAGGGAGATGGCAGCCATGAAATTCCTTCCGTTATCACTCACTACCTTGCCTGCCTCAAGATCTACAGTGCCCAGCCACGACTGCGTTTCTTTCTGCAAGAACTCGGACAGAACTTCCGCGGTGTGTCTGTTGTCACCCAAACACTTCATAGCCAATACAGCCTGCTGACGCTTGCCAGTAGCTGCCCCATAATGGGACAACTGGTGTGCAACTGTGGCAGCTGCGGATGGAGTGGTTGGGCAACTGCGGTCTGTGGATGAGCTCTCGCTTCTGCAGGAGGATGAGGAGGAGAAGGAGGGGGGGGGCGAACGGCTACAGCCAACTGTTTCCTAGACCGTGGGCTAGGCAGAACTGTCCCAAAATTGCTGTCCCCTGTGGACCCTGCATCCACCGCATTCACCCAGTGTGCCGTGATGGACACGTAACGTCCCTGGCCATGCCTACTGGTCCATGCATCTGTTGTCAGGTGCACCTTTGTACTCACAGATTGCCTGAGTGCATGGACGATGCGCTCTTTAACATGCTGGTGGAGGGCTGGGATGGCTTTTCGCGAAAATAAGTGTCGACTGGGTAGCTCGTAGCGTGGTAAAGCGTAGTCCATCAGGGCTTTGAAAGCTTCGCTTTCAACTAACCGGTAGGGCATCATCTCTAACAAGATTAGTCTAGCTATGTGGGTGTTCAAACCCTGTGTACGCGGATGCAAGGCTAAGTACTTCCTTTTTCTAACCAGAGTCTCATGTAGGGTGAGCTGGACTGGAGAGCTGGAGATCGTGGAACTAGCGGGGGTGCCGGTGGACATGGCAGACTGAGAGACGGTTGGAGACGGTATTGTTGCTGCCGGTGCCCTAGATGCAGTGTTTCCTACTACGAAACTGGTGATTCCCTGACCCTGACTGCTTTGGCCTGGCAAAGAAACCTGCACAGATACTGCAGGTGGTGCGGAAAATGGTGACCTTACACTGACGGAAGGGATGTAGCGTTGCTGACTAGCTTCATTGGCCGAGGGTGCTACAACCTTAAGGGACGTTTGGTAGTTAGTTCAGGCTTGCAAATGCATGGTGGTTAAATGTAACCATGTAATACATGCAACTTGTATTTAGACTTTTCAGATTCTGACCTCTGCTTAAGATAGTTGAACATTTTTGACAGATGACTTTGCGCTGATCAATTGTATGTTGTTTAAAAAAATGCCAGACTGCACTCTTTCTAGCATCGGATCCCTTTTCAGGCATTGCAGACTGAGCTTTAACCGAATGGCCACGCTGTCCTCCAACAGGTTTTGGCTTTGCCACGCGTTTTGTGCCATCTACGGGCCCAACAGATGGAACCTGTTGCGATGTTGATGCCTGCTGCGGCCACTCCTCCTCCGCTTCAGAACTACTGCCACCTGCACCCTGTTCCCCCAATGGCTGCCAATCGGGGTCAACAACTGGGTCATCTATAACCTCCTCTTCTAGCTCGTGTGCAACTTCGTCTGTGTCACCGTGTAAGTCGGTGGTATAGCGTTCGTGATGGGGCAACATAGTCTCATCAGGGTCTGATTCTGGATCAGTACCCTGCGAGGGCAATGTTGTGGTCTGAGTCAAAGGACCAGCATAGTAGTCTGGCTGTGGCTGTGCATCAGTGCACTCCATGTCAGATTCAACTTGTAACGGGCATGGCCTGTTAACTGTTTCACTTTCTAAGCCAGGGACGGTATGTGTAAAGAGCTCCATGGAGTAACCCGTTGTGTCGCCTGCTGCATCCTTCTCTGATGCTGTTTTTGCTGAAGAGGACAAGGAAGCGACTTGTCCCTGACCGTGAACATCCACTAACGACGCGCTGCTTTTACATTTACCAGTTTCAGAAGAGGAGGCAAAAGAGCTAGAGGCTGAGTCTGCAAGGTAAGCCAAAACTTGCTCTTGCTGCTCCGGCTTTAAAAGCGGTTTTCCTACTCCCAGAAAAGGGAGCGTTCGAGGCCTTGTGTAGCCAGACTACGAACCTGGCTCCACAGCTCGAGACTTAGGAGCTATATTGTTTTTCCCACGACCACCTGATGCTCCACTACCACTACCATCATTACCAGCTGGCAATGAACGCCCACGGCCACGACCTCTTCCACCAGACTTCCTCATTGTTTTAAAAACGTCACCAAACTAACGGTATTTGTTACTGTCAAACAACTTACAAGGTCAACTCTAACTTCTGTATGATTTAGATATCCCTTTATAGGTGGGTGAGACCGCAAGGAAAATCAGGCACGATGTTACACACTGTTTTCTGTGGCACCAAATGAGAGAGATGCCACACACGCAGGACTGTCACTCAAGCACAAAGGCCAATATTAATCTCCCACTGTTTTTTTTTATTTTTTCAGGGAGAATTTAGATACGAAATAAAAATAAAAAAAATAGGCTTTCTATGGCCCACTATTTAAGAGAGATGGCACAATCAGGACTGGCAGACAAGCAGAAAGGCCAATATTAATCTCCCACAGGTTTTTTTTTTTTTCAGGGAGAATTTAGATACTAAATTTTTTTTAAAAAATACTAGGCTTTCTATGGCCCACTATTTAAGAGAGATGGCACACTCAGGACTGGCAGACAAGCAGAAAGGCCAATATTAATCTCCCACATGTTTTTTTTTTCAGGGAGAATTTAGATACCAAATTTAAAAAAAAAAAAAATAGGCTTTCTATGGCCCACTATTTAAGACAGATGGCACACTCAGGACTGGCAGACAAGCAGAAAGGCCAATATTAATCTCCCACAGGTTTTTTTTTTTTCAGGGAGAATTTAGATACCAAATTAAAAAAAAAAAAAAACTAGGCTTTCTATGGCCCACTATTTAAGAGAGATAGCACAATCAGGACTGGCAGACAAGCAGAAAGGCCAATATTAATCTCCTACAGGTTTTTTTTTTATTTTTTCAGGGAGAATTTAGATACCAAATTAAAAAAAAAAAAAAAAACTAGGCTTTCTATGGCCCACTATTTAAGACAGACGGCACACTCAGGACTGGCAGACAAGCAGAAAGGCCAATATGAATCTCCCACAGGTTTTTTTTTTTTTGAGGGAGAATTTAGATACCAAATTTAAAAAAAAAAACACTAGGCTTTCTATGGCCCACTATTTAAGAGAGATGGCACAATCAGGACTGGCAGACAAGCAGAAAGGCCAATATTAATCTCCCATAGGCTTTTTTTTTTTCAGGGAGAATTTAGATACCAAATATAAAAAAAAATAAAATAGGCATTCTATGGCCCACTATTTAAGAGAGATGGCACAATCAGGACTGGCAGACAAGCAGAAAGGCCAATATTAATCTCCCACAGGTTTTTTTTTTATTTTTTCAGGGAGAATTTAGATACCAAATTAAAAAAAAAAAACTAGGCTTTCTATGGCCCACTATTTAAGAGAGATGGCACAATCAGGACTGGCAGACAAGCAGAAAGGCCAATATTAATCTCCCACAGGTTTTTTTTTATTTTTTTAGGGAGAATTTAGATACCAAATTTAAAAAAAAAAAATAGGCTTTCTATGGCCCACTATTTCAGAGAGATGGCACAATCAGGACTGGCAGACAAGCAGAAAGGCCAATATTAATCTCCCACTGTTTTTCTTTTTCAGGGAGAATTTAGATACCAAATTTAAAAAAAACAAAAAACTAGGCTTTCTATGGCCCACTATTTAAGAGAGATGGCACACTCAGGACTGGCAGACAAGCAGAAAGGCAAATATTAATCTCCCACGTTTTTTTTAAATTTTTTCAGGGAGAATTTAGATACCAAATTAAAAAAAAAAAAAAAAAAGGCTTTCTATGGCCCACTATTTAAGAGAGATGGCACGCACAGGACTGGCACTCTAGCAGAAATGCCAATCTTAATCTCCCACAACTTATTTTTTTTAGGGAGAATTAAAAAAAAAAAAAAAAAGGGACTGTCCTACAATTACTATCTCCCTGCAGTAATCTCAGCAAAGTATGGCAGGCAGCAATAAGAAGGAGTGGACTGCTGCACAAATTACATCAAAAGTGTGGACAAACAAAAAAGATAGCTGTGCAGAAAGGAAGGAACAACAGGATTTGTGCTTTGAAAAAAGCAGTTAGTTTGCACAGTGGCGTACACACAGCAATGCAGCTATCAGGGAGCCTTCTAGGGCAGCCCAATGAGCTACAGCGCTGAGGAAAAAAAAATGTAGCTTCCACTGTCTCTGCTGTTATGAACTGGTGATTCAGAAACACAATGGACCTGGTGGTTAAGAGCACACAAAGTGACCTGATAGTTACTAATAACATAGGACGAGCTCTGAGATGTGGGAACTCTGCTGACCGCAATCCCTAATCCTATCACACCACACTAGAGGTAGCCGTGGAGCGCTCCTGACCAGACCTAGGCGCCTCGGGCACAGCCTGAGAAACTAGCTAGCCCTGAAGATAGAAAAATAAGCCTACCTTGCCTCAGAGAAATTCCCCAAAGGAAAAGGCAGCCCCCCACATATAATGACTGTGAGTAAAGATGAAAATACAAACACAGAGATGAAATACATTTTAGCAAAGTGAGGCCCGACTTACTGAATAGACCGAGGATAGGAAAGATAGCTTTGCGGCCAGCACAAAAACCTACAAACAACCACGCAGAGGGCGCAAAAAGACCCTCCGCACTGACTAACGGCACGGAGGTGCTCCCTCTGCGTCCCAGAGCTTCCAGCAAGCAAGACAAACCAATATAGCAAGCTGGACAGAAAAAATAGCAAACAAAAGTAACACAAGCAGAACTTAGCTTATGCAGGGCAGACAGGCCACAAGAACGATCCAGGAGAGAGCAAGACCAATACTGGAACATTGACTGGAGGCAAGGAACAAAGAACTAGGTGGAGTTAAATAGAGCAGCACCTAACGACTTAACCTCGTCACCTGAGGAAGGAAACTCAGAAGCCGCAGCCCCACTCACATCCACCAGAGGAAGCTCATAGACAGAACCAGCCGAAGTACCACTCATGACCACAGGAGGGAGCTTACCCACAGAATTCACAACACTCTGCAAACAAAAGGTGGTGTTGGACAGTGGAAATCGCTACAGCACAAGCGGTTTGGTGGTTAATGGACCCTGCCTAACGCTATCCCTGCGTCTGACGAAGCGGCAGCAACCTCTCCCTATGCTCAGATAAGCAGCAGTAAGATGGCGGTCGGCGGGAATGCCTCTTTATAGCCCCTGTGACGCCGCAGACAGCAAGCCAATCACTGCAATGCCCTTCTCTAAGATGGTGCGGACCAGGACCTATGTCATCACGCTGCCCACACTCTGCGTCCACCTTCATTGGCTGAGAAATGGCGCTTTTCGCGTCATTGAAACGCGACTTTGGTGCGAAAGTCGCGTACCACATGGCCGACCCCACACAGGGATCGGGTCGGGTTTCGTGAAACCCAACTGTGCCAAAAGTCGGCAACTTTTGAAAATGAACGATCCGTTTCGCTCAACCCTAGCGCTCGCGGATGAGCTAGTGTCATTATGCTCAGGTGTCTGTATGGGACTCTGCACCAGTGTGATCCCTGTATGCATGTGCTCAGGGTCGGCTGTAAACTGTTAGAATTTAGGCATATCTGGAGAGGAGCTAGTGTGTGTGAATTCAGGGCTGGTGTATAAGCCATTAGAATTATGGCTTCTCTGGAGAGGAGTTGAGTGCATGCGCTCTTTAAGAGATCACTGAGTGTTCTCTATCCCGCCAGAGGACTACAACTCCCTGTGAGGTTATCAGGGGTCGTGTCTAGCACCATATCTCCTTAATAGCTGCACCATTCTGTGCAGACACTGCTTTGTTACTGTGGGCAAGGGACACATCTCTATAGCAGAGCATCTGTTCCGCTACTGTGTTCACCTCTCTGAGCAGTCATCAGAGTAGGGTAATTAGCGCACAGTTCTCACGAAGTGATATTTAACTCCGTGTGTACTTTGAGTTTACTCGCCGCGCCGTCCTGCTTAGCTGCAGCTTAACATCTCTGCACGGTGGACCCCGGGTTGCAATCGAATTATATTAGTTACTAGCTGAAGAGCCCGGCGTTGCCTGGGCATAGTAAATATCTGTAGTTAGTTATAGCACCTCACTTCTCTTATTTTCCCATCACGCCTCTCATTTTCCCAATCACATCTTTCATTTTCCCCCTCACATCTCTCATTTTCTCCCTCACACCTCTCATTTTCTCCCTCACTCCTCTCATTCCCCCCTAACACTTGTCATTTCAACCTCACATCTGTCATTTTCTGATCACTCCACTATTTTTCCTCACTCCTATCATTTTGCACTCACACCTTTTCATTTTCACCTCACACCTCTCATTTTCACCTCATCACCTCAGTATATACATGTTTATCATCTCCCTTATATATAGTATACATCTGTATGTCATCTCCTGTATATAGTATATACCTGTATGTAATCTCCCCTGTATATAGTATATACCTGCTGTGTGTCATCTCCCCTATATATAGTATATACCTGAATGTCATCTCCTTCTATATATAGTATATACCTGTATGTCATCTCCTCCTGTATACAGTATATACCTGTGTGTCATCTCCCCTGTATATAGTATATATCTGTGTGTCATCTCCTCCTGTATATAGTATATACCTGCATGTCATCTTCTATATATAGCATATACCTGTATGTCATCTCCTCCTGTATATAGTATATACCTGTAGGTCATCTGCTCCTGTATATAGTATATACCTGTGTGTCATCTCCTCCTGTATATAGTATATGCCTGTATGTCATCTCCTCCTGTATATATATATGTACCTGTATGTCATCTCCTCCTCTATATAGTATATACCTGCGTGTCATCTCTCCTGTATATAGTATATATGTGTGTGTCATCTCCCCTGTATATAGTATATACCTGTGTGTCATCTCCTCCTGTATTAGACCTTGTTCACACGTTATTTGCTCAGTATTTTTACCTCAGTATTTGTAAGCTAAATTGGCAGCCTGATAAATCCCCAGCCAACAGGAAGCCCTCCCCCTGGCAGTATATATTAGCTCACACATACACATAATAGACAGGTCATGTGACTGACAGCTGCCGTATTTCTTATATGGTACATTTACTGTAGTTTGTCTGCTTATTAATCAGATTTTTATTTTTGAAGGATAATACCAGACTTGTGTGTGTTTTAGGGCGAGTTTCGTTTGTCAAGTTGTGTGTGTTGAGTGGCGTGTGGCGACATGCATGTAGCGACTTTTGTGAGATGAGTTTTGTGTGGCAACATGCGTGTAGCAACTTTTTGTGTGTCGAGTTGCATGTGACAGGTTAGTGTAGCAAGTTGTGTGCAGCAAGTTTTGCGCATGGCGAGTTTTGCGCGTGGCGAGTTTTATGTGTGGTGCCTTTTGAGTATGTGCAAGTTTTGTGTGAGGCAACTTTTGCATGTGTTGCAACTTTTGTGCATGTGGCAATTTTTCCGCAAGTTTTGCGTGTGGCGAGTTTTCCATGAGGTCAGCTTTGCACTTGTGGCAAGTTTTGCAAGAGCCTAGTTTTTGCATGTGGCGAGTTCTGCGCGTGGCGAGTTTTGAGCGTCGACTTTTGTGTTTCGACTTTTATGTGGCGAGGTTGGTGTATTTGTGGTGAAATGTGTGCTGAGGGTAATATGTGTTCAAGCACGTGGTAGTGTGTGGCGCATTTTGTGTGTGTGTTCATATCCCCGTGTGTGGTGAGTATCCCATGTCGGGGCCCCACCTTAGTAACTGTATGGTATATAATCTTTGGCGCCATCGCTCTCATTCTTTAAGTCTCCCTTGTTCACATCTGGCAGCTGTCAATTTGCCTCCTACACTTTTCCTTTAATTTTTTCCCATTATGTAGATAGGGGCAAAATTGTTTGGTGAATTGGAAAGTGCGGGGCTAAAATTTCACCTCACAACATAGGCTATGACGCTCTCAGGGTCCAGACGTGTGACTTTGCAAAATTTTGTGGCTGTAGCTGCGACGCCTCCAACACTTTTCCTTTCACTTTTTCCCCATTATGTAGACAGGGGCAAAATTGTTTGGTGAATTGGAAAGCACGGGGTTAAAATTTCACCTCACAACATAGCCTATGACGCTCTCGGGGTCCAGACGTGTGACTGTGCAAAATTTTGTGGCTGTAGCTGCGACGGTGCAGATGCCAATCCCGGACATACACACATACACACACACACACATACACACACACATTCAGCTTTATATATTAGATTTTTATTTAGTGCGATCCGCTAACCCTAACATCTAAAGTTCGGTTCAAATACTAGAGCTGGACCCGAAATTGAGCCAGAACCTCAACCCCATTGAAAAAAATGGGGACCCAAACTTTTGAGCTGAAAAATTCTCTCTCTCAGACTTCCTCCAGAACTTTGAACATTGCAATGAACTTCCAGGGAAAGTCACTAACTAACTGTCCGGTACAAAACCCAAACTCTTACGTTTGGGTTTGCGCATTTCTAATTATCATTATCAACTGTTTGGTGATAATAATTGTTTGCTCATACGCTGCATTCACACATTCAGGCTGCTGTGCATTTTTTTTTGCTGGAAATGAACTGCTTTTTTGCAGCAACAGTGACATAAAGACTTACCATATCCTGTAATTTTTGAAAATTGAGACAACAAATTGCAATTCTATTGAGATTGCGGCAAAAAATTACACTGCGGTTGCAACATGTGTATGAAGCCATGCACAATAATCCTAGAAAATCTGTAACTTTTTGCACATGTAGCTGGAAGAATTGATGCTCTTTTTAAGGCAAAGTAATTAATTTGATTTAGATGTATTTTTTGTTAATTCTCATTGTATTTTGCTAACAATAAACCATTATCTCTTTTGCACAGTACCGCATATGACTTTATGAGTTTGGTTAAATGCATGGTAACCATTCCTTATTGCTGTTTTGTCACACACTATTTGTACAGTATATTAATTTTTTTTAGCTTTTTCTCCCTGCTACAATTGCTTAGCTGTGAGCTGTGATCCTCTCACTAAACCGAATCACCCCAAAATGGACATGATGCATTGCCTGACTCTGCATTTATACAGGCAATAATGTGATGTGATAGCTGGAAATTCAATTTGCGTCAAATCAATTTGCCCATCTCTATCTCACTGTAATCAAGCAGTTAGCCACAACAATGGAATGTCTGAGGCTATGTGCACACGTTCAGGTTTTTTCGCGTTTTTTTCGCAGTTTTTCGCGGTAAAAACGCTATAAAAACTCATTAAAAACGCATACATTATGCATTCTATCATTTAGAATGCATTCTGCATGTTATGTGCAAATGGATGCGTTTTTTTCCGCGAAAAAAGCGCATCGCGGTAAAAAAATGAGCATGTTCATTATGTTTGCGGATTTTCTGCGTTTTTCCCGCAATTCTATGCATTTTGGAAAAAACGCACAAAAAACGCACCAAAAACACGTCAAAAACGCATCAAAATCGCGGTAAAAACGCATGCGGATTTCTGGCAGAAATGTCCGGTTTTTGTCAGGAAAATTTCTGCAAGAAATCCTGACGTGTGCTCATACCCTGAGACCTACTGTATATATTGATGACTCTTCCATCAGCTAAGTTATCAATATCAGATAAGTGGAGGCACCTTCATTGATCAGCTGTGGAGCAGCATGGTGACTCAATGATTAGCACTGCTGCTTTGAAGCCATGGGGTTCTGAGTTTAAATTCCACCAACAACATCTGCAAGCTGTTTGTATGTTCTCCTCATGTTTATGTGGGTTTCCTTTGGGTACTCCCAAAAAATACAGATAGGGAATTTGGATTTTGAGCCCCAATGACAGTGATGACGAAGTCTGTACAATGTTGTGGAATTAATGGCACTATAAAAGCAATTAAATATATCTGCTCCTGCAAATGAGGCTTTGGAAATAATGTATGGGAAAATCATGACAGCTCTGCACATTCTTTAGTGAACAGGAGATAACATTCAATACCTGACAGTAAACAATATATACAGTGGGGAAAAAAAGTATTTAGTCAACCACCAATTGTGCAAGTTCTCCCACTTAAAAAGTTGAGCGTGGCCTGTAATTGACATAATAGGTAGACCACAACTATGAAAGTCAAAATTGAGAAAACATATCCAGAAAATCACCTTGTCTGAATTGGCAAGATTTGTTTTGCAAATTGTGGTGGAAAATAAGTATTTGGTCACCTAAAAACATGCAAGATTTCAGGCTCTCACAGACCTGTAACTTCTTCTTTAAGAGGCTCCTCTGTCCTCCACTCATTATCTGTAGTAATGGCACCTACTTGAACTTGTTATCAATATAAAAGACACCTGTCCACAACCTCAAACAGTCACACTCCAAACTCCACTATGGTGAAGACCAAAGAGCTGTCGAAGGACACCAGACACAAAATTGTAGCCCTGCACCAGGCTGGGAAGACTGAGTCTGCAATAGGCAAGCAGCTTGGTGTGATGAAATCAACTGTGGGAACAATAATAAGAAAATGGAAGACATGCAAGACCACTGATAATCTCCATCGATCTAGGGCTCCACTCAAGGTCTCAACCAGTAGGGTCAAAATGATAAAAAGAATGGTGAGCAAAAATCCCAGAACTACACGGGGGGTCTAGTGAATGACCTGCATAGAGCTGGGACCACCGTAACAAAGGCTACATCAGTAACACATTACGCTACCAGGGATTCAAATCCTGCAGTGCCAGACATGTCCCCCTGCTTAAGCCAGTACATGTCCAGGCCCGTCTGAAGTTTGCTGGAGATCATTTGAATTATCCAGAAGAGTATTGGGAGAATATCATATGGTATGATGAAACCAAAGTAGAACTGTTTGGTAGAAACAAAACTCGTGTTTGGAGGAGACAGAATGCTGAGTTGCATCCAAAGAACACCATACCTACTGTAAAGCATGGGGGTGGCAACATCATGCTTTGGGGCTGTTTCTCTGCAAAGGGACCAGGACGACAGATCTGTGTACATGAAAGAATGAATGGGGCCATGTATTGTGAGATTTTGGGTGCAAACCTCCTTCCATCAGCAAGGGCATTGAAGATGAAATGTCCATGGGTCTTTCAGCATGATAATGATCCCAAGAACACCCCCAAGGCAATGAAGGAGTGGCTTTGCAAGAATCTTTTGAAGTTCCTGGAATGGCCTAGCCAGTCTCCAGATGTCAACCCCATAGAAAACCTTAGGAGGGAGTTTAAAGTCTGTGTTACCCAGCAACAGGCCCAAATCATCACTGCTCTAGAGGAGATCTGCATGGAGGAATGGGCCAACATACCACCAATAGTGTGTGCCAAACTTGTGAACACTTACAAAAAGCGTTTGACCTCTGTCATTGCCAAATAAGGATATATAACAAAATATTGAGATTAACTTTTGTTAATGGAGAAATACTTATTTTCCACCATAATTTGCAAAATAAATCTTGCCAAATCAGACAAGGTGACTTTCTGGATTTGCTTTCTCAACTTTGACTCTCATAGTTGCGGCCTACCTATGATGTCAATTACAGGCCTCTCTCATTGTTTTAAGTTGGAGAACTTGCACAATTGGTGGCTGACTAAATACCTTTTTTTCCCCACTGTATTACTGTGTTTTGCGTAATGCACTGCTTACATTCAACAGCTGCCAGAGCTGCCGGCTCACACTGAGCAGAGAGTGAGAAGCTCTGCCTGTGACCGGCGATGACGCATTAAGGGGGCTGCCGGTCACAGGCAGGACTTCTCATGCTCTGTTCAGTGTGTTCTGGCTGCCATGGAGAGCGGTCATATCACTATAATGTGGAACATGGCTATTAATGTTTTATCAGTGGAAACATGAGTATAACATTTTTATAACTTTTTGATTTTAATTTTCGGTAAATAAATGGGTAAATGAGGGTTGGGGAGTTTTTAGCTCAAATAAATGAGTCTGTGTGGTTATTTCAATGAAAGGACTTTACTCTGTCTCTTTATTACGTTTCACTATGGGGTTAGTAATGGGGGCGTCTGATAGATTTGATGGATGTGCCTTTTCTGGGGTGACAGCGGGCTGCCATTTTTAGGCTGGGGAGGGCCATTATCCATGGCGCCTTTCCAGATTACCAGCCCCCAGTTGTCTGCTTTAGCTTGACTGTTATCAAAAATAAGGTGACTCCAGGCAGTTCTTTCATTATTAATTTAAACAATAATAATAAACAGCGCTATTTTTGATAACCAGCCAAGATAAAAGTCACAACTGGGGGCGGCATTCAGCAGCTGTCAGTTTGCCTGCTCTGGTTATCAAAAATAGAGGGGACTGCATGTCTTTTTTTTCTTTTACACAGTTTACGACAATACCTGACTTGACATGGCTCTGATTGAGCTGGAAGTGCCCACACAGTAAAGATTGTTGATTGGCTGCTCTGCTGGAGAATGAAATTTCCATCTCCAAAAATCTACTTGGCAGTGAGAAGCATGAAATGCTCTAAAATACCCTGGTAGATATCTGTGCTGACATTGGTCTTGATAAAACACAGTGGACCTACACCAGTAGATGACATGGCTCCCCAAACTGTCACTGATTGTGAAAACTTCCCACTAGACCTCAAGCAGCTTGGATTGTGGCCTCTCCACTCTTCCTTCAAACTCTGGGACCTTGATTTCTACATGAAATGCAAAATTTACTTTCATCTGAAAACAACACCTTGGACCACCGAGCAACAGTCTAGTTCTTTTTCTCCTTGGCCCAGGTAAGACGCTTCTGGCGTTGTCTAGTTGGAGCGCCCCCAGACACAGGGCCACGACGTTTCGGTACCGGGCCTCTCTGGTTCGGTTCTGAGGCTGTCACGGTGGCTAGACCCGGTCCGCGACCCTGCTAAGGGGCGTCCAATGAAGATGGTAGTACAGTCTGTCAGGGGTTCGTGACGCTACCTGTGGTGTTCGATCAGGGTGACCGACACTGCTGTAGGGTCCGCTGGGGTGATGGAATGGCAGCTGGATGGTATACCTTCCCACAGGTGAAGTATGTCCCCAGAGCTTCCCAGTAGGGTGGATGGTGATGGTGTGAGGTGCAGGCAATAACGAGGACACAGGGTTGCAGTCTCTTTACCTTTTACTGAAGGCTTTGGTACACTCAGTCCAGAGCACGTTCAACCGGGCTATCAGAGACCAGCCGGTCCGATGGGCACATCCAGAGTTTCCCTCGCAGATGGAAATCGTTGCCTACCAATAGCGCCTGTGTGTTGTAGTCCTACCCTGCTGAGCATTCGGAATAGTCCTCACAACTGCTGTTCTCTTTCATTCGCTCTCTACAGCTTTCTCTCTCTCTCTTTCTTTGGTTCCAGATGTTGCTAGTTTCTAACGTCCCCCAGATATGTTATGGCTAGGACGCCACCCGTTTGACGGGAGTCAGTTACTCCTACGGTGATCTGGCCACCGACTACGCGCCTCAGTAAGATGTTGCCTTCCTCTCTCGGCATGACTCTTACTGGCTCTCCTTTGTGCTGATCTCGTTTACACTGTTCCACAATATTTTTCCCCTCTTGTCTCTTCCTTAGGATACCGCCGCAAGGTGTGCAGGTGCGGTTCCGTAACGTTCTGTTCTGTCGCTAGGCACCTGCCAGGTTCCCACGCCTGACAGGGACCCCCCTGTGTCTTCTCCCCGCAACACCCCCTGCCACGGGATGTTGCCTGGTTCCAACCCAGTCAGCTTCTGACTAACTTCCTCCCCAGCCCCTAGTTTTACCAGTGTGAGGAGTGGCCCAATAAATAAAGCTTTTTGCTCCCCCTAGTGGCCGGAGTGTGAAGTGTAATGTGTTCTGGTGATACCTGGTCAGGAGAACTCTTTAGTGCCATCGGACGTACCGCTACTCGCCTTGGGGCCATACTGCAACGACCAGGTCTCTGGGGCGCTGCATATTGGTCATAAGTGGCTTGACACAAGGAATGCGACACTTGTAACCCATGTTCTGGATATGTCTGTGTGTGGTGGATCTTCCAGCAATTACTCCAGCAGCAGTCCATTCCTTGTGAATCTCCCTCAAATTTTTGAATGGACTTTTCTTAACAATCCTTTCAAGGCTGCGGTTATCCTGATTGCTTGTGCTCCTTTTCCTATCACACTTTTTCTTTCCACTCAAATTTAAATTAATATGCTTGGATACAGCACTCTGTGAACAGCCAGCTTCTTGAGCAATGACCTTTTGTGGCTTACCTTCCTTGGGGCAGTTCATATTTCTGGAAATTGCAGGGACAGGGCTCTCAACTGATGGGCTTTGGGAGCTCAGCGCTTAGCAGAAATTGAAAAATGCAATACTGCTTAACTGAGGCTCATAGCTAAGCCGTGTATAGACTTAAATGAAACCCCATATCATGCTGAGCATAGTGATAATGTTGTCTTTTTTTCTACGAGGTTCTCCCGAAGAGAAATGGGTAATAACAGGATTTCATATCTTTCAGAAAGGGGAGTATTCATCCCACTCAGTGAGCTCAGCACAGGGGGAGTGCCTTGGTTTTGGGCACAAGTATAATATAGTGGGAGGTCATTTTTCACTAGTCTTTGTCCAGGAAGCTAGCTGAGTGATGCTCTGTGATGCATTTTGATGTCACCCCTTCCCCCAGCTGCATGGCCAGACATGATATGAGAGAACTGTGAGTTTCTTTTCTTTTAATCCCTTTTATTTTGTAATTGTCTGTACATACGATATTTGTCTCCTTTTATAATATATTTTTATACTTTTGTAAACACTGCCTACTTTTGGAGTAAAATATATAAAATTACTAGCTTTGTTTCTCCTTGCCCTATAACATACTTTCATGTCCTCTGAAGTAAATCACGCTACTAATTGGGTTAGTTCCTGACTCATTATTAATTAAGAAATAGGAGCTGGTGGCAGCGGAAGTGTCCTGACGCCTTTGGGAAAACTGACAGCGACGGACTGCATTGATAATTATTGTTCCCGCCTGAGTGGGAGTAGTTATATCACCCTCACTGCAGTGTGCCCAATAGCCAGTATATAGCAAGTCAGCCTTTCTGGCGACTAATTATCCTAAGTGCAGTTCCCTGTCTGACCTGAGGGTAAGGGGGGCGCCAGAGAGCTGCAAGTTCCAAACCGGAACTGGGAAGTAGGATATAAATAAATCCCCTAAAGAAAGAAACTGGGGCAACCTAACAGCCCTGGTTCATGACATAATATATGAGTTTTACTTTTTGTATTCGAGAACTGAAATAAATTAACTTTTGGATGATATTCTAATTTTATGAGAAGCACCTGTATCACATGTGCCCCAAAGTGAAAGGGATGGCTCAAGTTATCTGCTGCTTATTGTAGGTAGACATGAGCAAACTTGTTCGGAAAATGTTCACCAATCTCAAATTTGGCTCGAATGTAGCACATTCGGATTCATGTTCAGACACCCAAGCATTTTTATTAAAAATGGCAAAATTCAGGCAAAGCTGGTTACATGATCGCTTTTCCTTTAATGTTTATGAAATGACTTTGGCTATTATAGTGATGCTGTCTAATGAGCGAGGGGGACATGTTTCATGAGGGAAGAGGGTGGGAAGAGGTTAGAAGAGGGGACAGACTGTTGCTTTTTTACTTAACTTTGTGTGGAGATTCCGGCAGCCAATCAGGATGCAGAAAGGGCTTGTGTCATTGGCTGGCGACGTCACATGTCCTCCATATGAAATGCATACATGTTGTTTTGATGCCATTTTGTCAGTGTAACAATGCAGCTGCTACAGGATAGTCAGAAAGTTATCTAGGTGGTTGATAGTCAGTCAGCTAGTCCAGATACATAGGATCTTGTGTGGCTGTGAAATCGACCTTCCAGCAGATCATTCATTTTTGCTCATTATGTGGTCCAGAGACAGCAGGGCACATTTCAGCATATAACTCTTTTGTGCTGCTAATATTGTGCTTACGCCAGGAGTTCACATTTGAGAATCTAAATTATCTTTTAAAGTGCGCGGTATTGATAGGGTGCACGCGGGTAGTAGAGGTGGTGATCTCAAACAGATCCTGGCACAAATGGAGTGCCGATGGATCATTTCATTGGGCACTATGGTCCCCAAAGGCCTGAATGAGCAGGTCTCTTTTGTTCCCTTTTTGTAGGCACTTTTCCATTAGTGTTGTGGCCGCGTCTCCCTTCTCTCATTTTTATTGTTCTGTTTTTAATTCTTGTTCTGTTCTTTTTTCTTTTTTAGATTGTTTGTTTATTTCAATATTTACTTTTAGTGATTGGTGATTAGACCTATAGGGTCTGGAACAGATAGCCTTACAGCTGGGTCACTTATGAAGAACTTTTGCAGAAATTATATGGCATCCTGTTATCGATATGGCACACCCCTACAACATCTGAATATGGACTCTTGAATGAAGTTTTGAGAAATGGGAGCCGTGCCATTCCATCATCTCGGATACAATATGATGCATTTCTGCGGTATCCGGACATGGACGTTTGATGGGACATTATGATTCATGGGAGCTGGGCCATTGTATCATCCTGGACCTATGTTCAGGGTTTCCAGGATGTATTAGTCGGGTGAGAGTCTGGTGTTACCTGTTTTTATGTTGATCTTTTGCTTAGTGCATGCCAGGTCTTTTTCCCCTTACTAAAATGGCCGCCGCGGCGTCGCGCATGCGCTGTGGATCCCGGGCCGTGCCGCGCCTCCGTAAGGCTTCCCTAACAGCAACGCCCAGTGTAGTGATGTCACGGGGGATTTCCCTCTCTCTGGGCGTTGCTGGGAAGGCCGGAAGTGAGCGTGTTGCCGGCCGGTGGACCCACTTACGTGCGCTGTAGCGCGCCTGCGCCTCATTACTCCCAGCTGTAATGGAGTGATAAAAACCGGGCGTTGTATTAGAAGCCACACAGCCCCCCGAAGAAGCAGTCAGTACGCGAAACGCGCGTCGGGGCTTTTCGTGGGACGTTACGCATCGGACTCTTCGCACATGGGTAAGCAGCAGGCTGGGGTAGGGTTGTATCCTCATGGTGCAGCATTTTTGGGCTGGTTGCAATATGGGTGGAGTGGTCACGAAGACAGGGTTTACCCCTATTAAGGGTTAATTGATTCATTGTGTACTCCCTGGTCTGTTGTGTCACTAGTGGACTCTATGTGTATACTATGTGTTGCACCTTAGTACATATTTTTACGGGACCTACTCTTACCCCATGCTATGTTTTTTGCTACACCCTGCACTTGCAGTTTGTGCGTAATTTTCTGGTGTGTTTGTCCTTGTGTCAGACACCTTAACCTCAATTGCTACTATTGTTGTATATATTTATATATTTTCTGTACGTTATTGTGTTAATAAAAGTTATTCATTTTATCTTTGTCAATTGTGGGATATATTGCTCCGTTTGTTGCTTATAGGTATATATTATTGGGGAGTTTGTCCCTGTCCCCTTGTTGGAGTGCAATGGGCACATCCGATAGAAGGGTTTTCTCTATTAGATATGATATCCTCAAGTTCGGTTTATGTTGCATACTATAACAACTATAACTAACTATAACTATAGCTAAAATTAACTATAGTGTAAAATATAACTGCGTGCAAACATTTTGAAAAAAATATTAAAAATAATAATTAAAAAAAATCAGTTTTTTTCAGAAAATCTTCACATAATTCTATTGTTTACATTCAGGACAACAATAATACACATGTCTCTTGCACATATATTTTTCGCAATGAAAACAAGTCATGCTTGATTTGTGGTCATTCGAAGGAGGGCAAAAGCAGCATCTCTTTCTTTTCAGGCTGGCAGCTGTGCTGGTGGAGGATGTTGATTCAGTTGATTCAGTTGCAGTGCTGATGGAGGCTGTGGTTTGAGCATGCTGCTGAATGCTTTGAACAATGGCAAGTGCTCCTTCACTTCTGGGATTCACATGTCTCTTCAATAAAAGGCCTAATTAGGGATTGTCCAAATTCTTCCAGAAACAGTCTTCTTTTATGTAGTTTATTTCTGATAACTGAATTTATTTAGTTTTAGAGGAAAAGCAGGGTAAATAACATACAGAGAAAAAAAATTGCACAGAACTGTACTGAAAGCCAATGCGTATGGTTTGTACTGAAAGCATGTGTATATCTGCACCTAAAGCAACTGTTTACTTCATAAACATTAGTAGATGCAATAAGTAGTCTGAAAAGAAATTATAACTCATTTGTTTTACTCAAAAAATAGCTGAAATTAGCATAAAATGCTATTCGGTAATTTTTGACCGGGAACAGTACAAGTGTAAAAAAAAAAATGTGGCGCAAAAACTAAACAAAAAAAAAAAAAGTACCCTTAGAAAGAACCCCTCAAATTTGGAAAATAGAAGTAACCACAAGTTTCAGAACCGCATAATGAAGTTTTTAAAAAATATCAAAGTTTGAAAACGGTCATTTTTGACCAAACAGAACAGCAGGTATTGTGCTAATACCGTGGTCATGAAACAAGTTCTGTAGAAAAATATTTTGGGCTGGTAATATTTTGGGCTAGCAGGAGTCCACATTTGAAAATATTAATTATTTGTGCCAATAACATGGTCATGAAACAAGGCCAAATTTCTGCAGAAAAATAATTTGTGCTGGTAATATTTTGGGCTAGGCAGAATTCCACATTTGAAAATATAAATTATTTGTGCTAATACCGTGGTCCTGAAACAACGCCACATTTCAGTATATACATATTTAGTTCTAATAGTTTTTCTCAAGCCAGGAATCCACATTTCTGGATCTAAATTGTTTGTACTAATAGCATACTCCAGAAAGCAGGCTACATTTCAGTTTATAAATTCTTTGTGCTAATTTTGTGGTCCAGTCAGCAGGCTACATTTTATCTTGGGACAATGACTGGGACCGGCTTTGGAACAGCATTTCTAGCTTAAACATTTAAACTTTAATTAGTAACAGGTAGATGAGTGACAGGTGTAGGCCTTGTGGTCTGAGAGCTCTGCCAAATTCAGGCAAGACATATTAAGAAGACCTAACTGGGAGTCCAAACATTTACAACAATTAAGGGCAGACACCACTAAACCATTTGGTTTATTTATTTTACTCAAATATATAACACCATTAATTCCACTGTGCTTTAAAGACATTATCAAATTCCCCAGAGTAGTAATCGTATAATGGGGCTTTGACACCCCTTTCCACTACAGACAGCCAACCAGATGGAGACCCAACTTGGAGTCTCCACATTTCATAAAATTGTTGGTAACATCACCAGCAGTAACAACAGCAGGCACATAAGCCACGACAAAGGTGTGACAGACTGCAATAACGCGAGATCAATACAGCACACCAAACAACACTCTCGTCTAGTGTGCCCAGTCTGAGACTGGGGTGCAAAAGTAATTGGACATTCATAATTTGTTCATCTTGATGACATTTAGGTGGTCTACACTTTTAGGGGACAGTTGATAGTGCTTATCCATCAAGACACCACCAGCATTGCTGAAGACACTTTCTGTGGGAACGCTGGGTGCCGGTCATGACAAAACCCACAAGGTGTGACAGGCGAGCTTAGGTCACTCTCCCATTTTTAAAGACCAAAATGCAAAAGGGTCCAACCCCCCGATGGCATTTATATTGAGCTTGAGATACTCTTGCACCATCTTCTCCAGTCATTCACTACGTGTCAGACTTTTGCTCTCTTCTGCTGGGGCACGTACTTGTCTAAAAAAATATGTGTAGACCGACTCACGGAAATTGCTTTTTTTTTAATTTATTTTACTCACTTATATAGCACTATTAATTAAATAGTGCTTCATACACATTTTCGGCTTTGGTCGCATTGGGCCTCACAATCTAAATTTCCTTTCAGCATGTCTTTGGAGTGCGGGAGGAAACTGGAGTACCCGGAGGAAACCCATGCAAACAAGAGGAAAACATACAAACTCCCTGCAGATGTTGTCCTTGGTGATGTTGTCCTAAGACCCCAGAGCTGCAAGGTTGCATTGCTAACCACAAAGCCACCGTAATGCCACTGCCACTTACACTGCTGCTAATGATTTTGCATTGAGGTATTGTCGTTACCAGGGTTGGAAGTCTATAACTGTGATGTACACTGTGTGCCTCACTGCTGTCCAGGAAAAAATGCTCCTAAGATTGTCTACAAGCACGTTTTGATACTCTAGCATGTGATCATCCCTTTCGCGTGAGTGAAGCATCCAGCAAAATTTACTCTTGTAGTGTGGATATAACAGTGTGGCAACCCAGTTGACAGCACTATTTCTAATCCTAACAATACAGCCAACAATCATGATGCAGATAGTGAAGCAAGAAAGCACTTATGCGTTGAGCGCCTCCTTGAGGTCCAAGTACATGGTGTTTTGGTGGCGGGGTAACAGTCAAGCTTGCTTTTTCTTTCCCCTCTCACCAACCACGAATGACAGAGAGGGGATCATTATCCTCTTCATTTCCTGACTGTTGCGTGCCCATAACCTCTTCCTCCTCATCCTTCTCCATTTATTTCTTGGCTAATGCACCTTTACTAACAATTTGTCTGGTACCATGAGACCCTCTCTATCACTGTAATCCACCCTCCCATGGCACCCGCCTGTGCGACTACAGTCCAAAACTTAGAGATATTGTTATCAGTTCCACATCCTCCTCTGCTTCCTCCTCTTCCTCTGTGACCATCACCTTCTCTGGTATACTATTCAAAGTGTGCTCAAGCATTTAAATAACCGGAATAGTCATGCTGATGATGGCAACTGTTGTGAATTCTGTTATCGAACTCCCCCCTGTGGTCATGAATGGTACTTCGGCGAGTTCTGTCCATGGATTCCCTCTGGTGGCTGTGAGTGGAGCTGCTGCTTCTGAGGTTCCTTCCACAGGTGACTTAGTTTATTCTTTGGCTGGCTGCTCTATTTAACTCCACTCAGATCGTTACTCCATGCCAGCTGTCAATGTTCTTGTACTGGTTCAGTTCGCTCTTGGATCTTTCTGGTGACCTATCTACTCCAGCAGAAGCTAAGTCCCTGCTAGTTAATTATTTGTTCATTGTTTTCTTGTCCAGCTTGCTATCATGATTTTGCCTTGCTAGCTGGAAGCTCTGGGATGCAGAGTGGCACTTCCGCACCGTGAGTAGGTGCGGAGGTCTTTTTGCACACTCTGCATGGTCTTTTTGTAGGAAAACATGCTCAACCCCATAGAGTAAACCCCAAAGAACAATCACCACGGGAAATACCGGTATATACAATATTTATTTGACACTAACAGACCATACAAAAACACTTGAGAATAAAAATAAAAATACAAACAAATCTTTAATATATATTTGTGTATTAAAATCCTGTTAAAAATATATTAGAATAATAAGATGTATATATATATAGCTAATTATAGCAGTGCCTGTGGCTCTAGGATGTCCCTATAATATAATTAATATGTCCCTATAAAAAAATCCTACAGGTCCAATATGACCAAATCAGCAGCGCTGAAGAGGAAAAAGTAAGGGGGAACAGTGAAAAAATGTGTAGGAGGTATAGATCGTTGTATAAACAGTGCGTGATAATAATGGTGCCTAATTATAAATGACAAAACACATGTGGTACAAATAACCAAGAGGACCATATAGGAGGACACTTACTTATATCGTAGTAATAATAGCAGGGATCAACCGAGGCACACCAGGGCACCCCGACGCGCGTTTCGGATGCGTGTTCCTTCGTCAGGGGGTGACAATTAGCTAAATTACGGGCTTTATATAGTGTGGACCGCAGATGATTGCAGCTGCAATGTAGGCGGCGCATGCGCGGTCGGAGGACCCGGAAGCCGGCGCCGGAGACGCCACGTGACCGGACGCACAGGGAGAATCCCGGCGTTGCCAAGGCCACAATGACGCTCCTGACGCGACCTCCGGACCCCAACCACGCATGCGCACCACCGCGGCAGCACCATGGGCGTAAGAGACAGGGAAATTGTCTCATGTGATCAATGATTAAACAGAGGTAGTATTGTCAGGAGGCAGAATCATGGTAAACAGATCCGCCACATAGCAGGGCCCTGCTATGTGGCGGATCTGTTTACCATGCCCTGCTATGTGGCGGATCTGTTTACCATGATTCTGCCTCCTGACAATACTACCTCTGTTTAATCATTGATCACATGAGACAATTTCCCTGTCTCTTACGCCCATGGTGCTGCCGCGGTGGTGCGCATGCGTGGTTGGGGTCCGGAGGTCGCGTCAGGAGCGTCATTGTGGCCTTGGCAACGCCGGGATTCTCCCTGTGCGTCCGGTCACGTGGCGTCTCCGGCGCCGGCTTCCGGGTCCTCCGACCGCGCATGCGCCGCCTACATTGCAGCTGCAATCATCTGCGGTCCACACTATATAAAGCCCGTAATTTAGCTAATTGTCACCCCCTGACGAAGGAACACGCATCCGAAACGCGCGTCGGGGTGCCCTGGTGTGCCTCGGTTGATCCCTGCTATTATTACTACGATATAAGTAAGTGTCCTCCTATATGGTCCTCTTGGTTATTTGTACCACATGTGTTTTGTCATTTATAATTAGGCACCATTATTATCACGCACTGTTTATACAACGATCTATACCTCCTACACATTTTTTCACTGTTCCCCCTTACTTTTTCCTCTTCAGCGCTGCTGATTTGGTCATATTGGACCTGTAGGATTTTTTTATAGGGACATATTAATTATATTATAGGGACATCCTAGAGCCACAGGCACTGCTATAATTAGCTATATATATATACATCTTATTATTCTAATATATTTTTAACAGGATTTTAATACACAAATATATATTAAAGATTTGTTTGTATTTTTATTTTTATTCTCAAGTGTTTTTGTATGGTCTGTTAGTGTCAAATAAATATTGTATATACCGGTATTTCCCGTGGTGATTGTTCTTTGGGGTTTACTCTATGGGGTTGAGCATGTTTTCCTATAAGTAATGTAGTGGTTACACTACACCTTTGGCATACTGGGTGTTTTCAGGGTGGTTACTTATATTTATCTTTTATATATATACATTTAAAAAAAAATTTTTTGTTAATATAACTTTTTATATATAGGTACTTCTTTCTATTTTACCCTGTTTTCGATAGTGTGCTTTGTTAATGGTCTTTTTGTAGTTTATTGTGCTGACCGCAAAGTTACCTTTCCTATCCTCAGTCTGTTTAGTAAGTCTGGCCTCCCTTTGCTGAAACCTGTTTCATTTCTGTGTTTGTGACTTTCATCTTAACTCACAGTCAATATATGTGGGGGGCTGCCTTTTTCTTTGGGGAATTTCTCTGAGGCAAGGTAGGCTTTATTTTCTATCTCTAGGGCTAGTTAGCTCTTAGGCTGTGAAGAGGCGTCTAGGCAGAGTTAGGTACGCTCCACGGCTATTTCTAGTGTGTGTGATAGGATTAGGGGTTGCGGTCAGCAGAGCTCCCACTTCCCAGAGCTTGTCCTTTGTTAGTTTAACCATCAGGTCATTTTGGGTGCTCCTAACCACCAGGTCCATAACAGTGCAGCTGGCCCAAAGTGTTAATGCATCTCAATAGAGGGATAAGAGAAGTTCTGAGACCATTTTTTTTTCTCTGCAGTGTGTTTTGTCTTTCTTTTCCCCTAAACCTTTGGGTGGTTCAGGACACAGGTGTAACATAGTAACATAGTAACATAGTAACATAGTTAGTAAGGCCGAAAAAAGACATTTGTCCATCCAGTTCAGCCTATATTCCATCATAATAAATCCCCAGATCTACGTCCTTCTACAGAACCTAATAATTGTATGATACAATATTGTTCTGCTCCAGGAAGACATCCAGGCCTCTCTTGAACCCCTCGACTGAGTTCGCCATCACCACCTCCTCAGGCAAGCAATTCCAGATTCTCACTGCCCTAACAGTAAAGAATCCTCTTCTATGTTGGTGGAAAAACCTTCTCTCCTCCAGACGCAAAGAATGCCCCCTTGTGCCCGTCACCTTCCTTGGTATAAACAGATCCTCAGCGAGATATTTGTATTGTCCCCTTATATACTTATACATGGTTATTAGATCGCCCCTCAGTCGTCTTTTTTCTAGACTAAATAATCCTAATTTCGCTAATCTATCTGGGTATTGTAGTTCTCCCATCCCCTTTATTAATTTTGTTGCCCTCCTTTGTACTCTCTCTAGTTCCATTATATCCTTCCTGAGCACCGGTGCCCAAAACTGGACACTAGGGTTGAGCGAAACGGGTCGTTCATTTTCAAAAGTCGCCGACTTTTGGCAAAGTCGGGTTTCATGAAACCCGATCCGACCCCTGTGGGGGGTCGGCCATGCGGTACGCGACTTTCGCGCCAAAGTCGCGTTTCAATGACGCGAAAAGCGCCATTTCTCAGCCAATGAAGGTAAACGCAGAGTGTGGGCAGCGTGATGACATAGGTCCTGGTCCCCACCATCTTAGAGAAGGGCATTGCAGTGATTGGCTTGCTGTCTGCGGCGTCACAGGGGCTATAAAGGGGAGTTCCCGCCGACCGCCATGTTACTGCTGCTGATCTGAGCTTAGGGAGAGGTTGCTGCCGCTTCGTCAGAAGCAGGGATAGCGTTAGGCAGGGTCCATTAACCACCAAACCGCTTGTGCTGTAGCGATTTCCACTGCCCAACACCACCTTCGGTGTGCAGGGACAGTGGAAGCTACATTTTTTTTTTTTTCCCCCTCAGCGCTGTAGCTCATTGGGCTGCCCTAGAAGGCTCCCTGATAGCTGCATTGCTGTGTGTACGCCGCTGTGCAAACCAACTGCTTTTTTAAAAGCACAAATCCTCTTGTTCCTTCCTGCACAGCTATCTTTTTGGTTTGTACACACTTTTTATTTAATTTGTGCATCAGTCCACTCCTTATTGCTGCCTGCCATACCTGGCTGAGATTACTGCAGGGAGATAGTAATTGAAGGACACTCCCTGTTTTTTTTTTTTTTTGTGGGAGATTAAGATTGACATTTCTGCTATAGTGCCATCCCTGTCTGTGTCGTCTCTCACTCAGTGGGCCATAGAAAGCCTATTTATTTTTTTGCTTGATTTGGGTTATAAAATCTACCTGAAAAAATCACTACATCAATCAGTGGGAGAAAAATATTGGCCTCAGGGCTTGTGTGCCACTCCTGACTCCTGTGTGCATCATCACTCACTCAGTGGGCCATAGAAAGCCCATTTTTTTTTTTTTTTTTGCTTTATTTGGGTTCTAAATTCTACCTGAAAAAATCAATAAATCAATCAGTGGGAGATTAATATTGGCCTTTGGGCTTGTGTGCCAGTCCTAAGCGTGCCATCTCTCTCTCTCAGATAGTGGGCCATAGAAAGCCTATTTATTTATTTTTTTTTTATTGGGTTTATAAATTTTCCCTGGAAAAAAAAAAAAAAGTGGGAGATTAATATTGGCCTTTGGGCTTGTGTGCCAGTCCTGAGCGTGCCATCTCTCTCACAAATAGTGGGCCATAGAAAGCCTATTTATTTATTTTTTTTTGGTTTTATAAATTCTCCCTTAAAAAAAAAGGGAGATTAATATTGGCCTTTGGGCTTGTGTGCCAGTCCTAAGCGTGCCATCTCTCTCTGTCTCTCAGATAGTGGGCCATAGAAAGCCTATTTATTATTTTTTTTATTGGGTTTATAAATTTTCCCTGGAACAAAAAAAAAAAAGTGGGAGATAAATATTGGCCTCTGGGCTTGTGTGCCACTCCTGACTCCTGTGTGCGTCATCTCTCACTCAGTGGGCCATAGAAAGCCTTTTTTTGTTTTATTTGTTTTCTAAATTCTCCCTGAAAAAATCATTTTATTTTCTTTGGTTTCTAAATTCTTCCTGAAAAAATCATTTTATTCTATTTTTTTTTTTTCCTAAAGTCTCCCTGACAAACAAAAAAAAAAAAAACAAATCAGTGGGAGATTAATATTGCCCTTTCTGCTTGTGTGCCAGTCTTGACTCCTGGGTGTGCCATCTCTCTCTCTCTCTCCAATTGTGGGCCATAGAAAGCTTATTATTTTTTTAGCTTGATTTGGGTTCCAAAATCTACCTGAAAAAATCACTACATCAATCAGTGGGAGATAAATATTGGCCTCTGGGCTTGTGTGCCACTCCTGACTCCTGTGTGCGTTATCTCTCACTCAGTGGGCCATAGAAAGCCTTTTTTTGTTTTATTTGTTTTCTAAATTCTCCCTGAAAAAATCATTTTATTTTATTTGGTTTCTAAATTCTTCCTGAAAAAATCATTTTATTCTATTTTTTTTTTCCTAAAGTCTCCCTGAAAAAAAAAAAAAAAAAACAAATCAGTGGGAGATTAACCCCTTTACCCCCAAGGGTGGTTTGCACGTTAATGACCAGGCCAATTTTTACAATTCTGACCACTGTCCCTTTATGAAGTTATAACTCCGAAACGCTTCAACGGATCCTGGTGATTCTGACATTGTTTTCTCGTGACATATTGTACTTCATGATAGTGGTAAAATTTCTTTGATAGTACCTGCGTTTATTTGTGAAAAAAACGGAAATTTGGCGAAAATTTTGAAAATTTCGCAATTTTCAAACTTTGAATTTTTATGCAATTAAATCACAGAGATATGTCACACAAAATACTTAATAAGTAACATTTCCCACATGTCTCCTTTACATCAGCATAATTTTGGAACCAATTTTTTTTTTGTTAGGGAGTTATAAGGGTTAAAAGTTGACCAGCAATTTCTCATTTTTACAACACCATTTTTTTTTAGGGACCACGTCTCATTTGAAGTCATTTTGAGGGGTCTATATGATAGAAAATGCCCAAGTGTGACACCATTCTAAAAACTGCACCCCTCAAGGTGCTCAAAACCACATTCAAGAAGTTTATTAACCCTTCAGGTGTTTAATAGGAATTTTTGGAATGTTTAAATAAAAATGAACATTTAACTTTTTTACACAAAAAATTTACTTCAGCTCCGATTTGTTTTATTTTACCAAGGGTAACAGGAGAAATTGGACCCAAAAAGTTGTTGTCCAATTTGTCCTGAGTACGCTGATACCCCATATGTGGCAGTAAACCACTGTTTGGGCGCATGGGAGAGCTCGGAAGGGAAGGAGCGCTATTTGACTTTTCAATGCAAAATTGACAGGAATTGAGATGGGACGCCATGTTGCGTTTGGAGAGCCACTGATGTGCCTAAAAATTGAAACCCCCCACAAGTGACACCATTTTGGAAAGTAGACCCCCTAAGGAACTTATCTGGATGTGTGGTGAGCACTTTGACCCACCAAGTGCTTCACAGAAGTTTATAATGCAGAACCGTAAAAATAAAAAATCATATTTTTTCACAAAAATTATATTTTTGTCCCCAATTTTTTATTTTTCCAAGGGTAAGAGAAGAAATTGGACCTCAAAAGTTGTTGTCCAATTTGTCCTGAGTACGCTGATACCCCATATGTGGCAGTAAACCACTGTTTGGGCGCATGGGAGAGCTCGGAAGGGAAGGAGCGCAGTTTGACTTTTCAATGCAAAATTGACAGAAATTGAGATGGGACGCCATGTTGCGTTTGGAGAGCCACTGATGTGCCTAAACATTGAAACCCCCCACAAGTGACACCATTTTGGAAAGTAGACCCCCTAAGGAACTTATCTAGAGGTGTGGTGAGCACTTTGACCCACCAAGTGCTTCACAGAAGTTTATAATGCAGAACCGTAAAAATAAAAAATCATATTTTTTCACAAAAATTATATTTTTGCCCCCAATTTTTTATTTTTCCAAGGGTAAGAGAAGAACTTGGACCTCAAAAGTTGTTGTCCAATTTGTCCCGAGTACGCTGATACCCCATATGTGGCAGTAAACCACTGTTTGGGCGCATGGGAGAGCTCGGAAGGGAAGGAGCGCAGTTTGACTTTTCAATGCAAAATTGACAGAAATTGAGATGGGACGCCATGTTGCGTTTGGAGAGCCACTGATGTGCCTAAACATTGAAACCCCCCACAAGTGACACCATTTTGGAAAGTAGACCCCCTAAGGAACTTATCTAGAGGTGTGGTGAGCACTTTGACCCACCAAGTGCTTCACAGAAGTTTATAATGCAGAACCGTAAAAATAAAAAATCATATTTTTTCACAAAAATTATATTTTTGCCCCCAATTTTTTATTTTTCCAAGGGTAAGAGAAGAAATTGGACCTCAAAAGTTGTTGTCCAATTTGTCCCGAGTACGCTGATACCCCATATGTGGCAGTAAACCACTGTTTGGGCGCATGGGAGAGCTCGGAAGGGAAGGAGCGCCGTTTGACTTTTCAATGCAAAATTGACAGGAATTGAGATGGGACGCCATGTTGCGTTTGGAGAGCCACTGATGTGCCTAAACATTGAAACCCCCCACAAGTGACACCATTTTGGAAAGTAGACCCCCTAAGGAACTTATCTGGATGTGTGGTGAGCACTTTGACCCACCAAGGGCTTCACAGAAGTTTATAATGCAGAGCCATAAAAATAAAACAAAATTTTTTTCCCACAAAAATTATTTTTTAGCCCCCAGTTTTGTATTTTCCCTAGGGTAACAGGAGAAATTGGACCCCAAAAGTTGTTGTCCAATTTGTCCTGAGTACGCTGATACCCCATATGTGGGGGGGAACCACCGTTTGGGCGCATGGGAGGGTTCAGAAGGGAAGGAGCGCCATTTGGAATGCAGACTTAGATGGAATGGTCTGCAGGCGTCACATTGCGTTTGCAGAGCCCCTAATGTACCTAAACAGTAGAAACCCCCCACAAGTGACACCATTTTGGAAAGTAGACCCCCTAAGGAACTCATCTTGATGTGTTGTGAGAGCTTTGAACCCCCAAGTATTTCACTACAGTTTATAACGCAGAGCCATGCAAATAAAAAATATTTTTTTTTCCACAAAAATTATATTTTAGCCCCCAGTTTTGTATTTTTCCAAGGTTAGCAGGAGAAATTGGACCCTAAATGTTGTTGTCCAATTTGTCCTGAGTACGCTGATACCCGATATGTGGGGGGGAACCACCGTTTGGGCGCATGGGAGGGCTCGGAAGGGAAGGAGCATCATTTGGAATGCAGACTTAGATGGATTGGTCTGCAGGCGTCACATTGCGTTTGCAGAGCCCCTAATGTACCTAAACAGTAGAAACCCCCCACAAGTGACCCCATATTGGAAACTAGACCCCTCAATGAACTTATCTAGATGTGCTGTGAGAACTTTGAACCCCCAAGTGTTTCACTACAGTTTATAACGCAGAGCCGTGAAAATAAAAAATCTTTTTGTTTTCCCACAAAAATTATTTTTTAGCCCCCAGTTTTGTATTTTCCCAAGGGTAACAGGAGAAATTGGTCCACAAAAGTTGTTGTCCAATTTGTCCTGAGTACGCTGATACCCCATATGTTGGGGTAAACCCCTGTTTGGGCACACAGGAGAGCTCGGAAGGGAAGGAGCACTGTTTTACTTTTTCAACGCAGAATTGGCTGGAATTGAGATCGGACGCCATGTCGTGTTTGGAGAGCCCCTGATGTGCCGAAACAGTGGAAACCCCCCAATTATAACTGAAACCCTAATCTAAACACACCCCTAACCCTAATTCCAACGGTAACCCTAACCACACCTCTAACCCTGACACACCCCTAACCCTAATCCCAACCCTATTCCCAACTGTAAATGTAATCTAAACCCTAACCCTAACTTTAGCCCCAACCCTAACTGTAGCCCCAACCCTAACCCTAACCCTAGCCCTAACCCTAGCCCTAACCCTAGCCCTAACCCTAACCCTAGCCCTAACCCTAGCCCTAACCCTAGCCCTAACCCTAGCCCTAACCCTAGCCCTAACCCTAGCCCTAACCCTAACCCTAGCCCTAACCCTAGCCCTAACCCTAGCCCTAACCCTAGCCCTAACCCTAACCCTAGCCCTAACCCTAGCCCTAACCCTAACCCTAGCCCTAACCCTAGCCCTAACCCTAGCCCTAACCCTAACCCTAGCCCTAACCCTAGCCCTAACCCTAGCCCTAACCCTAGCCCTAACCCTAACCCTAGCCCTAACCCTAGCCCTAACCCTAGCCCTAACCCTAGCCCTAACCCTAGCCCTAACCCTAGCCCTAACCCTAACCCTAGCCCTAACCCTAGCCCTAACCCTAGCCCTAACCCTAATCCTAGCCCTAACCCTAGCCCTAATGGGAAAATGGAAATAAATACATTTTTTTAATTTTTCTCTAACTAAGGGGGTGATGAAGGGGGGTTTGATTTACTTTTATAGCGAGTTTTTTAGCGGATTTTTATGATTGGCAGCCGTCACACACTGAAAGACCCTTTTTATTGCAAAAAATATTTTTTGCAATACCACATTTTGAGAGCTATAATTTTTCCATATTTTGGTCCACAGAGTCATGTGAGGTCTTGTTTTTTGCGGGACGAGTTGACATTTTTATTGAAAACATTTTTGGGCACGTGACATTTTTTTATCGCTTTTTATTCTGATTTTTGTGAGGAAGAATGACCAAAAGCCAGCTATTCATGAATTTCTATTGGGGGAGGCGTTTATACCGTTCCGCGTTTGGTAAAATTGATAAATCAGTTTTATTCTTCGGGTCAGTACGATTACAGCGATACCTCATTTATATCATTTTTTTATGGTTTGGTGCTTTTATACGATAAAAACTATTTTACAGAAAAAATAATTATTTTTGCATCGCTTTATTCTCAGGACTATAACTTTTTTATTTTTTTGCTGATGATGCTGTATGGCGGCTCTTTTTTTGCGGGACAATATGACGCTTTCAGCGGTACCATGGTTATTTATATCTGTCCTTTTGATCGCGTGTTATTCCACTTTTTGTTCGGCGGTATGATAATAAAGCGTTGTTTTTTGCCTCGTTTTTTTTTTTTTTTCTTACGGTGTTTACTGAAGGGGTTAACTAGTGGGACAGTTTTATAGGTCGGGTCGTTACGGACGCGGCGATACTAAATATGTGTACTTTTATTGGTTTTTTTTTTTATTTAGATGAAGAAATGTATTTATGGGAATAATATTTTTTTTTTTTTTTCATTATTTTGGAATATTTTTTTTAATTTTTTTTACACATTTGGAAAATTTTTTTTTTACTTTTTTACTTTGTCCCAGGGGGGGACATCACAGATCAGTGATCTGACAGTTTGCACAGCACTCTGTCAGATCACTGATCTGACATGCAGCGCTGCAGCCTTCACAGTGCCTGCTCTAAGCAGGCTCTGTGAAGCCACCTCCCTCCCTGCAGGACCCGGATCCGTGGCCATCTTGGATCCGGGGCTCGAGCAGGGAGGGAGGTGAGGAGACCCTCGCAGCAACGCGATCACATCGCGTTGCTGCGGGGGGCTCAGGGAAGCCCGCAGGGAGCCCCCTCCCTGCGCGGTGCTTCCCTGCACCGCCGGCACATCGCGATCATCTTTGATCGCGGTGTGCCAGGGGTTAATGTGCCGGGGGCGGTCCGTGACCGCTCCTGGCACATAGTGCCGGATGTCAGCTGCGATAAGCAGCTGACACCCGGCCGCGATCGGCCGCGCTCCCCCCGTGAGCGCGGCCGATCGGCTATGACGTACTATCCCGTCCAGGGTCAGATAAGCCCAGGGCACCTCGACGGGATAGTACGTCTAAGGTCACAGAGGGGTTAATATTGCCCTTTCTGCTTGTGTGCCAGTCTTGACTCCTGGGTGTGCCATCTCTCTCTCCAATTGTGGGCCATAGAAAGCCTATTATTTTTTTTAGCTTGATTTGGGTTCCAAAATCTACCTGAAAAAATCACTACATCAATCAGTGGGAGATAAATATTGGCCTCTGGGCTTGTGTGCCACTCCTGACTCCTGTGTGCGTCATCTCTCACTCAGTGGGCCATAGAAAGCCTTTTTTTGTTTTATTTGTTTTCTAAATTCTCCCTGAAAAAATCATTTTATTTTCTTTGGTTTCTAAATTCTTCCTGAAAAAATCATTTTATTCTATTTTTTTTTTTCCTAAAGTCTCCCTGAAAAAAAAACAAAAAAAAAACAAATCAGTGGGAGATTAATATTGCCCTTTCTGCTTGTGTGCCAGTCTTGACTCCTGGGTGTGCCATCTCTCTCTCTCTCTCCAATTGTGGGCCATAGAAAGCCTATTATTTTTTTAGCTTGATTTGGGTTCCAAAATCTACCTGAAAAAATCACTACATCAATCAGTGGGAGATAAATATTGGCCTCTGGGCTTGTGTGCCACTCCTGACTCCTGTGTGCGTCATCTCTCACTCAGTGGGCCATAGAAAGCCTTTTTTTGTTTTATTTGTTTTCTAAATTCTCCCTGAAAAAATCATTTTATTTTATTTGGTTTCTAAATTCTTCCTGAAAAAATCATTTTATTCTATTTTTTTCCTAAAGTCTCCCTGAAAAAACAAAAACAAAAACAAATCAGTGGGAGATTAATATTGCCCTTTCTGCTTGTGTGCCAGTCTTGACTCCTGGGTGTGCCATCTCTCTCTCTCCAATTGTGGGCCATAGAAAGCCTATTATTTTTTTTAGCTTGATTTGGGTTCCAAAATCTACCTGAAAAAATCACTACATCAATCAGTGGGAGATAAATATTGGCCTCTGGGCTTGTGTGCCACTCCTGACTCCTGTGTGCGTCATCTCTCACTCAGTGGGCCATAGAAAGCCTTTTTTTGTTTTATTTGTTTTCTAAATTCTCCCTGAAAAAATCATTTTATTTTATTTGGTTTCTAAATTCTTCCTGAAAAAATCATTTTATTCTATTATTTTTTTTTCCTAAAGTCTCCCTTAAAAAAAAAAAAAAATCAAATCAGTGGGAGATTAATATTTACATTTGTGCTTCAGTGACAGTCCTGCGTGTGTGGCATCTCTCTCATTTGTTGCCACCAACAACAGAGTGTGTAACATTGTGCCTGATTTTCGTTGTGGTCTCACTCACCTGTAAAGGGGTAGCTAAATCATACTGAAGTTATAGCTCACCGTGTAATTTGTGTGACAGCAACAAATACCATTAGTTTGTTTACGTTTTTAAAACAATGAGGAAGTATGGTGGAAGAGGTCGTGGCCGGGGGCGTTCATTGTCAGCTGGTAATGAGGGTAGTGGTAGTGGTGGAGCATCAGCTGGTCGTGGGAAAAAAAATATTGCACCTAAGTCTGGAGCTGTGGAGCCAGGTTCGTCGTCTGGCTACACAAGGCCTCGAACGCTCCCTTTTCTGGGAGTAGGAAAAGCGCTTTTAAAGCCGGAGCAGCAAGAGCAAGTTTTGGCTTATCTTGCTGACTCAGCCTCTAGCTCTTTTGCCTCCTCTCGTGAAACTGGTAAATGTCAAAGCAGCGCGTCGTTAGTGGATGTTCACGGTCAGGGACAAGTCGCTTCCTTGTCCTCTTCAGCAAAAACAACAACAGAGAAGAATGCAGCAGGCGACACAACGGGTTACTCCATGGAGCTCTTTACACATACCGTCCCTGGCTTAGAAAGTGAAGCAGTTAACAGTCCATGCCCATTACAAGTTCAATCTGACATGGAGTGCACTGATGCACAGCCACAGCCAGACTACTATGCTGGTCCTTTGACTCAGACCACAACATTGCCCTCGCAGGGTGCTGATCAAGAATCAGACCCTGATGAGACTATGTTGCCCCATCACGAACGCTATACCACCGACCGACACGGTGACACAGACGAAGTTGCACACGAGCTACAAGAAGAGGTAATCGATGACCCAGTTCTTGACCCCGATTGGCAGCCATTGGGGGAAGAGGGTGCAGGCGGCAGCAGTTCTGAAGCGGAGGAGGAGGGGCCGCAGCAGGCATCAACATCGCAACAGGTTCCATCTGCCGGGCCCGTATCTTGCCCAAAATGCGTGGCAAAGCCAAAACCTGTTGGAGGACAGCGTGGCCATCCGGTTAAAGCTCAGTCTGCAATGCCTGAAAAGGTATCCGATGCTAGAAAGAGTGCAGTCTGGCATTTTTTTAAACAACATCCAATTGATCAGCGCAAAGTCATCTGTCAAAAATGTTCAACTACCTTAAGCAGAGGACAGAATCTGAAAAGTCTCAATACAAGTTGCATGCATAGACATTTAACCACCATGCATTTGCAAGCCTGGACTAACTACCAAATGTCCCTTAAGGTTGTAGCACCCTCGGCCAATGAAGCTAGTCAGCAACGCAACATCCCTTCCGGCAGTGTAGGGCCACCATTTTCCGCACCACCTGCAGTATCTGTGCAGGTTTCTTTGCCAGGCCAAAGCAGTCAGGGTCAGGGAATCACCAGTTTCGTAGGAGGAAACACTGCATCTAGGGCACCGGTGGCAACAATACCATCTCCCACCGTCTCTCAGTCTGCCATGTCCACCGGCACCCCCGCTAGTTCCACGATCTCCAGCTCTCCAGTCCAGCTCACCCTACATGAGACTATGGTTAGAAAAAGGAAGTACTTAGCCTCGCATCCGCGTACACAGGGTTTGAACGCACACATAGCTAGACTAATCTCGTTAGAGATGATGCCCTACCGGTTAGTTGAATGCGAAGCTTTCAAAGCCCTGATGGACTACGCTGTACCACGCTACGAGCTACCCAGTCGACACTTTTTTTCCAGAAAAGCCATCCCAGCCCTCCACCAGCATGTTAAAGAGCACATCGTCCATGCACTCAGGCAATCTGTGAGCACAAAGGTGCACCTGACAACAGATGCATGGACCAGTAGGCATGGCCAGGGACGTTACGTGTCCATCACGGCACACTGGGTAAATGTGGTGGATGCAGGGTCCACAGGGGACAGTAAGTTTGGGACAGTTCTGCCTAGCCCACGGTCTAGGAAACAATTGGCTGTAGCCGTTCGCACCCCCTCCTCCTCCTCTTCGTCCTCCTGCAGAAGCGAGAGCTCGTCCACAGACCGCAGTCGCACAACCACTCCATCCGCAGCTGCCACTGTTGCACACCAGGTCTCCCATTATGGGGCAGCTACTGGCAAACGTCAGCAGTCTGTATTGGCTATGAAGTGTTTGGGCGACAACAGACACACCGTGGAAGTTCTGTCCGAGTTCTTGCAGAAAGAAACGCAGTCGTGGCTGGGCACTGTAGATCTTGAGGCAGGCAAGGTAGTGAGTGATAACGGAAGGAATTTCATGGCTGCCATCTCCCTTTCCCAACTGAAACACATTCCTTGCCTGGCTCACACCTTAAACCTGGTGGTGCAGTGCTTCCTGAAAAGTGCGTGGACTTTGCTCACATATCCGCCGTTCGCCCGTACACTCCAGCCGTATGCAGACCTATCAGCGTTCTTTGAACCTTCCCCAGCATCGCCTAATCATAGACGTTGCAACAAGGTGGAACTCAACACTGCACATGCTTCAGAGACTGTGTGAACAGAGGCGGGCTGTTATGTTTTTGTGGGAGGATACACATACACGGGCAGGCAGTAGGATGGCAGACATGGAGTTGTCAGGTGTGCAGTGGTCGAAGATTCAAGACATGTGTCAAGTCATTCAGTGTTTTGAGGAATGCACACGGCTGGTTAGTGCAGACAACGCCATAATAAGCATGAGCATCCCCCTAATGCGTCTGCTGATGCAAAGTTTGACGCACATAAAGGATCAGGCGTCTGCAGCTGAGGAAGAGGAAAGCCTTGATGACAGTCAGCCATTGTCTGGCCAGGGCAGTGTACAGGACGAGTTAGCGGGCGAAGAGGAGGAGGAGGACGAGGAGGATGATGGGGATGATTATATTTTTAATGAGGAAGCTTTTCCGGGGCCACTGGAAATTGGTGGCGCGGCAAGGCCGGGTTCTGGTTTTTTGAGGGACACAAGTGACGTGGATTTGCCTGAAACTGCCCCTCAACCAAGCACAACCGCAGATTTGAGAACTGGAACTTTGGCCCACATGGCGGATTATGCCTTACGTATCCTCAAAAGGGACACACGCATAACTAAAATGATGAATGATGACGATTACTGGTTGGCCTGCCTCCTTGATCCTCGCTATAAAGGCAAATTGCAAAATATAATGCCACATGAGAACTTGGAACTAATATTAGCAACCAAACAATCAACTCTTGTTGACCGTTTGCTTCTGGCATTCCCTGCACACAGCGCCCGTGATCGTTCTCACACGAGCTGCAGGGGCCAGCAGACCAGAGGAGTTAGAGGGGCAGAAATCAGAAGTGGCATAGGCCAGAGGGGTTTTCTGACCAGGTTGTGGAGTGATTTTGCTATGACCGCAGACAGGACAGGTACTGCAGCATCAATTCAAAGTGACAGGAGACAACATTTGTCCAGTATGGTTACAAACTATTTTTCATCCCTTATCGATGTTCTCCCTCAACCGTCATTCCCATTTGATTACTGGGCATCAAAATTAGACACCTGGCCAGAATTGGCAGAATATGCATTGCAGGAGCTTGCTTGCCCGGCAGCTAGTGTCCTATCAGAAAGAGTATTCAGTGCTGCAGGTTCAATACTAACAGAAAAAAGGACTCGTCTGGCTACCCAAAATGTAGATGATCTAACCTTCATTAAAATGAACCACAACTGGATTTCGAAATCTTTTGCCCCACCTTGCCCGGCTGACACCTAGCTTTCCTATGAAAAGGTCTTGCCTGTGGACTATTCTGAATGCCTTTTCCAATCTCGTAATTTTCTGCACCTGATTGTCCAGCATACGACATGTTTACACCTCACTAAATGGCCAAACTCCCCACACGGGGCCGTGGTATCGACACTTGGCGACAGCACCCGTGAGAGTGCAGTTTGTCTGAAGAGGTGGGTGAGCCCGCTTTTGGTCGACGGCACTGCCACTGGGTCCCTCCTAGTACAATAAAGTGTCTCTGGCGGTGGTGGTGCGCACCCAACGTCAGACACACCGTTGTAATATGAGGGGCCCTGGGCCTGTACCGCCGGCCACAAGACAGTTTCCCCCCACCCCAGCTCAAACAGTGCTCTACCACTTGCAAAATTATCTCACAGCTCCACCAATGTTTAGTCTATGCGCTGACATCCTTCAATGCCTGCCACTGACAATACCATTGTATTGACATTTTTGTTATGTTAGGCCTTCGATGCCTGTCTGTGGTCACTCCTTCCACTAGGCCTCCACTGACCACACCACTGCTGCCCGTGTACCCCTGTAACCAATTTAAAATTGCCTACAGCCATGTGTTATTATTTTAGGCCTTCGATGCCTGTCTGCGGTGACTCCTTCCACTAGGCCTCCACTGACCACACCACTGCTGCCCGTGTACCCCTGTAACCAATTTAAAATTGCCTACAGCCATGTGTTATTATTTTAGGCCTTCGATGCCTGTCTGCGGTGACTCCTTCCACTAGGCCTCCACTGACCACACCACTGCTGCCCGTGTACCCCTGTAACCAATTTAAAATTGCCTACAGCCATGTGTTATTATTTTAGGCCTTCGATGCCTGTCTGCGGTCACTCCTTCCACTAGGCCTCCACTGACCACACCACTGCTGCCCGTGTACCCCTGGAACCAATTTAAAATTGCCTACAGCCATGTGTTATTATTTTAGGCCTTCGATGCCTGTCTGCGGTGACTCCTTCCACTAGGCCTCCACTGACCACACCACTGCTGCCCGTGTACCCCTGGAACCAATTTAAAATTGCCTACAGCCATGTGTTATTATTTTAGGCCTTCGATGCCTGTCTGCGGTCACTCCTTCCACTAGGCCTCCACTGACCACACCACTGCTGCCCGTGTACCCCTGGAACCAACATCAGAAAATATAAAAATAAGTATTTTGCTTATAAAAAAGAAAATACTGGAGAGATATCAAATGCAGACATTTTAACATTAAAAACAAACACATACAACAAAAATCTGGTACAGTACTAAAAATGGCCACCAGCTACAATAACTTTCTCCTGCAAGTAGTTAACTGAAAGGTTTTTTCAATTTTAAACACAGATATGGCATCCACCGAGTGTTGTCCTGTCGCGTCTTCTTTATATTATTGCCAAGAAGATGCAAAACAATGAAAATAATAAAATCATTATTTACCAAAAAAATAGAGTAAGTCAAAACCACATTGCAAATAAACATTCATTACAAATAAAGAAGCAGGGCGCGTCCGAGGGTGAGTATATACCTAATAAGAATATAATCACCCTCGGACGCGCCCTGCTTCTTTCCGACAGCCTTCCTTCCTAAGAATCAGCCCTTCCGTGGTGTAGAGAGAGGGTTTGTTACACTCCAAGGTGTTCCCCAGGTTGCCTTTCCTGAGCTTCGATCTTCCGGCTCTCGTTTAGTAGTTGTTGGAAACTACGCTGCATTAGGCCTACAAATTGGGTATGGGGTGTAGAGAGATGGTGTGTTCCACTGTAGAGAGATGGTGTGTTCCACTCCAAGGTGTTCCCCAGGTTTCCTCGCCAATGCTTCGATCATCATGCTCTCGTTTAGTAGTTGTTGGAAACTACGCTGCATTAGGCCTACAAATTGGGTATGGGGTGTAGAGAGATGGTGTGTTCCACTCCAAGGTGTTCCCCAGGTTTCCTCTCCATTGCTTCGATCTTCATGCTCTCGTTTAGTAGTTGTTGGAAACTACGCTGCATTAGGCCTACAAATTGGGTATGGGGTGTAGAGAGATGGTGTGTTACACTCCAAGGTGTTCCCCAGGTTTCCTCTCCATTGCTTCGATCTTCCGGCTCTCGTTTAGTAGTTGTTGGAAACTACGCTGCATTAGGCCTACAAATTGGGTATGGGGTGTAGAGAGATGGTGTGTTCCACTCCAAGGTGTTCCCCAGGTTGCCTTTCCTGAGCTTCGATCTTCCGGCTCTCGTTTAGTAGTTGTTGGAAACTACGCTGCATTAGGCCTACAAATTGGGTATGGGGTGTAGAGAGATGGTGTGTTCCACTGTAGAGAGATGGTGTGTTCCACTCCAAGGTGTTCCCCAGGTTTCCTCGCCAATGCTTCGATCATCATGCTCTCGTTTAGTAGTTGTTGGAAACTATGCTGCATTAGGCCTACAAATTGGGTATGGGGTGTAGAGAGATGGTGTGTTCCACTCCAAGGTGTTCCCCAGGTTTCCTCTCCATTGCTTCGATCTTCATGCTCTCGTTTAGTAGTTGTTGGAAACTATGCTGCATTAGGCCTACAAATTGGGTATGGGGTGTAGAGAGATGGTGTGTTACACTCCAAGGTGTTCCCCAGGTTTCCTCTCCATTGCTTCGATCTTCCAGCTCTCGTTTAGTAGTTGTTGGAAACTACGCTGCATTAGGCCTACAAATTGGGTATGGGGTGTAGAGAGATGGTGTGTTACACTCCAAGGTGTTCCACAGGTTTCCTCTCCATTGCTTCGATCTTCCGGCTCTCGTTTAGTAGTTGTTGGAAACTACGCTGCATTAGGCCTACAAATTGGGTATGGGGTGTAGAGAGATGGTGTGTTACACTCCAAGGTGTTCCCCAGGTTTCCTCTCCATTGCTTCGATCTTCCGGCTCTCGTTTAGTAGTTGTTGGAAACTACGCTGCATTGGGCCTACAAATTGGGTATGGGGTGTAGAGAGATGGTGTGTTCCACTCCAAGGTGTTCTCCAGGTTGCCTTTCCTGAGCTTCGATCTTCCGGCTCTCGTTTAGTAGTTGTTGGAAACTACGCTGCATTAGCCCTACAAATTGGGTATGGGGTGTAGAGAGATGGTGTGTTCCACTGTAGAGAGATGGTGTGTTCCACTCCAAGGTGTTCCCCAGGTTTCCTCGCCAATGCTTCGATCATCATGCTCTCGTTTAGTAGTTGTTGGAAACTACGCTGCATTAGGCCTACAAATTGGGTATGGGGTGTAGAGAGATGGTGTGTTCCACTCCAAGGTGTTCCCCAGGTTTCCTCGCCAATGCTTCGATCATCATGCTCTCGTTTAGTAGTTGTTGGAAACTACGCTGCATTAGACCTACAAATTGGGTATGGGGTGTAGAGAGATGGTGTGTTCCACTCCAAGGTGTTCTCCAGGTTGCCTTTCCTGAACTTCTATCTTCAGGCTCTCATTAAATTGTGGTTAAACGGAACAACTGCATTTGGCGTACTAGTTGGTTTGGGGCCTACTATCGGTGTCTGCCGCTCCTTGCTGTTCTCCTGGTTTCCTGTCCTGAAATTCCGTTTTCAGGCGCTCGTTAAGTAGTTGTTAATGTTAGACTGCATTTGGCCTACTAGTTGGGTTGGGGCCTACTATCGGTGTCTGCCACTCCTTGCTGTTCTCCTCCACTGAACAAAGCTGTGCCGCCTGTTTACTACTGTTGCCAATTTTGAACTGCATTTCGACTACTTACTGATTTGGGCCTACTCTCTGTGTCAGCCTCTCATTCCAGTTGTCCTCCACTGCAATGCCCCCTGATTAGTCCTGTGTTACCAATTTTGAACTGCATTTAGCCCACTTTATTCTTTGGGCCTATATCTGTGTTTCCTCCTCATCCTGCCCATTGCCCAGCCAGTGATAGATGAGTCTGCTGGTACATTGACCCATAACACAACATTTCCCGTGCACGCTACACTGCAAGATTGTGACCCTGCTGAAAGTCAGGTCCCCCTTCCCGCATACCATACCACCTTACACGGGGACAAACAGGAAGGTGCAGATGAAAGTGCAGGTTCCTTCATCAGGTGGGGGGAGGAATACTAGTTGGCGACGTCACTGGCACAGGGCCTCTCATGGTACGCAAAAGTGTTGCTGCCGGTGGGAGGCGCCCCCGCCGTGCAAACACACCGCTGTACTTTGAGGGGCCCTGTGCCAGTGCCAATGCCAACGAGTGGGCCCCCCCTGCTTGCTCAGGTTCACAGCATTTGCAAAGTTGAAATACTTACCTCTCCCTGCTCCACTGCCGTGACGTGGTCCAGATTTCCTGGGCCCACTAATTACTTGAACCAGCCCTACCCACCACAACTTTAGCCAAATGACCCCCAATTTCAAATGCCTTCCAATTATTATAAGGTAAATTACGCTTGACAAGCTTCATTAAGAAGAATGGATGGTTTTGACATTAAAATGGGCACTCTAGGTGTTTTCCTGGCCCCCACTCACTGCCGACTATGCTGCCCCATTGACTTGCATTGGGTTTCGTGTTTCGGTCGATCCCGACTTTACGTCATAATCGGCCGATTTCACTCGACCCGACTTTTGAGATAGTCGGGTTTCGCGAAACCCGGCTCGACTCTAAAAAGGTCAAGGTCGCTCAACTCTACTGGACACAGTACTCCATGTGCGGTCTAACTAGGGATTTGTACAGAGGCAGTATAATGCTCTCATCATGTGTATCCAGACCTCTTTTAATGCACCCCATGATCCTGTTTGCCTTGGCAGCTGCTGCCTGGCACTGGCTGCTCCAGGTAAGTTTATCATTAACTAGGATCCCCAAGTCCTTCTCCCTGTCAGATTTACCCAGTGGTTTCCCATTCAGTGTGTAATGGTGATATTGATTCCTTCTTCCCATGTGTATAACCTTACATTTATCATTGTTAAACCTCATCTGCCACCTTTCAGCCCAAGTTTCCAACTTATCCAGATCCATCTGTAGCAGAATACTATCTTCTCTTGTATTAACTGCTTTACATAGTTTTGTATCATCTGCAAATATCGATATTTTACTGTGTAAACCTTCTACCAGATCATTAATGAATATGTTGAAGAGAACAGGTCCCAATACTGACCCCTGCGGTACCCCACTGGTCACAGCGACCCAGTTAGAGACTATACCATTTATAACCACCCTCTGCTTTCTATCACTAAGCCAGTTACTAACCCATTTACACACATTTTCCCCCAGACCAAGCATTCTCATTTTGTGTACCAACCTCTTGTGCGGCACGGTATCAAACGCTTTGGAAAAATCGAGATATACCACGTCCAATGACTCACCGTGGTCCAGCCTATAGCTTACCTCTTCATAAAAACTGATTAGATTGGTTTGACAGGAGCGATTTCTCATAAACCCATGCTGATATGGAGTTAAACAGTTATTCTCATTGAGATAATCCAGAATAACATCCCTCAGAAACCCTTCAAATATTTTACCAACAATAGAGGTTAGACTTACTGGCCTATAATTTCCAGGTTCACTTTTAGAGCCCTTTTTGAATATTGGCACCACATTTGCTATGCGCCAGTCCTGCAGAACAGACCCTGTCGCTATAGAGTCCCTAAAAATAAGAAATAATGGTTTATCTATTACATTACTTAGTTCTCTTAGTACTCGTGGGTGTATGCCATCCGGAACCGGAGATTTATCTATTTTAATCTTATTTAGCTGGTTTCGCACCTCTTCTTGGGTTAGATTGGTGACCCTTAATATAGGGTTTTCATTGTTTCTTGGGATTTCACCTAGCATTTCATTTTCCACCGTGAATACCGTGGAGAAGAAGGTGTTTAATATGTTAGCTTTTTCCTCGTCATCTACAACCATTCTTTCCTCACTATTTTTTAAGGGGCCTACATTTTCAGTTTTTATTCTTTTACTATTGATATAGTTGAAGAACAGTTTGGGATTAGTTTTACTCTCCTTAGCAATGTGCTTCTCTGTTTCCTTTTTGGCAGCTTTAATTAGTTTTTTAGATAAAGTATTTTTCTCCCTATAGTTTTTTAGAGCTTCAATGGTGCCATCCTGCTTTGGTAGTGCAAATGCTTTCTTTTTACTGTTAATTGCCTGTCTTACTTCTTTGTTTAGCCACATTGGGTTTTTCCTATTTCTAGTCCTTTTATTCCCACAAGGTATAAACCGCTTACACTGCCTATTTAGGATGTTCTTAAACATTTCCCATTTATTATCTGTATTCTTATTTCTGAGGATATTGTCCCAGTCTACCAGATTAAGGGCATCTCTAAGCTGGTCAAACTTTGCCTTCCTAAAGATCAGTGTTTTTGTGACTCCCTGACAAGTCCCCCTAGTGAAAGACAGGTGAAACTGTACAATATTGTGGTCGCTATTTCCTAGATGCCCGACCACCTGCAGATTTGTTATTCTGTCAGGTCTATTAGATAGTATTAGGTCTAAAAGTGCTGCTCCTCTGGTTGGATTCTGCACCAATTGTGAAAGATAATTTTTCTTGGTTATTAGCAGAAACCTGTTGCCTTAATGGGTTTCACAGGTTTCTGCTTCCCAGTTAATATCCGGGTAGTTAAAGTCCCCCATAACCAGGACCTCATTATGGGTTGCAGCTTCATCTATCTGCTTTAGAAGTAGACTTTCCATGGTTTCTGTTATATTTGGCGGTTTGTAACAGACCCCAATGAGAATTTTGTTACCATTTTTCCCTCCATGAATTTCGACCCATATGGACTCGACATCCTCATTCCCTTCGCTAATATCCTCCCTTAAAGTGGACTTTAGACTAGACCTTACATAGAGACAAACCCCTCCTCCCCTCCGATTTTTACGATCCTTTCTAAACAGACTGTAACCCTGTAAGTTAACTGCCCAGTCATAGCTTTCATCTAACCATGTCTCGGTTATTCCCACTATGTCAAAGTTACCTGTAGATATTTCTGCTTCTAGTTCTTCCATCTTGTTTGTCAGGCTTCTGGCGTTTGCGAGCATGCAGTTTAGAGGATTTTGTTTTGTTCCAATCTCCTCGCTGTGGATTGTTTTAGAAATGTTCTTACCTCCCATCTGAGTATGTTTTCCTGGGTCTTCTTTGTTCAAGTCTAATGTTTTTCTTCCCGTCCCCTCTTCTTCTAGTTTAACGCCCTCCTGATGAGTGTAGCGAGTCTTCTGGCGAATGTGTGTTTCCCAGGTTTGTTGAGGTGTAGTCCGTCTCTGGCGAGGAGTCCATCGTACCAGTAATTCACACCGTGGTCCAGGAATCCGAATCCTTGTTGTCTGCACCATCGTCTTAGCCAGTTGTTTGCATCAAGGATCCTGTTCCATCTCCTGGTGCCATGCCCGTCTACTGGAAAGATAGAAGAAAAAACTACCTGTGCATCCAGTTCCTTTACTTTCTTCCCCAACTCTTCAAAGTCTTTGCAGATTGTCGGTAGGTCCTTCCTTGCCGTGTCATTGGTGCCAACATGTATCAGAAGAAATGGGTGGACGTCTGTTATGGCTGGCAATCAGGCAACACAGCGTGCAGTAATCAGCGCACATACAGAGATCTGGCAATAACCAAAAACAATAGGACGAGCTCTGAGACGTGGAATCTCTGTAGACTGCAGTACCTGATCTATCCTCACACAACTATAAGCAGCAGTGGATTGCGCCTAACAACTACCTATGCAACTCGGCACTGCCTGAGGAGCTGACTAGCCTGAAGATAGAAATACAAGCCTGACTTACCTCAGAGAAATACCCCAAAGGAATAGGCAGCCCCCCACATATAATGACTGTTAGCAAGATGAAAAGACAAACGTAGGAATGAAATAGATTCAGCAAAGTGAGGCCCGATATTCTAGACAGAGCGAGGATAGCAAAGAGAACTATGCAGTCTACAAAAAACCCTAAAACGAAAACCACGCAAAGGGGCAAAAAGACCCACCGTGCCGAACTAACAGCACGGCGGTGCACCCCTCTGCTTCTCAGAGCTTCCAGCAAAAGACAATAGCAAGCTGGACAGAAAAAAACAGAAAACAAACTAGAAGCACTTATCTAGCAGAGCAGCAGGCCCAAGGAAAGATGCAGTAGCTCAGATCCAACACTGGAACATTGACAAGGAGCAAGGAAGACAGACTCAGGTGGAGCTAAATAGCAAGGCAGCCAACGAGCTCACCAAAACACCTGAGGGAGGAAGCCCAGAGACTGCAATACCACTTGTGACCACAGAAGTGAACTCAGCCACAGAATTCACAACAGTACCCCCCCTTGAGGAGGGGTCACCGAACCCTCACCAGAACCCCCAGGCCGACCAGGATGAGCCACATGAAAGGCACGAACAAGATCTGGGGCATGGACATCAGAGGCAAAAACCCAGGAATTATCTTCCTGAGCATAACCCTTCCATTTGACCAGATACTGGAGTTTCCGTCTAGAGACACGAGAATCCAAAATCTTCTCCACAATATACTCCAATTCCCCCTCCACCAAAACAGGGGCAGGAGGCTCCACAGATGGAACCATAGGTGCCACGTATCTCCTCAACAACGACCTATGGAATACATTATGTATGGAAAAGGAGTCTGGGAGGGTCAGACGAAAAGACACCGGATTGAGAATCTCAGAAATCCTATACGGACCAATAAAACGAGGTTTAAATTTAGGAGAGGAAACCTTCATAGGAATATGACGAGAAGATAACCAAACCAAATCCCCAACACGAAGTCGGGGTCCCACACGGCGTCTGCGATTAGCGAAAAGCTGAGCCTTCTCCTGGGACAAGGTCAAATTGTCCACTACCTGAGTCCAGATCTGCTGCAACCTGTCCACCACAGAATCCACACCAGGACAGTCCGAAGACTCAACCTGTCCTGAAGAGAAACGAGGATGGAACCCAGAATTGCAGAAAAATGGAGAGACCAAGGTAGCCGAGCTGGCCCGATTATTAAGGGCGAACTCAGCCAACGGCAAAAATGACACCCAATCATCCTGGTCAGCGGAAACAAAACATCTCAGATATGTTTCCAAGGTCTGATTGGTTCGTTCGGTCTGGCCATTAGTCTGAGGATGGAAGGCCGAGGAGAAAGATAGGTCAATGCCCATCCTACCACAAAAGGCTCGCCAGAACCTCGAAACAAACTGGGAACCTCTGTCAGAAACAATATTCTCAGGAATGCCATGTAAACGAACCACATGCTGGAAGAACAAAGGCACCAAATCAGAGGAGGAAGGCAATTTAACCAAGGGCACCAGATGGACCATTTTAGAAAAGCGATCACAGACCACCCAAATGACCGACATTTTTTGAGAAACGGGAAGGTCAGAAATGAAATCCATCGAAATATGTGTCCAAGGCCTGTTCGGGACCGGCAAGGGCAAAAGCAACCCACTGGCACGTGAACAGCAGGGCTTAGCCCTAGCACAAATTCCACAGGACTGCACAAAAGCACGCACATCCCGTGACAGAGATGGCCACCAGAAGGATCTAGCAACCAACTCCCTGGTACCAAAGATTCCTGGATGACCGGCCAGCACCGAACAATGAAGTTCAGAGATAACTTTACTAGTCCACCTATCAGGGACGAACAGTTTCTCGGCCGGACAACGATCAGGTTTATTAGCCTGAAATTTCTGCAACACTCTCCGCAAATCAGGGGAGATGGCAGACACAATGACTCCTTCCTTGAGGATACTCGCCGGCTCAGATAACCCCGGAGAGTCGGGCACAAAACTCCTAGACAGAGCATCCGCCTTCACATTTTTAGAGCCCGGAAGGTATGAAATCACAAAATCAAAACGAGCAAAAAATAACGACCAACGGGCCTGTCTAGGATTCAAGCGCTTGGCAGACTCGAGATAAGTCAAGTTCTTATGATCAGTCAATACCACCACGCGATGCTTAGCACCCTCAAGCCAATGACGCCACTCCTCGAATGCCCACTTCATGGCCAGCAACTCTCGGTTGCCCACATCATAATTACGCTCAGCAGCAGAAAATTTCCTGGAAAAGAAAGCACATGGTTTGAACACTGAGCAACCAGAACCTCTCTGTGACAAAACCGCCCCTGCACCAATCTCAGAAGCATCAACCTCGACCTGGAACGGAAGAGAAACATCAGGTTGACACAACACAGGGGCACAGCAAAAACGACGCTTCAACTCCTGAAAAGCTTCCACGGCAGCAGAAGACCAATTAACCAAATCAGCACCCTTCTTGGTCAAATCGGTCAATGGTCTGGCAATGCTAGAAAAATTACAGATGAAGCGACGATAAAAATTAGCAAAGCCCAGGAATTTCTGCAGACTTTTTAGAGATGTCGGCTGAGTCCAATCCTGGATGGCCTGAACCTTAACCGGATCCATCTCGATAGTAGAAGGGGAAAAGATGAACCCCAAAAATGAAACTTTCTGCACACCGAAGAGACACTTTGATCCCTTCACGAACAAGGAATTAGCACGCAGTACCTGGAAAACCATTCTGACTTGCTTCACATGAGACTCCCAATCATCTGAGAAGATCAAAATGTCATCCAAGTAAACAATCAAGAATTTATCCAGATACTCACGGAAAATGTCATGCATAAAAGACTGAAAAACAGATGGAGCATTGGCAAGTCCGAACGGCATCACCAGATACTCAAAATGACCCTCGGGCGTATTAAATGCCGTTTTCCATTCATCTCCCTGCCTGATTCTCACCAGATTATACGCACCACGAAGATCAATCTTAGTAAACCAACTAGCCCCCTTAATCCGAGCAAACAAGTCAGAAATCAATAGCAAGGGATACTGAAACTTAACAGTGATCTTATTAAGAAGGCGGTAATCAATACACGGTCTTAGCGAACCATCCTTCTTGGCTACAAAAAAGAACCCTGCTCCCAATGGTGACGACGATGGGCGAATATGTCCCTTCTCCAGGGACTCCTTCACATAACTGCGCATAGCGGTGTGTTCAGGTACGGACAAATTAAATAAACGACCCTTAGGGAATTTACTACCAGGAATCAAATCGATAGCACAATCACAATTCCTATGCGGAGGTAGGGCATCAGACTTGGACTCTTCAAATACATCCTGAAAGTCCGACAAGAACTCTGGGATGTCAGAAGGAATGGATGACGAAATAGACAAAAATGGAACATCACCATGTACTCCCTTACAACCCCAGCTGGTTACCGACATAGAGTTCCAATCCAATACTGGATTATGGGTTTGTAGCCATGGCAACCCCAACACGACCACATCATGCAAATTATGCAGTACCAGAAAGCGAATAACTTCCTGATGTGCAGGAGCCATGCACATGGTCAGCTGGGCCCAGTACTGAGGCTTATTCTTGGCCAAAGGTGTAGCATCAATTCCTCTCAACGGAATAGGACACCGCAAAGGCTCCAAGAAAAATCCACAACGTTTAGCATAATCCAAATCCATCAGATTCAGGGCAGCGCCTGAATCCACAAACGCCATGACAGAATACGATGACAAAGAGCACATTAAGGTAATGGACAAAAGGAATTTGGACTGTACAGTACCAATAACGGCAGAGCTATCGAACCGCCTAGTGCGTTTAGGACAATTAGAAATAGCATGAGTAGAATCACCACAATAGAAACACAGTCTGTTCAGACGTCTGTGTTCTTGCCGTTCTACTTTAGTCATAGTCCTGTCGCACTGCATAGGCTCAGGTTTACTCTCAGGCAGTACCGCCAGATGGTGCACAGATTTACGCTCGCGCAAGCGACGACCGATCTGAATGGCCAAAGACATAGACTCATTCAAACCAGCAGGCATAGGAAATCCCACCATTACATCCTTAAGAGCTTCAGAGAGACCCTTTCTGAACAAAGCCGCTAGTGCAGATTCATTCCACAGAGTGAGTACTGACCATTTCCTAAATTTCTGACAATATACTTCTACATCATCCTGACCCTGGCATAAAGCCAGCAGATTTTTCTCAGCCTGATCCACTGAATTAGGCTCATCGTAAAGCAATCCGAGCGCCAGGAAAAATGCATCAACATTACTCAATGCAGAATCTCCTGGTGCAAGAGAAAACGCCCAGTCCTGTGGGTCGCCGCGCAAAAAAGAAATAATAATCAAAACCTGTTGAATAGGATTACCAGAAGAATGAGGTTTCAAGGCCAAAAATAGCTTACAATTATTTCTGAAGCTCAGGAACTTAGTTCTGTCACCAAAAAACAAATCAGGAATCGGAATTCTTGGTTCTAGCATCGATTTCTGATCAATAGTATCTTGAATCTTTTGTACATTTACAACGAGATTATCCATTGAGGAGCACAGAGCCTGAATATCCATGTCCACAGCTGTGTCCTGAAGCACTCTAATGTCTAGGGGAAAAAAAAGACTGAAGACAGAGCTAAGAAAAAAAAATGATGTCAGGATTTCTTTTTTCCCTCTATTGGGAATCATTGGTGTGGCTCCTTGTACTGTTATGGCTGGCAATCAGGCAACACAGCGTGCAGTAATCAGCGCACATACAGAGATCTGGCAATAACCAAAAACAATAGGACGAGCTCTGAGACGTGGAATCTCTGTAGACTGCAGTACCTGATCTATCCTCACACAACTATAAGCAGCAGTGGATTGCGCCTAACAACTACCTATGCAACTCGGCACTGCCTGAGGAGCTGACTAGCCTGAAGATAGAAATACAAGCCTGACTTACCTCAGAGAAATACCCCAAAGGAATAGGCAGCCCCCCACATATAATGACTGTTAGCAAGATGAAAAGACAAACGTAGGAATGAAATAGATTCAGCAAAGTGAGGCCCGATATTCTAGACAGAGCGAGGATAGCAAAGAGAACTATGCAGTCTACAAAAAACCCTAAAACGAAAACCACGCAAAGGGGCAAAAAGACCCACCGTGCCGAACTAACAGCACGGCGGTGCACCCCTCTGCTTCTCAGAGCTTCCAGCAAAAGACAATAGCAAGCTGGACAGAAAAAAACAGAAAACAAACTAGAAGCACTTATCTAGCAGAGCAGCAGGCCCAAGGAAAGATGCAGTAGCTCAGATCCAACACTGGAACATTGACAAGGAGCAAGGAAGACAGACTCAGGTGGAGCTAAATAGCAAGACAGCCAACGAGCTCACCAAAACACCTGAGGGAGGAAGCCCAGAGACTGCAATACCACTTGTGACCACAGAAGTGAACTCAGCCACAGAATTCACAACAGACGTCCTTGGAGCTGAAGAGCTTTGGTATCCTATCGGTCACATCCTTGATCATCGCACCTGGAAGGCAGCATACTTCTCTTGCAGTTATGTCCGGTCTGCAGATGGCTGCTTCTGTGCCTCTCAGTAGTGAGTCTCCCACCACCACCACTCTTCGTTGCTTCTTGGCTGTACTTTTTGCTGTCACTTGTTGCTCTGTGCCCTTTCCTTTTTTGCTTGCTGGTATTGCTTCATCCTTAGGTGTGCCATCTTCATCCTCTACAAAGATTTGATATCGGTTCTTCAGTTGTGTGGTTGGTGATTTCTCCATGGTCTTCTTGCTTCTTTTGGTCACATGCTTCCACTCATCTGCTTTTGGAGGTACTCTGACACTTTTTTCACCTTCTGTGACCAGTAGAGATGCTTCTGTTCTGTCTAGAAAGTCTTCATTCTCTTTGATGAGTTTCAAAGTTGCTATTCTTTCTTCCAGACCCCGCACCTTTTCTTCTAAAAGGGCCACTAGTCTACACTTCTGACAGGTGAAATTTGATTCTTCTTCTGGTCGATCTGTGAACATGTAGCACATGCTGCAGCTCACCATGTAGGTTGTCACATCTGCCATGTTGCTCCTAGATCCTGCTGACTTGCTGTGCGTTTTCCTTCTTGTGTAATCTACTCAGCCAAGCTCTCTTGCAATAATATCCTACAGGCAAAAATCCCTGGTTTTGTAGCTATGGACATTCAAGGTCTGTCCTCTTGTGTGGATCATCTCACTGCAAGGGTACAAAACATTCAAGATATTGTGGTTCAGAATCCAATGTTAGAGCCTAGAATTCCGATTCCTGATTTGTTTTCTGGGGATAGATCTAAGTTCCTGAATTTCAAAAATAATTGTAAACTGTTTCTTGCTTTGAAACCCTGCTCCTCTGGTGAACCCGTTCAACAACTAAAAATCATTATTTCTTTGTTGCGTGGCGACCCTCAAGACTGGGCATTTTCCCTTGCGCCAGGAGATCCTGCATTGCGTGATGTAGATGCGTTTTTTCTGGCGCTTGGATTGCTTTATGATGAACCAAATTCAGTGGATCAGGCAGAGAAAATCTTGCTGGCTTTGTGTCAGGGTCAGGATGAAGCGGAGGTATATTGTCAGAAGTTTAGAAAGTGGTCTGTGCTTACTCAGTGGAATGAGTGTGCCCTGGCGGCAATTTTCAGAAAGGGTCTTTCTGAAACCCTTAAGGATGTCATGGTGGGATTTCCCACGCCTGCTGGTCTGAATGAGTCTATGTCCTTGGCCATTCAGATCAATCGGCGCTTGCGTGAGCGCAAAGCTGTGCACCATTTGGCGGTATTCTCTGAGCATAGGCCTGAGCCTATGCAATGTGATAGGACTTTGACCAGAGCTGAACGGCAAGAACACAGACGTCGGAATGGACTGTGTTTTTACTGTGGTGATTCCACTCATGCTATCCCCGATTGTCCTAAGCGCACTAAGCGGTTCGCTAGGTATGCCACTATTGGTACGGAACAGTCTAAATTTCTTTTGTCCGTTACTCTGATTTGCTCTTTGTCGTCCTATTCTGTTATGGCATTTGTGGATTCAGGCGCTGCCCTGAATTTGATGGACTTGGAGTTTGCCAGGCGCTGTGGTTTTTTTCTTGGAGCCCTTGCAGTATCCTATTCCATTGAGAGGAATTGATGCTACGCCTTTGGCCAAGAATAAGCCTCAGTACTGGACTCAATTGACCATGTGCATGGCTCCTGCACATCAGGAGGATATTCGCTTTTTGGTGTTGCATAATCTGCATGATGTGGTCGTTTTGGGGTTGCCATGGCTACAGGTCCATATTCCAGTATTGGATTGGAAATCTATGTCTGTGTCCAGCTGGGGTTGTCAAGGGGTACATGGTGATGTTCCATTGCTGTCAATTTCGCCTTCCACTCCTTCTGAAGTCCCTGAGTTTTTGTCGGATTACCGGGATGTATTTGATGAGCCCAAATCCAGTGCCCTACCTCCTCATAGGGATTGCGATTGTGCTATTAATTTGATTCCTGGTAGTAAGTTTCCTAAGGGCCGACTGTTCAATTTATCTGTGCCAGAGCACGCCGCTATGCGGAGTTATATAAAGGAATCCATGGAGAAAGGTCATATTCGCCCGTCGTCATCACCGTTGGGAGCAGGGTTCTTTTTTGTGGCCAAGAAGGATGGTTCTTTGAGACCTTGTATTGATTACCGCCTTCTTAATAAGATCACAGTCAAATTTCAGTACCCTTTGCCGCTGCTGTCTGATTTGTTTGCTCGGATTAAGGGGGCTAGTTGGTTCACCAAGATAGATCTTCGAGGGGCGTATAATCTTGTGCGTATTAAACAGGGCGATGAATGGAAAACAGCATTTAATACGCCCGAGGGCCATTTTGAGTACCTGGTTATGCCATTCGGGCTTTCTAATGCTCCATCTGTGTTTCAGTCCTTTATGCATGACATCTTCCGAAAGTACCTGGATAGATTCATGATTGTATATTTGGATGATATTTTGGTCTTTTCGGATGATTGGGAGTCTCATGTGAAGCAGGTCAGAATGGTGTTCCAGGTCCTTCGCGCGAATTCCTTGTTTGTGAAGGGGTCAAAATGTCTCTTTGGAGTTCAGAAGGTTTCATTTTTGGGTTTCATTTTTTCTCCTTCTACTATCGAGATGGACCCTGTTAAAGTTCAGGCCATTTATGATTGGACTCAGTCGACATCTGTGAAGAGTCTGCAGAAGTTCCTGGGCTTTGTTAATTTTTACCGTCGATTCATCGCTAATTTTTCTAGTGTTGCTAAACCGTTGACTGATTTGACCAAGAAAGGTGCTGATGTGGTCAATTGGTCCTCTGCGACTGTAGAGGCTTTTCAGGAGTTGAAGCGGCGTTTTTCTTCTGCCCCTGTGTTGTGCCAGCCAGATGTTTCGCTCCTGTTTCAGGTCGAGGTTGATGCTTCTGAGTTTGGAGCAGGGGCTGTTTTGTTGCAAAGAAGTTCTGATGGCTCGGTGATGAAACCATGTGCCTTCTTTTCTAGAAAGTTCTTGCCTGCTGAGCGCAATTATGATGTTGGCAATCGAGAGTTGTTGGCCATGAAGTGGGCATTCGAGGAGTGGCGACATTGGCTTGATGGAGCCAAGCATCGCGTTGTGGTATTGACGGATCACAAGAATTTGACTTATCTCGAGCCTGCCAAACGGTTGAATCCTAGACAGGCTCGATGGTCGCTGTTTTTCTCCCGTTTTGATTTTGTGGTTTCGTACCTTCCGGGCTCTAAGAATGTGAAGGCTGATGCCCTGTCAAGGAGTTTTGTGCCTGACTCTCCGGGTGTTCCTGAGCCGGCAGGTATTCTCAAAGAGGGGGTAATTTTGTCTGCCATCTCCCCTGATTTGCGGCGGGTGCTGCAGAAGTTTCAGGCTGATAGACCTGACCGTTGTCCAGCGGAGAAACTGTTTGTCCCTGATAGATGGACTAGTAGAGTTATCTCTGAGGTTCATTGTTCGGTGTTGGCTGGTCATCCTGGAATCTTTGGTACCAGAGATTTGGTGGCTAGATCCTTTTGGTGGCCTTCTTTGTCATGGGATGTGCGTTCTTTTGTGCAGTCCTGTGGGACTTGTGCTCGGGCTAAGCCCTGCTGTTCTCATGCCAGTGGGTTGCTTTTGCCCTTGCCGGTCCGAAGAGGCCCTGGACGCATATTTCCATGGATTTTATTTCAGATCTCCCTGTCTCTCAAAGGATGTCGGTCATTTGGGTGGTTTGTGATCGCTTCTCTAAGATGGTCCATTTGGTACCCTTGTCTAAATTGCCTTCCTCCTCTGATTTGGTGCCATTGTTTTTCCAGCATGTGGTTCGTTTGCATGGCATTCCAGAGAACATCGTCTCGGACAGAGGTTCCCAGTTTGTTTCGAGGTTTTGGCGGTCCTTTTGTGCTAAGATGGGCATTGATTTGTCTTTTTCTTCGGCTTTCCATCCTCAGACTAATGGCCAAACCGAATGAACTAATCAGACTTTGGAAACATATCTGAGATGCTTTGTTTCTGCTGATCAGGATGATTGGGTGTCCTTCTTGCCTTTGGCTGAGTTCACCCTTAATAATCGGGCCAGCTCGGCTACTTTGGTTTCGCCTTTTTTCTGTAATTCTGGTTTCCATCCTCGTTTCTCTTCAGGGCAGGTTGAGCCTTCGGACTGTCCTGGTGTGGATACTGTGGTGGACAGGTTGCAGCAGATTTGGACTCATGTGGTGGACAATTTGACATTGTCCCAGGAGAAGGCTCAACGTTTCGCTAACCGCCAGCGCTGTGTTGGTCCCCGACTTCGTGTTGGGGATTTGGTTTGGTTGTCATCTCGTTATGTTCCTATGAAGGTTTCCTCTCCTAAGTTTAAGCCTCGTTTCATTGGTCCGTATAAGATTTCAGAAGTTCTCAATCCTGTATCATTTCGTTTGGCCCTTCCAGCTTCTTTTGCCATCCATAATGTGTTCCATAGGTCGTTATTGTGGAGATACGTGGCGCCTATGGTTCCCTCCGTTGATCCTCCTGCCCCGGTGTTGGTCGAGGGGGAGTTGGAGTATGTGGTGGAGAAGATTTTGGATTCTCGTATTTCGAGACGGAAACTCCAGTACCTGGTCAAGTGGAAGGGTTATGGTCAGGAAGATAATTCCTGGGTTTTTGCCTCTGATGTTCATGCTGCCGATCTAGTTCGTGCCTTTCATTTGGCTCGTCCTGATCGGCCTGGGGGTTCTGGTGAGGGTTCGGTGACCCCTCCTCAATGGGGGGGGGGATACTGTTGTGAATTCTGTTATCAAACTCCCCCCTGTGGTCATGAATGGTACTTCGGCGAGTTCTGTCCATGGACTCCCTCTGGTGGCTGTGAGTGGAGCTGCTGCTTCTGAGGTTCCTTCCACAGGTGACTTAGTTTATTCTTTGGCTGGCTGCTCTATTTAACTCCACTCAGATTGTTACTCCATGCCAGCTGTCAATGTTCTTGTACTGGTTCAGTTCGCTCTTGGATCTTTCTGGTGACCTATTTACTCCAGCAGAAGCTAAGTCCCTGCTAGTTAATTATTTGTTCATTGTTTTCTTGTCCAGCTTGCTATCATGATTTTGCCTTGCTAGCTGGAAGCTCTGGGATGCAGAGTGGCACTTTCGCACCGTGAGTCGGTGCGGAGGTCTTTTTGCACACTCTGCGTGGTCTTTTTGTAGTTTTTTGTGCTGACCGCAAAGTTACCTTTCCTATCCTCAGTTTGTTTAGTAAGTCTGGCCTCCCTTTGCTGAAACCTGTTTCATTTCTGTGTTTGTGACTTTCATCTTAACTCACAGTCAATATATGTGGGGGGCTGCCTTTTTCTTTGGGGAATTTCTCTGAGGCAAGGTAGGCTTTATTTTCTATCTCTAGGGCTAGTTAGCTCTTAGGCTGTGAAGAGGCGTCTAGGCAGAGTTAGGTACGCTCCACGGCTATTTCTAGTGTGTGTGATAGGATTAGGGGTTGCGGTCAGCAGAGCTCCCACTTCCCAGAGCTTGTCCTTTGTTAGTTTAACCATCAGGTCGTTTCGGGTGCTCCTAACCACCAGGTCCATAACAGGCAACATCAACCCTAACCATTTTAGTAGCCATTTTGAAACTGTACAGAAGGGTCCAGAGGTCCTTCATCTTTGTCCACTCCACAAGTGTGATTTGCTACACGTTCGTGCTGCATTGGGCCAGACTATGCAAAATGTCATACTTTCCCAGGTGTCGTCACTGCTGCCACAGTCACTGCAACAAGTGCAGAGTCGAATTCCACCATGTTTGCACAGTACATATCAACTAGTTACACTGTAGCCCAAAATCCCTATGTAGCGATGCAAGTCTATGACCTATGGGGTAAGAATAGTGGAAGTGAGTACACATCCAAGCTGGGATAGTGGTGGAGAAATTGCTGTACCACCAGATTGAGAATGTGTGCCGTGCTAGGCATGTTTGTGAGGTTTCCCTGGCGAAAAGCCACAAGGTCTACACCATTATCGCACATGGCCTTCGCTAGCTCCAGGTACAGTGCAGACAGCTATTGGTCAAACTCGACTTTGATAGCTGTCCACAACTCTTGAGCTGGGTGAATGTGATCTCCAAGGCATATTAATTTAAACGATGCCTGAATGCGGTGAACCCTGGTTGCGCAGTACGGAGGTAGGGGGGATTCGCTCTCCACTGTTGGAATGCATGTCTCAATAAGGCAGAGGTTGAGTTCACAGGTGGAGGCTGTAGAAGAGGAGGAGGAGGCAGAAGCAGTGGAGGAAGTGTTAGATACAGAGGTTTGTCCTGCAAGCATTGGGGATTCCAAGACTTGTGGAGCAGCCTCATGCCCATCTGCCCCACAGCCACCAGAGCCACCCAGTGCAAAGTCAACAAGATGTAACACCCCTGCCCATGTTTGCCCTAGGTGTCAGTGGTAAAATGCACCCCGGCAGACGTAGACTTTTTCAAGCAACTGGGTGATGTTGTCTACGACATGCTGTTGTAGCATAGGCACAGCATTCTTAGAAAGTAATGGTGATTGGGCAACTGGTACTGGGAGACTGCGACGACCATCAGCGTTCGGAAACCATCTGTATCCACCAGGCGGAAAGGTAGCATTTCCGTGGCCAACAGATTCAAGATTGTGAAGTTCAAGCTCTTAGCTTTGGCATGTGGAGAAGGAAACATTCGTTTATGTGACCTCAATTGCGCTGCAAATAGCTGGCTGCTGTGCTTAGAGAGGTTGGAGTAGAGTGAACACAACTGTGAGTGAGGTGCAGGCCAAGATGTTATAGTGGATTGACATAGATATGGTGTGGTTGGTGCAAACAAAAACAGCAGGTATCTCCACTTCCTTAACAGCTGACTGGCTCTCCCTCACAACAACTGAAGCGGATAAACAAGTGGAGGTTCTGCGGCCGGAGACCTATGAGAGAACACTTGCCATGGTGATGGAGGAGGAAGAAGCAGCAGATGTAGTTGATGGGATAACTGGTGGATGAAAATCGATGACATGTGGGATGTGGATGCCAGAAATGAGCACACAGTGACTGTGCTTTCTGCAGCAGTGCTTCCAGGAGGATGTGAGCCATACAAGGCACATGACTCCAGGTTCCGTGGAGACAGCCATTGCTCAAACTTGGCCTACATAGCTGTCCACAATACATGAGCTGTGTGGCTGCAATCTCAAAGGCATATTAATTTAAACACTGCTTTATTGCAGTTTTTCTGGCGGGGCAGTATGGAGGTGGGAGGGGATTTTCTCTGCTCTGTTGGAAAGCATGTCTCATTAAGGGAGGTGGAGGAGGCAGAAGCAGTGGAGGAAATGTTAGATACAGAGATTTGTCCTGCAAGCCTTGGAGATTCCAAGATTTTCTGTCTAGTGATACCTTGGTGTCTAGTGTTTTTAGTTCACCATCCCTTGGTGTGTAGTGGTTTAGTTCTCCATTCCCTGGTGTGTAGTGGTTTAGTCCTCCAAAACTAGGTGTTCTGTAGTTTAGGTTTTCAACCCCTGTTGTCTAGCAGTTTAGTTCTCCCTTTTCTGGTGTGTAGTGGTATAGTTATCCAACCCTAGGTATTTAGTAGTTTAGTTGTCCAACCCCTGTTGTCTAGTAGTTTAAGTCTCTATTCTATGGTGTGTAGTGGCTTAGTTCTCCATCTCCAAGCACCCTGCAACCTTTCGGGATTCCAAGACATGTGAAGCAGTCCCTTCTCCACCTGCCCCCACAGCCACCAGAGCCACCCAGTGCCCGGTCAGTGAGATTTAACACCCCTGGCCATGCTTGCTTGTCAAGGTGTCAGTGCTGAAATGTATCCTGGCCGACATAGATTTTTTCAAGGAATGGGTGATGTTATTTGTGACATGCTGGTGTAGCACAAGCAAATCTTTCTTAGAGAAGTACAGCGGGTACGGAAAGTATTCAGACCCCTTTACATTTTTCACACTTTGTTTTATTGCAGCTATTTGGTAAATTTAAAAAAGTTCTTATTTCCTCATTAAAGTACACTCTGCACCCCATCTTGACTGAAAAAACAGAAATGTAGAAATTTTTGCAAATTTGATAAAAAAAGAAAAACTGAAATATCACGTGGTCATAAGTATTCAGACCATTCGCTCAGACACTCATATTTAAGTCACATGCTGTCAATTTCCTGGTGTTCCTCCTTGCGAAGGTTCTACTCCTTCCTTAAAGTCCAGCTGTGTTTAATTAAACTGATAGGACTTGATTTGGAAAGGCACACACCTGTCTATATAAGACCTCACCGTGCATCTCAGACCAAATGAGAATCATGAGGTCAAAGGAACTGACCAAGGAGCTCAGAGACAGAATTGTGGCAAGGCACAGATCTGTAAAGATTACAACAGAATTTCTACAGTACTCAAGGTTCCTAAGAGCACAGTGGTCTCCATAATTCTTAAATGGAAGAATTTTGGGACCACCAAAAGTCTTCCTAGACCTGGCCGTCCAGCCAAACTGAGCAATCATGGGAGAAGAGCTTTGGTGAGAGAGGTAAAGAAGAACCACAAGATCACTGTGGCTCTGCAGATGCAGTAGGGAGATGGGAGAAAGTTTGACAAAGTCAATTATCACTGCAGCCCTCCACCAGTTGAGCCTTTATGGCAGAGTGGCCCAACAGAAGCCTCTCCTCAGTGCAAGACATATGAAAGCCTGCATAGAGTTTGCTAAAAAACACATGAAGGATTCCCAGACTATCAGAAATAAGATTTTCTGGTCTGATGAGAAGAATATAGACTATTTTGGTGATAATTCTTAGTGGTATGTGTGGAGAAAACCAGACACTGCTCATCACCTGCCCAATACAATCCCAACAGTGAAACATGGTGGTTGCACGAATCATCATGCTATGGGGGTGTTTTTCATCTGCAGGGACTGGACGACTGGTTGCTATTGAAGGAAACACTAATGTGGCCAAGTACAGAGATATCCTGGATGAAAACCTCTTCCAGGGTGCTCTGAACCTCAGACTTAGCCGAATGTTCACATTCCAACAAGACAATGACCCTAAGCACACAGCTAAAATAATAAAGGAGTGGCTGCAGAACAATTTTGTGACCCTTATTGACTGGCCCAGCTAGAGCCCTGACCTAAACCCAATTGAGCATCTCTGGAGAGACCTGAAAATGGCTGTCCACCAACATTCACCATCCAACCTGATGGTACTGGAGACGATCTGCAAGTAAGAATGGCAGAGGATCCCCAAATCCAGGTGTGAAAAACTTGTTGCATCATTCCCAAGAAGACTCATGGCTGTACTAGCTCAAAAGGGTGCTTCTACTCAATACTGAGCAAAGGGTCTGAATTATTATGACCATGTGAAATTTCAGCTTGGGGTGCAGAGTGTACATTAATGAGAACAAAAGAACTATTTTGAATTTACCAAATGGCTGCACGAAAACAAAGAGTTAAACATTTAAAGGGGTCTGAATACTTTCCGTACCCACTGTAACGGCGACTGGGCAACTGGTACTGAAGGACTGCAACGGCCATCAGCTTTCGGAAACCGTCTGTATCCACCAAGCGGAAAGGCTGCATTTCCATGGCCAACAGATTGTATTTACCAACAAATTTGTCAAAGATTTCATCCCATTATCATAAATATCACAGGCCAGGAGACATGCAGAACCATCCACTGTAATCTTTAGATCGAACAGCTCTAAGTTGACCCCTATCTTCCAGACTAGGGCAATTAATTTTCCCGAGTGGCCACATGAGAGACCTTGACTGTTGTGGAGGGCCGAACCAAAAGGCCGAAATTAATTATGTTTAATATTAATATCAATATATTATAATTATTACATTATTGATAATTTTATTAATACTAATTGTATCACTTAATATTGAGCATAATTAAATATCCTGACATCCCCCTATATATTATTTGAACCAGAGTACAGCCCCTTCTGTATATTGTATTAGCACCCATCAACCCCTTATATGCGGCATGAGCCCCACACAGCCTCCCCCATATGCGTCATGAGCCCCACACAGCCTCCCCATATATGGCATGAGCCCCACAAAGCCTCCCCACATACTGCATGAGCCCCACACAGCCTCCCTACATACAGTGCATGAGTCCCACACAGCCTCCCTATATACACTGCATGAGCCCCACACAGCCTCCCTATATACACTGCATGAGCCCCACACAGCCTCCCCATATACACTGCATGAGCCCCACACAGCCTCCCTATATACATTGCATGAGCCCGCCCATTAAACTTTTCGTGACCTGTGGTGTACCTCATGCCTCTAATGTTTCTCAAGGCTGGAGTAAAATTTATGGCATGGAGGAGCACACCCGTTTTAAGATACCCCCTGTTTTTTTAAGAGATCTATGTGTCTTCATGAATTAGGTGCGTCTAATTCCAACATGGCCCTTCATCAAGACCCATGTGAAAAATGCAGATCTTGATAAATCTGGTCCAATGCATGAAGTCAGCACAAGACTGAACTCACACATCCATGTTTCATGATTCATATTCATACCACATTGCACAGACTGGCCGCATATATGAAGATGTCGAATTAAGTTCAGGAGACCTGCTGTCAGTCCATGTGTAAGAGGGTGCCACGTTTCTACCCCCTTAAAGTTAAGTATTTTGCTGATAAATATGAATATATATTTACATCTAGGTTGCATCTATTTAGTTTTTTCAGTGCAGTGCAGTGCTGACATCCGTCCACTAGATGGGGCACACTAGTACACTAGTACTTAGGCGTGTTCATAGTTAACATAGGAGGACTCATGGTGGATAAGGTAGGAGGGACTTCCTGATAGTTAGTTGGGGCCAGGGTGCCCGTTCAGCTCGGTGAGGCTAGTTAGCCCCGGGCAACAACGGGCCAAGCAATGTTAACAAGAGTATGGCCCAGCCATCTAGTATTGGTGGTCAGAACATCATCAGAGGAAGCAGCGGCAACATTGCTAGCACTGCAGTTTAAGTAGGAACTGCAGTTGCTAGGGAAGACTAAGCAGTACGGGCAGGTCACTCATCATGTAGCAGCTAGTTGCGTGGGCTGATGCCCTCAGGACCAGTGCAAAATGGGTGAGGGAATATTCAAATGCAGTAAGCCTGCACAGGGAGGATACTGAAGAATGGAAAGGTACGGTCCATCCTGGAAGTGAGCTTAGTGACAGAGAGAGGAGGACAGGGACAGAAGAAGGAGTTGCATGATGTGAAAACTGATGCTGATTCTGGAACGAATAAAGATGTGCTGTGTACGAAGATGAGTAAAGTTAATTATTTGAAAGTTGCTTTGGACTGTGGCTCATTTTGTGAAAAACCGGACGGGAGAAGCCTCCAGAAAAGTGCAGAGGGTCCTGACGGTACAAGTGATGAAGCCTCGGGTGTGCAGAGCTGTGGACAGTATATTCATGTGATGGGAGGTCAGGGCGCACTATAACACATAGCCTCAACTATGACTACTGCTCTGTACTTCCTTCACACTTGGCATAGTTGGCAGGATGCCACAATTGTGCCACGTGGAGACACCGTGAAAGATACCGCTGATGTGGAAAGAAAGTATGAAGAGACTGTGGATGTAATTCAAATGCTGGACTCGACTAAAACTTTGGATGTAACTGATACTGTGGTGGCCAAGATGGCGGCCTTGAAAATGGTGGAGGATGGCGCACAAAAGGACGATGACAGAACTAGTCCCACCCTTCATGGGCGTCCTGAAGGTGAATTGGCTTGAGAAGCTGTCTGGCAAAGACTGTGGCCTAATCATGGTGTCCGCTCCTGGTGGGTGTGTCAAAGAAGAACGCGCCCTCTAAAACTGGTTGCCAAGAAATGGGTGGAGTGGCTGGAAGATACCCTGCCCTGGCATGGGTGGGCCCCAGAAGAAAACCCAGTGTGCACCTGCAGACTGTACCTCAACTCTCCATCCCGAGGAGGGAGATTCCTTATGATGCCCTTATGCCCCTTGACTCGTCCCGTGGCAATTATGTCCGGAGGACCGAGCCCCCATCTGGGACAGATACGGCTCTAGATGCCCTGCATTCCCACCAAGCTGAAGAGGGCCCGCTCCCGTCTCCAGGATAGTTGGCCTGGATAGCGGGGCTGATAGATGGAAAAAAGCAAAGAGAGAAAGAAATATGGGACGAGCTGCGGAAATACGGACAAAATGCTATGGCCAGTTGCCGTACTCGAGGGCAGCTGGTCTACACCAAAGTGAACCAAGGATACGGCTTCATCCGGGAGGCAAGAACAAAAGGCAAAGTTTATGTCAACGCTGCCTCTGTTAAGTACGGGAGACCCTTAGTGGAAGGGCACTGGGACTCATTTTTCAAAGAAGACTCCTAGGGGTTACTCTGCGGTGGCAATGATTTTATACTCAGAGGACAATGGCCCCAAACTGTATCAGGGCCCAGAACAAATAAAACGGTTCCCTATCCCCCAGACAGATTTAACCCCTGTCATATCTCGATAGTTCCCGACCCCTACAGCTGCAGGTGTGTCAATAGCCCGAACCCGGGCAAGGAGTCCGGAATAGGACAAAGCGGCATGGGACGTGCACCGTTGAACTGTGACATATGCTGCTTTTACTGAGGGGAAGTTGTGCTCTTTGCACCATTACTTATAATTATACGCGGTGATTATCGGGAGTAATGCAGCTGTTACGGCCAGGAGAGAGCGTTTATGTTGACATTAAGTTTTTGTTACGCCTGTTGCGTTGCATCCTTTCAGCTGGATGGCAGAACTTTGCCATTGTGAAGTGGCGGGTCCTTGGACTAATGGACCAGGTGTGGCTGCAGCAACAGACTGTACTCTTTAACCAGGCAGCACGCACTTGACACACAGGACCGTGCCATACATATAGGTAGGGGGATGCCTCCCTTGGAGAACTATTGACCTTATGGAAATGTCACACCCCTGTAAATATGTTGGATTCTGGTAGACGGGTTCGAACTGTTTGACTTGTAAACTGCCAGTGTTAATGGAAGAACTGTTTCCGGGCACACATTAAAAATGTTTTGTGGGAAAACAAACTTTTAGTTCCCACAATGGATGGAAGGTGCAACCTGGAGGACTGTGAGCCAGGCACTTCTAAAGGGAGACAGGACTCTCGTGTGTAGTTAAGAAAGAGACTTTGCACAGTTTGCATTATTTACCTCATTGACCTTCCTGTGTGGAGTATTATATGTAAATATTAAAATTCTGGGCAAATAGTCAGGGATGACCATTGTTAAAGGGAGGGGGAATGTAAGGGGATGTCACGTCTCTACCCACTTAAAGTAAAGTATTTTGCTACTAAATATGAATATATATTTACATATAGGTTGCATGCTTTATACATAGGTTTGCCTTACAATTATTTAGATATTTCCGTGCAGTGCAGTGCTGACGTCCGTCCACTAGATGGAGGCACACTGGTACTTAGGAGTGTACATAGTTAACATTGGAGGAGCCATGGTGGATAAGGCAGGAGGGACTTCCTGATAGGGTCAGTTGGGGCCAGGGCCCCAGTTCAGCTTGGTTAGGCTAGTCAGCCCCAGGCAACACCGGGCCACGAAACGTTAACAAGAGTAAGGCCCTGCCATCTAGTATTGGTGGTCAGGACATCATCAGAGGAAGCAGCTGTAACATTGCTAGCAGTGCAGCTTAAGTGGGAACTGCAGTTGCTAGTGAAGACTTATCAGTACGGGCAGGTCACTCATCATGTGGCAGATAATTGCGTGGGCTGATTCCCACAGGACCGGGATGAAACGGCTAAGGGAGTGTTCGAACGTAGTAGCCTGCACAGGGAGGATGCTGAAGATCCGAAAGGTATGGTCCATCCCAGAAGCGAGCTTAGAGACAGGAGGACAGGGACAGAAGAAGAGTTGTGAAAACTGATGCTGATTCTGGAACGAAAATAGATGGGCTGTGTATGAAGATCAGTAAAGTTGTTTATTTGAAAGTTGCTTTGGACTGTAGCTCATTTTGTGAAAAACCGGACCGGAGAAGTCTCCAGAAACATGCAGAGAGTCCTGACGGTACATGTGATGAAGCCTGTGCAGAGCTGTGGAAAGTATGTTCATGTGACTGGAGATCAGGGCCTGCTGCAACACACAGCCTTAGCCACGACTAACGCCCTGTACCTTCCTCACACATGCATCATGGTCTCGATACAAACCACGAAACACATGTGTGAATTTGGTGTAAATCAATTTTCGTAGGATATAAAAAATATTTCTGACCCTGCACGTGTCCTGTGGACACTGAATAAAATATATTGGGGGTGGGGGCACCAACATGCACTTCTGCAGAGGGCACAATTCAGCTGGGGGAGCTGGGTGTTGTAAAATAGTTCACCAATACGTAAGTCCCAGACAGCCCCTTTAATGAATAACTGTTAATTCCCTTAAAGTCAGAATTTAGGACAAGCACACTTGGCAGGAGCTCCTGCCTCGTGTCTGTGTAGATTGGTATCTTCCAATGTTGCACATGTGGACAGAACGATTTTTTCCCATTCTGCCAGATGTTGTTCTTTTATGGTGGCGTATGTGCTCCCGTCATTTTCAACTTCATATTCTTGCCAAAAAACTGTTTCTAGGAATGTGCCTCATGTTGCAATGTTGTTACACGTATGAAAAAGTCTAGTGATTGAATACTTTAGATAAGTATTGTTTTAGACAATGTGTAGAACAATATGTTTCCCATGAAATAGACTTAGAAGTGGGAATTCTGTCATTTTTCTATTTTTAACTCTGTTTTAGTCATTGCATTCTAGCAATAACAAGATCTGATTTTATTTGGCATCATATGTCCTTGGACCATCTAAGAGGATTGTGGAAGAAGCAGACAAAAGTCACTTTGTACTTCACAGAGCTAATTTTCAGCATTATCTGCCCTTTTCAAGTGGGAATAAAAATGCAGGTGACCATGTTTTTGTGCCCACCTGAAATAGGTGTATTATCATAGTGTTTCTATTAGGGTTGAGCGAAACAGATCGGTCAATTTCATAAATCGACAACTTTCGGCAAAGTCGGATTTCGTGAAACCCGAGACGATCCCATTGTGGGATCGGCCATGCGGTCGGCGATCTTCGCGCCAAAGTCGCGTTTCATATGACGTGTTCAGCGCCATTTCTCAGCCAATACATAGGTCTCAGTCCTCACCATCCTAGAGAAGGGCATTGCAGTGATTGGCTTGCTTTCAGCGGCATCACAGGGGCTATAAAGGGGCGTGCACGCCGACCGCCATCTTACTTCTGCCGATCTGAGCATAGGGAGAGGTTGCTGCAGCTTCGTCAGAAGCAGGGATATTGTTAAGGAGGGAATGTAAACCCTCAAACTGTTTGTGCTGTAGCGATTTCCACTGTCCAACACCACCTTTTCTTTGCAGGGACAGTGGAGGCTACATTTCTGTGCATCAGCTCTGTAACTTATAAGGCTCCCTGATAGCTGCATTGCTATGTGTATGCCGCTGTGCAAACCAACTGCCTTTTTCAAAGCAAAAATCCTGTTGCTTCTTTCTGCACAGTTCTCTTGTTTCTTTGTTTGTCCACACTTTTGTGTGCAGCAGTCCTTTTAACTGCTGGCTGCCATACTTGTCCTGAGATCATTGTAGGGAGATTGTTATTGTGACACAGTCCCTATATATATATATATATATATATATATATATATATATATATATATATATATATATATATATATATATCTTTATTTATTTATATATATATATATATATTTATTTATATATATATTTATATATATATATATATATATATATATATATATATATCTGCTAGCCACTGTCTGCCACTGAAGCTGTGTAGTGTAATACAGTGGGCCTGATTTTCCCAGCAGTCTCCCACACCTATAAAGGGACAATTTCTATTGCCACTAAGTCAGCGGTTCTCAACCTGGGGGTCGCGACCCCGAGGGGGGTCGAACGACCAAAACACAGGGGTCGCCACCAGTGGCGTAGGAAGGGGGGAGAAGAAGAAGAAAAAAAAAAAAAAGACGCCCCTTTAAATCTTCGGGCGGCGCCGTCCGCCGCCACGACCAGGGCCAGCTCCCCCCACCCCCGGGCCCCGCCCCCGCCCCCGCTCTAATACTCACCTCTATTGGTTCCTGCGGCGCCGGCAGCTGCAGCGTCCTCTGACTCTGCGACGTCTCAGAGCAGAGGGCGCGATGACGTCACTACTGTGCGCGCCGCTCTGCCTCTCTGTCCTGAGCGTCGCAGAGCCGGAGAGACGCTGACTGGCTGCACCGGACCTGCGCTAGGAACGGGAGAGGTGAGGATTTTACTTTTTTTTTTTTTTCTTTATGTCTGACTGTCTGGGGGCAATGCTGGACACACTGGGGCAATACTGGAGACCATGGGGCAGATTGCTGGACACACTGGGGCAATACAGGAGACCATGTGGCAGAATGCTGGACACACTGGGGCAATACAGGAGACCATGGGGCAGATTGCTGGACACACTGGGGCAATACAGGAGACTATGGGGCAGATTGCTGGACACACTGGGGCAATACTGGAGACCATGACGCAGATTGCTGGACACACTGGGGCAATACAGGAGACCATGGGGCAGATTGCTGGACACACTGGGGCAATACAGGAGACTACTATGGGGCAGATTTCTGGACACACTGGGGCAATACTGGAGACCATGGGGCAGAATGCTGGACACACTGGCGCAATACAGGAGACCATGTGGCAGAATGCTGGACACACTGGGGCAATACAGGAGACCATGGGGCAGATTGCTGGACACACTGGGGCAATACAGGAGACTATGGGGCAGATTGTTGGACACACTGGGGCAATACTGGAGACCATGGGGCAGAATGCTGGACACACTGGGGCAATACAGGAGACCCTTTGGCAGATTTCTGGACACATTGAGGCAATGCTGGAGACCCTGGGGCAAACTTCTGGACACACTGGGGCAATGCTGGACACTGGGGCAGATTGCTGGACACACTGGGGGTAATATGCTGGACACACTGGGGCAATGCTGGACACTGGGGGTAATATGCTGGACACACTGGGGGCAGATTGCTGGACAACATGGGGGTAATATGCTGGACACACTGGGGGCAGGACTTGAGGCATGGGCAGAATGTAGATACGGGGCATGATTGGAGACACGGGGCAGGATTGGATCATGGGGCAGGACGGATACGATGGAGGCTGGTGGGGCAGGATGGGGAGATCATGGAGTAGAATGGATACTCATGAGGGCAGGATGCGAGAACATATGGCTGGAGCCAGGAATGAGATAAACGGGGCCAGGGTGGGGAATAGTATTACCATAGGCATAATAGGGGATAATTAAGGGATATTATTACTGCAGTGATGTATTTATTTTATTTTTTGAGTATACTGTTTTAAATGGGGGGGGCGGTCCTGTTACTGTGCAGAGTGACACTATATCGCCTTTTTATCTTCATGTGGTGTAATGTAGAAGTTGTGAAAAATTAAGTAATGTGTTCTGCAAGCGGAGCTCTAGATAACTGTGTTATTTCCTGCAGAAACGAGTCCTGGCTGGAAGGAATGATGGCGGTCTGTGCTGGATGAAAGATGAAGGACTTCACTTAGAGACGTCACTGGTGAGTCAGTGTTACCTATACACTGACACTATACACTGTATACTATATAGAGGTCCTGTGTATAATGTCACCAGTGATCAGTGTATTACCTCTATACATCATGCATATCAGATATTTACATTCCGAATCATAACTAATAAAATTACAGTTTTAAAGTAGCCACCAAAATTATTTTTTGGGTTGGGGGTCACCGCAACATGAGGAACTGTATTGCGGGGTCACGGCATTAGAAAGGTTGAGAACCACTGCACTAAGTGCATCTGCGTCAGTCCTGTTTGTGGCATATCAGTCAGCCACTTTCAGACACAGAAACTGTGTAGTGTAATACAGTGGGCCTGATTTTCCCAGCAGTCTCCCACACCTATAAAGGGACATTTCTATTGCCACTAAGTGCATCTGCGTCAGTCCTGTTTGTGGCATATCTGTCAGCCACTTTCAGACACAGAAACTCTGTAGTGTAATACAGTTTGCCTGATTTTCCCAGCAGTCTTCCACACCTATAAAGGGAAATTTCGATTGCCACTAAGTGTATCTGCATGAGTCCTGTTTGTGGCATATCTGTCAGCCACTTTCTGACACAGAAACTGTGTAGTGTAATACAGTGGGCCTGATTTTCCCAGCAGTCTTCCACACCTATAAAGGGAAATTTCTATTGCCACTAAGTGCATCTGTGTCAGTCCTGTTTGTGGCATATCTGTCAGCCACTTTCAGACACAGAAACTGTGTAGTGTAATACAGTGGGCCTGATTTTCCCAGCAGTCTTCCACACCTATAAAGGGAAATTTCTATTACCACTAAGTGCATCTGCGTGAGTCCTGTTTGTGGCATATCTGTCAGCCACTTTCTGACACTGAAACTGTGGAGTGTAATACAGTGGGCCTGATTTTCCCAGCAGTCTCCCACACCTATAAAAGGAAATTTCTATTGCCACTAATTGCATCTGCATGAGTCCTGTTTGTGGCATATCTGTCAGCCACTTTCAGACACAGAAACTGTGTAGTGTAATACAGTGGGCCTGATTTTCCCAGCAGTCTTTCACACCTATAAAGGGAAATTTCAATTGCCACTAAGTGCATCTGCGTCAGTCCTGTTTGTGGCATATCTGTCAGCCACTTTCTGACACAGAAACTGTGTAGTGTAATACAGTGGGCCTGATTTTCCCAGCAGTCTCCCACACCTATAAAGGGAAATTTCTATTGCCACTAAGTGCATCTGCATCAGTCCTGTTTGTGGCATTTCTGTCAGCCACTTTCAGACACAGAAACTGTGTAGTGTAATACAGTGGGCCTGATTTTCCCAGCAGTCTTCCACACCTATAAAGGGAAATTTCGATTGCCACTAAGTGCATCTGTGTCAGTCCTGTTTGTGGCATATCTGTCAGCCACTTTCAGACACAGAAACTGTGTAGTGTAATACAGTGGGCCTGATTTTCCCAGCAGTCTTCCACACCTATAAAGGGAAATTTCTATTACCACTAAGTGCATCTGTGTCAGTCAGGTTTGTGGCATATCTGTCAGCCACTTTCTGACACAGAAACTGTGTAGTGTAATACAGTGGGCCTGATTTTCCCAGCAGTCTTTCACACCTATAAAGGGAAATTTCGATTGCCACTAAGTGTATCTGCATGAGTCCTGTTTGTGGCATATCTGTCAGCCACTTTCTGACACAGAAACTGTGTAGTGTAATACAGTGGGCCTGATTTTCCCAGCAGTCTTCCACACCTATAAAGGGAAATTTCTATTGCCACTAAGTGCATCTGTGTCAGTCCTGTTTGTGGCATATCTGTCAGCCACTTTCAGACACAGAAACTGTGTAGTGTAATACAGTGGGCCTGATTTTCCCAGCAGTCTTCCACACCTATAAAGGGAAATTTCTATTACCACTAAGTGCATCTGCGTGAGTCCTGTTTGTGGCATATCTGTCAGCCACTTTCTGACACTGAAACTGTGGAGTGTAATACAGTGGGCCTGATTTTCCCAGCAGTCTCCCACACCTATAAAAGGAAATTTCTATTGCCACTAATTGCATCTGCATGAGTCCTGTTTGTGGCATATCTGTCAGCCACTTTCAGACACAGAAACTGTGTAGTGTAATACAGTGGGCCTGATTTTCCCAGCAGTCTTTCACACCTATAAAGGGAAATTTCAATTGCCACTAAGTGCATCTGCGTCAGTCCTGTTTGTGGCATATCTGTCAGCCACTTTCTGACACAGAAACTGTGTAGTGTAATACAGTGGGCCTGATTTTCCCAGCAGTCTCCCACACCTATAAAGGGAAATTTCTATTGCCACTAAGTGCATCTGCATCAGTCCTGTTTGTGGCATTTCTGTCAGCCACTTTCAGACACAGAAACTGTGTAGTGTAATACAGTGGGCCTGATTTTCCCAGCAGTCTTCCACACCTATAAAGGGAAATTTCTATTGCCACTAAGTGCATCTGTGTCAGTCCTGTTTGTGGCATATCTGTCAGCCACTTTCAGACACAGAAACTGTGTAGTGTAATACAGTGGGCCTGATTTTCCCAGCAGTCTTCCACACCTATAAAGGGAAATTTCTATTACCACTAAGTGCATCTGTGTCAGTCAGGTTTGTGGCATATCTGTCAGCCACTTTCTGACACAGAAACTGTGTAGTGTAATACAGTGGGCCTGATTTTCCCAGCAGTCTTTCACACCTATAAAGGGAAATTTCTATTGCCACTAAGTGCATCTGCGTCAGTCCTGTTTGTGGCATATCTGTCAGCCACTTTCTGACACAGGATCTGTGTAGTGTAATACAGTGGGCCTGATTTTCCCAGCAGTCTCACACACCTATAAAGGGAGATTCAAATTCACAACAAGTTAACGTACACCTTCTAACTGGTTTTACAGTACCATATAACGTTTGTTAGTTTAGTTACATTTTTCCAAGAATGAGGAAGTCTGGTGGAAAAGGTCGTGGCCGTGGGCAGTCATTGTCAGCTGGTAATGATGGTAGTGGTGGTGGAGTATCAGATTGTTATTGTGACACAGTCCCTATATATATATATATATATATATATATATATATATATTTACTAGCTATTGAACCCGTTCTATGCCCGGGTGGCGAGCATTTATATTGGTATATGGTCTCCATCCTGGTATGTGCTGCTCCATCCTGCGTCCCCATCCTGTCATGTGCTGCTCCCATCCTGCGTCCCCATCCTGTCATGTGCTGCTCCATCCTGCGTCCCCATCCTGTCATGTGCTGCTCCCATCCTGAGTCCCCATCCTGTCATGCGCTGCTCTCATCCTGCGTCCCCATCCTGTCATGCGCTGCTCCCATCCTGCGTCCCCATCCTGTCATGCGCTGCTCCCATCCTGCGTCCCCATCCTGTCATGCGCTGCACCCATCCTGCGTCCCCATCCTTATGTGCTGCTCCATCCTGCGTCCCCATCCTGTCATGTGCTGCTCCATCCTGCGTCCCCATCCTGTCATGTGCTGCTCCATCCTGCGTCCCCATCCTGTCATGTGCTGCTCCATCCTGCGTCCCCATCCTGTCATGTGCTGCTCCATCCTGCGTCCCCATCCTTATGTGCTGCACCCATCCTGCGTCCCCATCCTTATGTGCTGCTCCATCCTGCGTCCCCATCCTTATGTGCTGCTCCATCCTGCGTCCCCATCCTTATGTGCTGCTCCATCCTGCGTCCCCATCCTTATGTGCTGCTCCATCCTGCGTCCCCATCCTTATGTGCTGCTCCATCCTGCGTCCCCATCCTTATGTGCTGCTCCATCCTGCGTCCCCATCCTTATGTGCTGCTCCATCCTGCGTCCCCATCCTTATGTGCTGCTGCATCCTGCGTCCCCATCCTTATGTGCTGCTCCCATCCTGCGTCCCCATCCTGTTATGTGCTGCTCCCATCCTGCGTCCCCATCCTTATGTGCTGCTCCCATCCTGCGTCCCCATCCTTATGTGCTGCTCCATCATGCGTCCCCATCCGTATGTGCTGCTCCATCCTGCGTCACCATCCTTATGTGCTGCTCCATCCTGCGTCCCCATCCTTATGTGCTGCTGCATCCTGCGTCCCCATCCTTATGTGCTGCTCCCATCCTGCGTCCCCATCCTGTTATGTGCTGCTCCCATCCTGCGTCCCCATCCTTATGTGCTGCTCCCATCCTGCGTCCCCATCCTTATGTGCTGCTGCATCCTGCGTCCCCATCCTTATGTGCTGCTCCCATCCTGCGTCCCCATCCTGTTATGTGCTGCTCCCATCCTGCGTCCCCATCCTTATGTGCTGCTCCCATCCTGTGTCCCCATCCTTATGTGCTGCTCCATCCTGCGTCCCCATCCTGTTATGTGCTGCTTCCATCCTGCGTCCCCATCCTTATGTGCTGCTCCCAGCCTGCGTCCCCATCCTTATGTGCTGCTCCATCCTGCGTCCCCATCCTTATGTACTGCTCCATCCTGCATCCCCATCCTTATGTGCTGCTCCATCCTGCGTCCCCATCCTTATATGCTGCTCCATCCTGCGTCCCCATCCTTATGTGCTGCTCCATCCTGCGTCCCCATCCTTATGTGCTGCTCCATCCTGCGTCCCCATCCTTATGTGCTGCTCCATCCTGCGTCCCCATCCTTATGTGCTGCTCCATCCTGCGTCCCCATCCTTATGTGCTGCTCCATCCTGCGTTCCCATCCTTATGTGCAGCTCCATCCTGCGTCCCCATCCTTATGTGCTGCTCCATCCTGCGTCCCCATACTGCCTCTGACCCGCTCGGCGCCGAGTGCTGGGGGGCCTGAGCAGGCGGGGACACCGGCACGCTGTGGGGGTCAGGTGCCGGTATCGCCGCCAGCTCAGGCCCCCCAGCACTTACTATACTCACCTGTCTGTCCCGTTCCAGCGCTGCGTGCCGCCATCTTCCCGGTCTCCTGGCTGTGACTGTTCAGTCAGAGGGCGGCGCCGGCGCGCATGCGCGTCACCGCGCCCTCTGAACTGAAGTTCACAGACCGAAGATCGGGAAGATGGTGGCGCTCAGCGATTGAACGGGGACAGGTGAATATAGGCGATACTCACCCTCCTGGCGGTCCCTGCTTCTCTGTTGGAGATCGCGGTGTGCGTTCAGTGTGAACGCATACCGCGATCTCCCGGGAGCGTCACTCTGTGAGGCCCAGACTGCGCTGGCGCTTGCGCCTGCGCAGTCTATAAAGGCTTCGGACCAGGGGTGGATTAAGGGTAGCCAGGGCCCCGGGCTGTTCAGACACTGTGGGCCCCCCGGGTCATGTGACGGGGGTCATGTGACGGGTGACGGGGGTCATGTGACGGGGGTCATGTGCCATACCCGAGCCAGATTATTCCAGAAAAATGGCCGGGCCCTACTCTACTGTAACCTATTAAATATTTGTTAAAATCTGCAATACAATTTAGGTATATTTTGACCAATAATATCACATACAAGGAACAAATACCACCGCACCATGACCAGACCACAAATTACAACCACAGTGATCGAATAATATCACATACAAGGAACAAATACCACCGCACCATGACCAGACCACAAATTACAACCACAGTGATCGAATAATATCACATACAAGGAACAAATACCACCGCACCATGTCAAGACCACATATTACCATTTGGTGACCAAATAGCACATACAAGGGACAAATACCACAACACCATTTCCAGACCACATATTACCACCACATAGTGACTGAATACTACAATACTGATCAGTAATAAAAAAGAAAACAAAAAACAAACAAACACAATACTATAACACTATAAGTGCCAGTATTCACAGGAGATCTGTACTTAGTATGCAGTGTCTGTGTAGAGGTAATACAGAGATCACTGGTGGTATTATACACAGGAGCTCTGTATATAATGTATATGGAATACAGTGATCACTGGTGACATAGTACACAGGAGCTCTGTATATAGTATACAGTGTATAGTGTCAGTGTATAGGTAACACTGACTCACCAGTGACGTCTCTAGGTGAAGTCCTTCATCTTTCATCCAGCAATGACCGCCATCATTTTTTCTAGCCAGGACTCGTTTCTGCAGGAAATAACACAGTTATCTCGAGCTCCGCTTGCAGAACACATTACTTAATTTTTCACAACTTCTACATTACAACACGAAGAAAAAAAGGCGACAGTGTCACTCTGCACAGTAACAGGACCGCCCCCCCATTTAAAACAGTATACTCAAAAAAATAAAATAAATACATCACTGCAGTAATAATATCCCTTAATTAGCCCCTATGGTAATAATATTCCCCACCCTGGCCCCGTGTGTCTCATTCCTGGCTCCAGCCATATGTTCTCCCATCCTGCACTCATGACTATCCATTCTACACCATATGATCTCCCCATCCTGCCCCATCTGTCTCCATCGTATCCATCCTGCCCCATGATCCAATCCTGCCCCGTGTCTCCAATCATGCCACGTGTCTACATTCTGCCCATGCCTCCAGTCCTGCCCCCAGTGTGTCCAGCAATCTGCCCCAGTGTGTCCAGCATATTACCCCCAGTGTGTCCAGCAATCTGCCCCAGTATGTCCAGCATATTGCTCCAGTGTGTCCAGCATTGCCCCCAGACAGTGTGTCCAGCAATCTGTCCCAGTGTCTCCAGTATTGCCCCCAGTGTGTCCAGCAATCTGCCACAGTATGTCCAGCATTGCCCCCAGACAGCGTCCAGCAATCTGCCCCAGTGTATCCAGCATATTACCCCCAGTGTGTCCAGCATATTACCCCCAGTGTGTCCAGCATATTACCCCCAGTGTGTCCAGCATATTACCCCCAGTGTGTCCAGCAATCTGCCCCAATGTGTCCAGCATATTACCCCCAGTGTGTCCAGCAATCTGCCCCAGTATGTCCAGCATATTGCCCCAGTGTGTCCAGCATTGCCCCCAGACAGTGTGTCCAGCAATCTGCCCCAGTGTCCAGCATTGCCCCCAGACAGTGTGTCCAGCAATCTGCCCCAGTGTGTACAGCAATCTGTCCCAGTGTCTGACTCCAGCATATTGCCCCCAGTGTGTCCAGCAATGTGCCCCAGTGTCCAGCATTGCCCCCAGACAGTGTCCAGCAATCTGCCCCAGTGTGTCCAGCAATCTGCCCCAGTGTGTCCAGCATATTACCCCCAGTGTGTCCAGCATATTACCCCCAGTGTGTCCAGCATATTACCCCCAGTGTGTCCAGCATATTACCCCCAGTGTGTCCAGCAATCTGCCACAGTATGTCCAGCATTGCCCCAGACAGTGTCCAGCAATCTGCCCCAGTGTGTTCAGCATATTACCCCCGTGTGTTCAGCATATTACCCCCAGTGTGTCCAGCATATTACCCCCAGTGTGTCCAGCATATTACCCCCAGTGTGTCCAGCATATTGCCCCCAGTGTGTCCAGCATATTGCCCCAGTGTGTCCAGCATTGCCCCCAGAAAGTGTGTCCTCCAGCAATCTGCCCCAGTGTCTCCAGCAATCTGCCCCAGTGTCTCCAGCAATCTGCCCCAGTGTCTCCAGTATTGCCCCCAGTGTGTCCTCCAGCAAACTGCCCCAGTGTCTCCAGTATTACCCCAAGTGTGTCCTCCAGCAATCTGCCCCAGTGTCTCCAGTATTGCCCCCAGTGTGTCCTCCAGCAATCTGCCCCAGTGTCTCCAGTATTGCCCCCAGTGTGTCCTCCAGCAATCTGCCCCAGTGTCTCCAGTATTGCCCCCAGTGTGTCCTCCAGCAATCTGCCCCAGTGTCTCCAGTATTGCCCCCAGTGTGTCCTCCAGCAATCTGCCCCAGTGTCTCCAGTATTGCCCCCAGTGTGTCCTCAAGCATTGCCCCAGTGTGTCCTCCAGCATTGCCCCAGTGTGTCCTCCAGCATTGCCCCCCAGTGTGTCCACCATAACCGTTAGCTTATCAAAAAAACAAACAAAAAAAAAACAGTCTCCTCACCTGTCCGCGCTCCAGGCGGCGAGCTCCTTCCAGCAGCGCACACTCGCCGGCGACTGACAATGACGTCAGACGCCGGCGACGTGTGCGCTGTGGCCGACATCAGCTGCCAGCCTCCAATTGGCTGGCAGCTGTTGTTGTTAACTATTGATGTGCGGGCGCGCGCCCGAACATCAATAGGAAACCGCCGCAGCGCCGGAAGGGGCCCGGTGAGCAGAGGAGAAGGGGCCCAAAGCGGGCCCCCTCTCTCTGCCCACCGGATCCGGGGGCACATACATGCCGGCCCGGCGGTGGGCATTCAATCACAGACGATTAGTGGAGGGTCAATCTGTGCGGCAGCCCAGGGCCCCCCCAGACCACTGGGCCCTGGGCTACCGCCCATATTGACCCTCTGATAATCCGCCCCTGCTTCGGACAAAGTGACGCTCCCAGCGTTATATTATAGATATATATATATATATATATCTGCTAGCCACTGTCTGCCACTGAAGCTGTGTAGTGTAATACAGTGGGCCTGATTTTCCCAGCAGTCTTCCACACCAAAAAAGGGACAATTTCTATTGCCACTAAGTGCATCTGCGTCAGTCCTGTTTGTGGCATATCAGTCAGCCACTTTCAGACACAGAAACTGTGTAGTGTAATACAGTGGGCCTGATTTTCCCAGCAGTCTTCCACACCTATAAAGGGAAATTTCGATTGCCACTAAGTGCATCTGCATGAGTCCTGTTTGTGGCATATCTGTCAGCCACTTTCAGACACAGAAACTCTGTAGTGTAATACAGTTTGCCTGATTTTCCCAGCAGTCTTCCACACCTATAAAGGGAAATTTCGATTGCCACTAAGTGCATCTGCGTCAGTCCTGTTTGTGGCATATCTGTCAGCCACTTTCTGACACAGAAACTGTGTCGTGTAATACAGTGGGCCTAATTTTCCCAGCAGTCTCACACACCTATAAAGGGAGATTCAAATTCACAACAAGTTAACGTACACCTTCTAACTGGTTTTACAGTACTGTGAAGAGCAGAACAAAAATGATTACCTCAATGAACAAAAAAAAAAAAAAAAAGAATTTGTGATAAATATTGACCTGTCCATTCAAGGACATTTTAGCTATAGTATGAAATCCTGTTTTTATTGTCTGTGGAATTGCCTTTGTACTGTTTGTTGTGAAACTGCCGCCCACGAAACTGTTTTCTTTTCTTTTCTTTCTTTCCTGTTTTGTCTCTTTGTTTAAACATGCAAAACTTGTATAACCACTAAACCTACTGAAACAACTATATAAAGAAGGGATAGCACCTTGAAGGCAGGCGTGCTTCAGAGACTTCCCAGTGATACACTATACAAGACGTGTCTTGTGTATTATTTCTGGTGATTCACCACTTCCAAAGGCTGCTCCGACTGAGTGTGATCCCGACATTTCCTGGCGCCTGAACAGGGACCCGAGGTCTGTGTATTCCTTCAAGAACACCGGCAGAATACGAACGAAAAGAGAATCTGGGATAATGGACGGCAGATGAACAAAAACCTGGCCAGGTAAGAGACACTGTTAGATCTCTTATATCTGCCCTGCACTGTCCGTAAGATTTTCTGTGTCGTATTCTTTAGCGGGTAGTTCTAGTAGAGGAGGATACCTATAGCTCGGGTTCTTGAACTATTTAGGAATTGATCACCTCACGGAGTACGGCATTGAATGAGAGTGAATGTGAATAGAAGGTGTGTGGAAGTTGGGAATAGCCCTTTAAGCCCCCAGGGGGTTGAAACAGAAGAAGTGACTGTCCCACTGGGCAACGTGGTTGCGTCCTTTCGGGGAGACCTCCGCGCCTATGTTCAATCTCTGATCCTGTCTTTGATAAAAACCTGGTGATGGATAAGTGTATGATAGTATGAGCCCAGGACAGATAAATTAGCCTGGGACAAGAATACGTTGTATGTGATAGTATAAGCCCAGGACAGATAAATTAGCCTGGGACAAGATACGTTGTATGTTCTTTTTCTTTTTCTGTCTGGTTGCATTTGTGTTGTTTGCTATAGGTGTAGGAATCAGGATTTTCTTACATCAACACAGTTTAAACATCCTAGCTCCTTAGGAAGAAGGTAACGAGGTATTCTCATACCCAAACGCCACCTAGGGCAAGAAAAAGACATCCTAGCTCCTTAGGAAGAAGGTAACGAGGTATTCTCATACCCAAACGCCACCTAGGGCAAGAAAGCTCAGGATAAGAAAATGGGGAATAAGCAAACAAAGTCGGAACCAGAAGAATTAGATATCTATACTATCATAAAGGAGAGAAGTGGTGAAGATGCCACTAAGGGGCTGAAAAAGATTTTTAGTAAGTTTGGAGTTACTAGGGCAGAAGCTTTTAGTAGAAAACTATGGGAAGGAATTCAGGAAAGGAAAAAAGGCATAATCAGAGACAAGAAATGGATAGATCAGATCCAAGCATTGATTGATGTCTCTAGGGTAGCAGAAAATGAGGGATGGACATATAATCAACAGAGTAAAAAGTGGTGTATTAGACCCACAGGCTGTGGAGAAAAACAAAATGTGGAATCTAAAAATAGCCCACCCCCATACCTTAACCCACATGCCCCATCTTTTCTCCAAACACCACCTCAAAGTTTAGCCGGACCAGGAGGATGGGTATGTCCGCACTGTGGACAACAAAATCCAGACTGGAGAAATGATTGCCTAGCCTGTGGTACACCTAGACATGGCGCTGTACTTGCCCCTGTTAGGGTAGTACCAAGACCCTTTAGGGAACCTGGTGCTGACGGAGTAATGGGAACTAGATATCACCAAACTCGACAATATTTCCCTTGGTCCCCCGCTGAAGGCATGTCTCTCTTGCATAACGCACCAGATCCCACCCAGTGTCCAGTTAGATTTGCACAATATATACAGCAAATTATGCAGACTCACGCTGGAGTTTGGGCAGATGGAGAAGAATTATGTAGAATGAAAATGACTCCTGGACTCTTCCAGGAGCTATTAGCAAATCTACAGGTACATAGGCCCCAAGCAGGAGATGGTGCCTTACAAACGATAGAATCAGGTACACAATTTGTAGATCACTTAATGGTTTTCATGAGGGAGAGACAGAGGCAGAAAGGAACAACGGGAGTGGTGGCTCAGAAATCTGGACAATCAGTAGACGAATATTATCTAAGTGTAGAAAATAATTTCAGAGATGAAGGCATGGATCTAACCGCTCCAGGAATGATGAGGTTAGTTACAAAAACCTTTATAGATAATAATAATTTTATTTATAATAATAATAATTTTATTTATATAGCGCCAACATATTCCGCAGCGCTTTACAAATTATAGAGGGGACTTGTACAGACAATAGACATTACAGCATAACAGAAATACAGTTCAAAACAGATACCAGGAGGAGTGAGGGCCCTGCTCGCAAGCTTACAAACTATGGGGAAAAGGGGAGACACGAGAGGTGGATGGTAACAATTGCTTTAGTTATTCGGACCAGCTATAGTGTAAGGCTCAGGTGTTCATGTAAAGCTGCATGAACCAGTTACCTGCCTAAGTATGTAGCAGTACAGACACAGAGGGCTAATACTGCATAAAGTGTATGAGAACATGATGCGAGGAACCTTTTTTTTTTTTTTTATTATAAATAGGCCACACAGGGATCGTTAGGTTAATGCATTGAGGCGGTAGGCCAGTCTGAACAAATGAGTTTTTAGGGCACGCTTAAAACTGTGGGGATTGGGGATTAATCGTATTAACCTAGGTAGTGCATTCCAAAGAATCGGCGCAGCACGTGTAAAGTCTTGGAGACGGGAGTGGGAGGTTCTGATTATTGAGGATGCTAACCTGAGGTCATTAGCAGAGCGGAGGGCACGGGTAGGGTGGTAGACTGATACCAGGGAGGAGATGTAGGGTGGTGCTGAGCCATGGAGTGCTTTGTGGATGAGGGTAGTAGTTTTGTACTGGATTCTGGAGTGGATGGGTAGCCAGTGTAATGACTGGCACAGGGTAGAGGCATCGGTGTAACGGTTGGTGAGGAATATGATCCTGGCTGCAGCATTCAGGACAGATTGGAGCGGGGAGAGTTTTGCAAGAGGGAGACCGATTAGTAGAGAGTTACAATAGTCCAGACGAGAATGAATAAGTGAAACAGTCAGAGTTTTTGCAGAGTCGGAATTAAGAAAAGGGCGAATTCTAGAAATGTTTTTGAGATGCAGGTAAGAAGAGCGAGCCAGTGATCGGATGTAGGGGGTGAATGAAAGGTCAGAATCAAGGATGACCCCAAGGCAGCGGGCATGTTGCTTTGGAGTAATGGTGGAACCGCACACGGAGATGGCAATGTCAGGCAAAGGTAGGTTAGTAGAGGGAGAGAACACGAGGAGTTCAGTTTTTGACAGGTTTAGTTTCAGATAGAGGGAGGACATGATGTTAGAGACAGCGGTAAGACAATCACTGGTGTTTTCTAAAAAGGTCGGTGTGATATCGGGAGCAGAAGTGTATAATTGGGTGTCGTCAGCATAGAGATGGTACTGGAAACCAAATCTACTGATTGTTTGTCCAATAGGGGCAGTATACAACGAGAAGAGTAGGGGGCCTAGGACTGATCCTTGAGGAACCCCAACAGATGGATTGTCTCCAAAAGTGAAGGAAAAGCTTAAGGCCGCAACCCCTGATTGGAGAACCTTGGAAGACCCACACCTGGCTAGACAGAAAGCTGTAGGGATAGAAATGGACTTAAGAGAAAATTCTAAACCAGTAAGAATTGCACAGGCTAATACTGGCTCTGCTAATCAAAAGTTTACTTGTCATTACTGTAAGAAGCCAGGACATTTCCAAAGGGAATGTAGGAAGAGAAAAACAGATATACATTCAGGAACCTTTGTACCCAAAAATAGGATAAATAACCCAGTGCCTGATCAAACAGACAGCTCAGAATGACTGAAAGTTATGCAGGTCTCTCTCTTCCTTCTAGAAGACCAATAATACAAGTTGAAGTTGAGGGTAAAAATGTACCTTTTCTGATAGATACGGGAGCAACATCCTCCATTTTAAATCAGGACTTTTTACCATATCCTGAGAATATATCCTCAAAGGTTACATATGCAGAAGGGTATGATGGTAAAATTCAGGCGTTGCCCTTTACAAAACCTTTAAATGTGAGCTTTGGCCCTAAAACTTTTGTATCCAAATTTTTATTTGCTAAAGGTGCACCTACCTGCTTGTTGGGTACTGATGTCTTAAGTAAAATGCATGCAAACATCCATTTTAGAGAAGATGGCACAGTTATGCTGACCATCCCTGAAGATGCAGAAACTCTGGAACCATATGTTAGAATACAGGCAATGGAGGATTTTCCCGAAATTTACACTCAACAAGCAAAAATTGACTTGTCTCGGGTTCCTGACAGCCTATGGGCAAAAGGAGACACTGATGTAGGATTTTTATCAGTAGCTCCTATACTGTTAGAAACTGCCCCGGGAACCATATTACCTCAGCTTAGGCAATACCCCATCAGCGCCCAGCAAGAACAGGCGATTTCTCAACAAATTCAGGATTATGTGTTACAAGGTGTTTTGGTAGAAATCAGGTCACCCGCCAATACACCCTTATATCCTGTTAAAAAGAAAGTGTCCTCCAAAGAAACTATGGTGAAATATCGCATGGTGCACGACTTACGGGAAATCAATAAGGTTTTGGCACCGGTCACCCCTGTGGTACCGAATCCTCATACCTTACTGTCTCAAATTCCCAGCACTGCTGCATATTTTACGGTAATTGACTTATCAAACGCATTTTTTTCTGTGCCACTACATAAGAACTGTTGGCATTTGTTTGCCTTTACATTCAAGGGTAAACAATTAGCATGGACAAGATTGCCACAAGGTATGGTACACTCACCAACTTTGTACTCTGAAGCAATGCAGACCGTGCTAAAAAATTTCATCCCAGAACCAGGAGTAGTCATTCTACAGTATGTAGATGACTTACTTATTTGTTGCCCTGATGAACAGACGGCAGTTACCTCAACTGTTAATTTCTTAATTTTCCTAGCGCAAGAAGGCTGTAAAGTAAATAGACAGAAACTCCAGGCTTGTCAACAAACAGTCGTGTTTTTAGGTCACTGCATATCACAGGGCATCAGACACCTCACACCTCAACGTACGGAAGCCATACGTAACATGCTTGAACCCAGGAATCACAAACAGCTGCGTGCTTTCCTAGGTATTGTTTCACACTGTAGACAGTGGATCATACATGCAAGTCAACTCATGCAGCCTTTATATGACTGTATCGCCAACACACCATATTCACTCAGTGAAGAGGCTAAACAGTCATTTTCCTCTTTGAAAACAGCACTGGTATCAGCTCCGGCTTTGGGACTCCCAGACTACACTAAACCTTTTCAATTGATGGCAGCTGAGATATCCTCACATGCTACAGGGGTGCTCACACAAAAACATGGAAACAAACAGAGACCTGTGGCATACATATCAGCTCATCTGGACCCTGTAGCTAGAGCCGCACCTTCTTGTGTAAGAGTAGTAGCCGCAATTTCACTGTTATTAGATAAAGCTTCTGAGATTGTTCTTGATCACCCACTTCTAGTTCAGACCACTCATGATGTACATGGCATTCTTAACCAGGTCCAACCTAAACATATTTCAATGGCCAGACACCTCCGTCTCCAATGTTCCCTACTACTGCCGCCCAACATTTCCTTTGCCAGGATTCAGACTCTTAATCTCGCGTCTTTGCTCCCTTTAGAGTCTGAGGGGGGTACCATACCTGAGGAAACTGCAACTGCACTCTCCAACTCCTTTGACCCATCAAAGTCAATGCATGATTGTGTACAATTAATGGAACAAGAGACTCAGGGCTTATGTAATGTACGGGACAAGCCACTCTGTAATGCTACATTTGAACTTTTCATAGATGGCAGTAGATATGCAGATATGAATGGACAATTTCATACAGGTTATGCGGTAGTAACTCAGCATGAAGTGCTGAAAGCAGAACCTCTCCCTGCTAATCAGTCTGCACAAGAAGCAGAACTTACGGCATTAGTTGAAGCTCTAAAAATAGCCAAAGATCAGACAGCAAACATATACACTGATTCTAGATATGCACATGGCATTATTTTCGATTTTGGCGTAATATGGAGAGCCAGAGGTTATATGACTGCTTCAGGCCAACCTGTTAAACATGCCTCCCTCATTAGACAGATTCTGGAGGCAGCACAAGAAACTAAAGAAATAGCGGTGATAAAGGTAGCTGCACATGTGAGACTCGACACCGAGGAAGCCAGGGGTAACGATAAAGCCGATAAGGCAGCAAAACAGGCAGCACGTAAACCCTTACATCATGCCCACACACTAGATAGCTCTGAAGATGATGAGGAAAGATTGAAGGAAGCTCAGAAACAGGTAGACGACGAAGAACGAGGGCAGTGGCAGAAAAAAGGGGCAGAAGATCAGCAAGGATTATGGAAAAAAGGAACTTTGTTGTGTTTACCCAGAGCCTGGTACCCCGCAGTGGCAAGTGACCTCCACCTACCCACGCATGTGTCGGCAAATGGTATGACGCTCAAGGTAAAAGAAAGGTGGTTGGCTCTAGGTTTTGGTAATTTTGCTCGGAACATGTGTGCTGCATGCGCTATATGCCTGGCACACAATCCAGATCAGACCATTAAAAACCCCAACCAAGCATCATGTAAGACCACTGTATCCCTTTCAAAGACTCCAGATCGACTACATCCAACTTCCTAGGTACAATGGATACGAATATGTGCTTGTGTGTGTGGACATGTTCTCAGGGTGGCCAGAGGCTTATCCAGTTCGTAAAGCCTCAGCAAAAACTACTGCCATTAAAATAGCACATGAACTGATACCCCGTTACGGCATGCCTGAGGTGATCGAGTCAGATAGGGGTACCCATTTTACTGGGGAAATATTTCAGAATGTTATGAAAATGTTGGGAGTAGAAAACCAGTTTCACACTCCATATCATCCACAGAGTTCAGGTAAAGTGGAAAGATTAAATGGGACAATAAAATTAAAAATCCAGAAGGCCATGGCAGAAACAGGAAAGCCTTGGACCGAGTGTCTACCACTTGCCCTGTATTCCATCCGAAACACCCCAAGGGGGAAGGCTAAGCTGTCACCACATGAGATTCTTTTTGGTAGAGCAGCAAATTTGGGTTGTTATTTTCCACAACAACTGATGTTGAATACTGAGACTTTAACTGCTTATGTACAAGAATTACAAAAACGTTTAACTAAAGTGCATTCGCAAGTTTTTGCTTCCCTTCCAGATCCAGAAAATCTCGAAGGAGGCCACAAGTTGGAACCTGGTGATCAAGTCTACGTGAAAAGACACACCAGAAAGACTCTGGAACTGAGATTTGACGGACCTTTCCAAGTCCTGTTAACAACTCCAACAGCAGTCAAGCTTGAAGGAAAGGCATCATGGATACATGCAAGCCATTGCAAAAAAGCAGTATAAGACTCATGATATTGATGTTAATAATGTTAACCTCAACGGAGGCATGGGAAAGACTGAATTCTCTAGCCCCTTTGAACAATAGATTCGTACAACATCATAGAAAATTAGTGCATGACTTGTTAAATAATACGCAACCCCTGGCAGATTGTTGGATCTGTACCCATTCGCCGGTATCAGCCACAAGTATACCTTTTCTAGCAGTTCCCGTGTCAGCTGAAGAAATATTCGCTTGGCCTAATTGTTCAGACAACCTGGCCAACAACCAACCTGGCAATACTAGACTATGGAATACTACAATCGCCATACCAATTGTGGGAGGGGTAGAATTTCCTTGGTGGCAGGGCAATCTTACAGGAAAAATAGACAACTTACAATATTTAGCATTCAAGGGAGGAAAATGGGTACCTAGGAATAAGACTGGATTAACTGATTTAAGACAGGTCCCCACTGAAAATCTACAGCTCAGTTTCAGTACAACCACCCCTTCCTCTGATGCTTTCAAACCTACAGTATTGGAAAGATACATACATAATAGAAAATGGGAACATTCTGAGTTGTTCCCCCAAGGTGATGCAGACAGTTGTACAAGTAAGCCGGGGAACCTGGTTTGTAATGAATCCAATGAGTATGTCAACGGAATGCATGTATGTGGGAATCCCGCAGCCGGGTACTGTAGCCCCTTGGGACAAAAACCCTCTTGGTGTATGCTTCAGAATGTATCTAGTTTTGTGGATTTGGCTCACAGATTGGTATTGCAGCACTCAGCTTTGTGGGATCTGCCTGAGGGTACATTTTGGATATGCGGAGAAGGAGCATATAAATGGCTTCCCGTAGGTATAAAGGGTACTTGTACATTAGGACGCCTAACCCCGGCTACTTTCATAATTTCAAATAAACAAGTGAATATGCAAGCCGTGCCCAAGCACACACTGTATAAAAGAGCTGCAGATAACTCACCACGTCCCTCGGGAAGGCCGCATATAGTACAAATGGGAATTCCCAACAAAATTGCTAGTACCATTTTTATTTATCCTATGTTAACACAAATGTGGGATAAATTAGTTAGAGCCACGGATTATCTAGATGATCAGATTTGGGATATATTGGACATATTAAATACTAGTATAGCTGTACAGAATCAGCTTATAATAGTCACTAACCAACATACCCTGGTATTGGATTACCTAACTGCCTCACAAGGGGGTATGTGTCAAATCATCGGACCCACCTGCTGTCATTATATAGACCCGAATAGTACTATGAGTATGAGATTTAAATTAAAAGACATACAACGACTCAGGGATCAGTATGACAAAGACAATGACCAAAATAAGGATAGCTGGTGGTCAGATACCTTTTCTTTTCTTAACCCGGCCAATTGGTTCAGAGGGATCGGTGGGTGGGTTACCGGGATTATGCAAAGCCTAATACATACAGTTATGGTTATTGTAATTATATATGTATTATTCAAGGTTGTACTCAAGGGTATCTCGGTATGCACAAATAAATTTTGTGTAATGGATGCGAGAATATAAAGTTTTTTTTTGTAATATCACAAAAAGAATGACTAAAATGATCGACAAGGTTTTGAATGGAATATGTCAAAGGGGGGATTGTGAAGAGCAGAACAAAAATGATTACCTCAATGAACAAAAAAAATAAAAATAATAATTTGTGATAAATATTGACCTGTCCATTCAAGGACATTTTAGCTATAGTATGAAATCCTGTTTTTCTTGTCTGTGGAATTGCCTTTGTACTGTTTGTTGTGAAACTGCCGCCCACGAAACTGTTTTCTTTTCTTTTCTTTCTTTCCTGTTTTGTCTCTTTGTTTAAACATGCAAAACTTGTATAACCACTAAACCTACTGAAACAACTATATAAAGAAGGGATAGCACCTTGAAGGCAGGCGTGCTTCAGAGACTTCCCAGTGATACACTATACAAGACGTGTCTTGTGTATTATTTCTGGTGATTCCCCACCTCCAAAGGCTGCTCCGACTGAGTGTGATCCCGACAGTACCATATAACGTTTGTTAGTTTAGTTACATTTTTCCAAGAATGTGGAAGTCTGGTGGAAAAGGTCGTGGCCGTGGGCAGTCATTGTCAGCTGGTAATGATGGTAGTGGTGGTGGAGTATCAGGTGGTCGTGGGAAAAGCAATATAGCACCTAAGTCTTGAGTTGTTGAGCCAGCGTCATCATCTGGCTACACAAGGCCTCGAACGCTCCCTTTTCTGGGAGGAGGAAAACCGTTTTTAAAGCTGGAGCAGCAGGAACAAGTTTTGGCTTTCCTTGCTGACTCAGCCTCTAGCTCTTTCGCCTCCTCTTCGGAAAGTGCAAAATTTAAAAGCAGCGCATCGTCAGTGGATGCTCCCGGTCAGGAACAAGTCGCTTCCTTGTGTCCTTCACCCAGAACAACAGGGAAGGATGCGTCAGGCGACACAACGGGTTACTCCATGGAGCTCTTTACACATACCGTGCCTGGGTTAGAAAGGGAAATTGTTAACAGGCCATGCCCATTACAAGATGAATTGGACATGGAGTGCACAGATGCACAGCCACAGCTAGATTATTATGCTGTTCCATTGACTCAGATCACAACATTGCCCTCGCAGTGTACTGATCCAGAATCTGACCTTGATGAGACTATGGTGCCCCGTCCCGAATGCTATAGCACCGGCTTACACGGTGACACAGAGGAAGGTGCACAGGACATAGAAGAGGAGGTGATAGATGACCCAGTTGTTGACCCCGATTGGCAGCCATTGGGGGAACAGGGTGCCGCTGGCAGTAGCTCTGAAGCGGAGGAGGAGGAGCCGCAGCAGGCATCAACATCGCAACAGCTTTCATCTGGCAGGCCCGTATCTGGCCAAAAATCTGTGTCAAAACCAAAAACAGTTGTAGGACAGCGTGGCCATCCGGTTAAAGTAGCTCAGTGTGCAATGCCTGAAAAGGTATTTGATAGTAGGAAGAGTGCAGTCTGGCAATTTTTTAACCAAAATCCGAATGATCAGTGCAAAGTCATCTGTAAGAAATGCTCAAAAACCTTTAGCAGAGGTCAGAATGTCAAAAATTTAAATACAACTTGCATGTGTAGACATTTAACCACCATGCACTTGCAAGCCTGGACTAACTACCAAACGTCCCGTAACGTTGTTGCACTCGCTCACAATGAAGCTAGTCCGCAGCGCTACATTCCTTCCCTCACTGTAAGCCCACCGTTTACGACACCACCTGCAGCAAATGTGGATGTATCGTCGCCAGGCCAAAGCAGCCAGGGAATCACCAGGTTTGTGGTAGGAAACACTGCATGGCACCAGCAAGAATACCATCTCCAACCCTCTCTGTCTGCCATGTCCACCGGCACCCCCGCTAGTTCCCCGATCTGCAGCTCTCCAGTCCAGCTCACCCTACATGAGACTCTCGTTAGGAAAAGGAAGTACTCATCCTCGCATCTGCGTACACAGGGTTTGAACGCCCACATTGCTAGACTAATCTCATTAGAGATGATGCCCTACCGGTTAGTTGAAAGTGAAGCTTTCAAAGCCCTGATGGACTGCGCTGTACCACGCTACGAGCTACCCAGTCGACACTTCTTTTCTAGAAAAGCCATCCCAGCCCTCCACCAGCATGTAAAAGACCGCATTGTCCATGCACTCCAGCAATCTGTCAGTAGACAGGTGCACCTCACAACAGATGCATGGACCAGTAGGCATGGCCAGGGACGTTACGTGTCCATCATGGCACACTGGGTAAATGTGGTGGATGCAGGGTCCACAGGGGTCAGCCATATTGGGACAGTTCTGCCTAGCCCACGGTCTAGGAAACAGTTGGCTGTTGGCGTTCGCCACCCCTCCTCCTCCTCCAGCAGAAGCGATAGCTCGTCCACAGACCGCAGTCGTACGACCACTCCATCCGCAGCTGCCAGTGTTGCACACGAGGTGACCCATTATGGAACAGCTTGTGGTAAGCGTCAGCAGGCTGTGTTGGAAATGAAGTGTTTGGGCGACAACAGACACACCGCGGAAGTTCTGTCCAAGTTCTTGCAGCAACAAACTCAGTCATGGCTGGGCAGTGTACATCTTGAGGTAGGCAAGGTAGTCAGTGATAACGGAAGGAATTTTATGGCTGCCATAGCCCTTTCACAACTGAAACACATTCCTTGCCTGGCTCACACCTTGAACCTGATGGTGCAGTGTTTCCTGAAAAGTTATCCGGGATTACCCGCCCTGCTCCTGAAGGTGCGAAGACTTTGCTCGCACATCCGCCGTTCGCCCGTACACTCCAGCCGTATGCAGAACCATCAGCGATCTTTGAAGCTTCCCCAACACCACCTAATAATCAACATTGTAACAAGGTAGAACTCCACACTGCACATGCTTTAGAGGCTGTGCGAACAGAGGCGTGCTGTTATGTATTTGTGGGAGGATACACATACACGGGCAGGCAGTTGGATGGCAGACATGGAGTTGTCAGGTGTGCAGTGGTCGAAGCTACAAGACCTGTGTCAAGTCCTTCAGTGTTTTGAGGAATGCACACGCCTGGTTAGTGCAGATGACGCCATAATAAGCATGAGCATCCCCCTAATGCTTCTGCTGATGCTAAGTTTGATGCACATAAAGGAGCAGACGAGGATGACAGAAGCCTTGATGACAGTCAGCCATTGTCTGCTCAGGGAAGTCTCCTGGATGAGGTGGTGGACGAAGAGGAGGAGGATGAGGAGGATGATGAGTATTTTTTGGAGGAGGAAGCTTCTCAGGGGGCAATAGAAGCTGGTGGCGTTGCAAGGTCAGGTACAGCGGTTTTTGAGGGAGACAAGTGATGTTGATTTGCCAGAAAGTGCTCCTCAACCCAGCACAAGCAGTGAATTGACACCTGGAACATTGGCCCACATGGCGGATTATGCCTTGCGTATCCTAAAAAGGGACCCCCGCATTATCAAAATGATGACCGATGACGATTACTGGTTGGCCTTCCTCCTGGATCCACACTATAAAGGGAAATTGCTAAATATTATGCCACATGAGAACCTTGAGCAAATATTGGCAACCAAACAAGTAACTCTTGTAGACCGTTTGATTCAGGCATTCCCAGCACACAGCGGCGGTGATGGTTCTCACACGAGCTGCAAGGGGTAACATGGCAGAGGTGTTAGAGGTGCACAAATCAGAAGTGGCGTTGGACAGAGGGGTTTTATGACCAGGTTGTGGTGTGGTTTCGCAATGACCGCAGACAGGACAGGTACTGCAGCATCAATTCAAAGTGACAGGAGACAACATTTGTCCAGTATGGTTACTAACTATTTTTCCTCCCTTATCGATGTTCTCCCTCACACGTCATTCCCATTTGATTACTGGGCATCCAAAATAGACACCTGGCCTGAATTGGCAGAATATGCATTGCAGGAGCTTGCTTGCCCAGCAGCTAGTGTGCTATCAGAAAGAGTATTCAGGGCTGCTGGTTCAATACTGACCAAAAAAAGGAGTCGTCTGGCTACCCAAAATGTTGATGATCTAACCTTCATTAAAATGAACCAATCATGGATTTCTAATTATTTTGCCCCACCTTTCCCGGCTGACACCTAGCTTTCCTGTAAAAAGGTCTTGCTTTTGGACTGGTCTTACTGACTGTTCCAATTTCTCCATTTGCGGTTGCTGTATGTCCAGCCTATGCCATTTTTACACCCCCCTAAATGGGCTGACTCCCCCCACGGGGCCGTGGTCACCACTTGGCGCAAGCACCCGTGCGAGTGCCGTTTGGCTGAAGAGGTGGGTGTGCCCACTTTTGGGTGATGGCACTGGCACAGGGTCCCTCATAGTACAATGAAGTGTCTCTGGCGGTGGTGGTGCGCAGCCAACGTCAGACAAACCGTTGTAACATGAGGGGCCCTGGGCCAGTACCGCCGGCCACGAGAGAGTGTCCCCCCCAGCTCAAACAGTGCTCTAACACTTGCAAAATTATCTCACACTGCTCCACCACTGTTTAGTCTATGCGGTTAAATCCTTCAGTGGCACTGCCAATACCAATTTATTGACATGTATGATGCTAGTAAAAATATTCAGGGGCCCTGTCCTACATTTACACTAGTTAATACTTTGCGCCAACTACCACTGTCTGCAAGTCAGCAGAGGAGCCCAACCCTGTACCTAGGTATGCCACCTGTTTATTTGTGAATTTTTTTTTTTTGCCAGACATTAACCTCACTTTATTATTTTGGCCTAATAACTGTGTCAGACACTCCTTCCAATTGTCCTCCGCTGACCACACCAATGCTGACTGTGTACCCCTGGAACCTATTTAAACCTGCATCGAGCCTACTTTTTAATTTTAGGCCTAGTAAGTCTGTCTGCGGTCCCTCCTTCCAATTGCCCTCCACTGACCACACCAATGCTGCCTGTGTACCTCTGTAACCTATTTAAAACTGCATAGAGCCTACTTTTTTAATTTTAGGCCTAGTAAGTCTGTCTGCGGTCCCTCCTTCCAATTGTCCTCCACTGACCACACCAATGCTGCCTGTGTGCCCCTGTAACCTATTTAAAACTGCATAGAGCCTACTTTTTTTATTTTAGGCCTAGTAAGTCTGTCTGCGGTCCCTCCTTCCAATTGTCCTCCACTGACCACACCAATGCTGCCTGTGTACCTCTGTAACCTATTTAAAACTGCATAGAGCCTACTTTTTTAATTTTAGGCCTAGTAAGTCTGTCTGCGGTCCCTCCTTCCAATTGTCCTCCACTGACCACACCAATGCTGCCTGTGTGCCCCTGTAACCTATTTAAAACTGCATAGAGCCTACTTTTTTTATTTTAGGCCTAGTAAGTCTGTCTGCGGTCCCTCCTTCCAATTGTCCTCCACTGACCACACCAATGCTGCCTGTGTACCCCTGTAACCTATTTAAAACTGCATAGAGCCTACTTTTTTTTATTTTAGGCCTAGTAAGTCTGTCTGCGGTCCCTCCTTCCAATTGTCCTCCGCTGACTACACCAATGCTGCCTGTGTACCCCTGGAACCTATTTAAACCTGCATCGAGCCAACTTTCTTATTTTAGGCCTAGTAAGTCTGTCTGCGGTCCCTCCTTCCAATTGTCCTCCGCTGACCACACCAATGCTGCCCGTGTACCCCTGTAACTTTTTTTAAACTGCATTGAGCCAACTTTTTTGTTTAAGGCCTGTGTCTGTCTGCGCCACTCAATACAGCTGTCCTCCTCTTAAAAAAGCTGAGCTTCAATTGTCAGGAATTTGAAAACTGCATTGTGGCTACTAGTTTGGTTGGGGGCCTACTAACGGTGTCTGGTGCTCCTTGGTGTTCTCCTGATTTTTTTGCTTTCGCTTCAATCTTAAGGCTTTCGTCCCATATTTTTAATATTAAACTGCATTTGGCCTACTAGTTTGGTTGGGCCCCACTAACGGTGTCTGCCGCTCCTAGGTGTTCTCCTGGTTTACTTTCCTGAGCTTCAATCTTCAGGCTTTCAGCCTATATTTTTAATATTAAACTGTATTTGGCCTACTAGTTTGGTTGGGCCCCACTAACGGTGTCTGCCGCTCCTAGGTGTTTTCCTGGTTTACTTTCCTGAGCTTCAGTCTTCAGGCTTTCGGCCTATATTTTTAATATTACATTGCATTTGGCCTACTAGTTTGGTTGGGGCCTACTAACGGTGTCTGACGCTCCTAGGTGTTCTCCTGGTTTACTTTCCTGAGCTTCAATCTTCAGGCTTTCGGCCTATATTTTTAATATTACACTGCATTTGGCCTACTAGTTTGGTTGGGCCCCACTAACGGTGTCTGCCGCTCCTAGGTGTTTTCCTGGTTTACTTTCCTGAGCTTCAATCTTCAGGCTTTCGGCCTATATTTTTAATATTACACTGCATTTGGCCTACTAGTTTGGTTGGGGCCTTCTAACGGTGTCTGCCGCTCCTAGGTGTTCTCCTGTTTTACTTTCCTGAGCTTCAATCTTCAGGCTTTCGGCCTATATTTTTAATATTACACTGCATTTGGCCTACTAGTTTGGTTGGGCTCCACTAACGGTGTCTGCCGCTCCTAGGTGTTCTCCTGGTTTACTTTCCTGAGCTTCTATCTTCAGGCTTTCGGCCTATATTTTTAATATTAAACTGCATTTGGCCTACTAGTTTGGTTGGGCTCCACTAACGGTGTCTGCCGCTCCTAGGTGTTCTCCTGTTTTACTTTCCTGAGCTTCAATCTTCAGGCTTTCGGCCTATATTTTTAATATTACACTGCATTTGGCCTACTAGTTTGGTTGGGCTCCACTAACGGTGTCTGCCGCTCCTAGGTGTTCTCCTGGTTTACTTTCCTGAGCTTCTATCTTCAGGCTTTCGGCCTATATTTTTAATATTAAACTGCATTTGGCCTACTAGTTTGGTTGGGCTCCACTAACGGTGTCTGCCGCTCCTAGGTGTTCTCCTGGTTTACTTTCCTGAGCTTCTATCTTCAGGCTTTCGGCCTATATTTTTAATATTAAACTGCATTTGGCCTACTAGTTTGGTTGGGGCCTACTAACGGTGTCTGACGCTCCTAGGTGTTCTCCTGGTTTACTTTCCTGAGCTTCAATCTTCAGGCTTTCGTCCTATATTTTTAATATTAAACTGCATTTGGCCTACTAGTTTGGTTGGGGCCTACTATCAGTGTCTGCCACTCCTATGTGTACTCCTGGTTTACTTTCCTGAGCTTCAATCTTCAGGCTTTCGGCCTATATTTTTAATATGAAACTGCATTTGGGCTACTGGTTGTTCTTCTGGTTTGTTTTCCTGAGCTTCGATCTTCAGGCATTCGGCATATATTTACAAATTGTTAACTGCATTTGGCCTACTAGTTTGGTTGTCCCTACTAACGGTGTCTGCCGCTCCTTGCTGTTCTCCACTGAACAAAGCAGTGCCGCCTGTTTACTACTGTTACCAATTTTGAACTGCATTTAGCCTACTTACTGATTTGGGCCTACTCACTGTGTCAGCCTCTCATTACAGTTGTCCTCCACTGAACAAAGCAATGCCGCCTGGTTAGTCCTGTTACCAATTTTGAACTGCATTTAGCCCACTTTATTATTTGGGCCTATATCTGTGTTTCCTCCTCATCCTGCCCATTGCCCAGCCAGTGCTAGAGGAGTCTGCTGGTACATTGACCCTTGCACGCTACACAGCCAGAATCTGACCATGCTGAAAGTCAGGTTCCCCTTCCCGCTTACTATACCACCTTACATGAGGACAAAGAGGAAGGGGTAGATGAAAGTGCAGGTTCCTTCATCAGGTGGGGGGGGCATACTCGTTGGCGACGTCACTGGCACAGGGCCCCTCATAGTACGCAAAAGTGTCACTGCCGGTGGGAGGCGCCCCCGCCGTGCAAACACACCGCTGTACTTTGAGGGGCCCTGTGCCAGTGCCAATGCGAACGAGTGGGCCCCCCTGCTTGCTCAGGATCACAGCACTTGCAAAGTTGAAATACTTACCTCTCCCTGCTCCACTGCCGTGACGTAGTCCACGTTTCCTGGGCCCACTAATTACTTGAACCAGCCCTACCCCCCACAACTTTAACCAAATGACCCCCAATTTACAATGCCTAACTATTATTATAAGGTAAATTAAGATTGACAAGCTTCAGTAACAAGAATGGATGTTTTTGCCATTAAAATGGGCACTGTAGGTGTTTTCCTGGCCTCCACTCACTGCCGACTATGCTTCCCCATTGACTTGCATTGGGTTTCGTGTTTCGGTCGATCCCCGACTTTTCGCGATAATCGGCCGATTTCACTCGACTCGACTTTTGAGAAAGTCGGGTTTCGCGAAACCCGACTCGATCCTAAAAAAGTAAAAGTCGCTCAACCCTAGTTTCTATTGCTTATATTTGCTTAAAGGGGTATTCTCAAGTTATTAAATTGCTTTAATTAGTTAGATTGCATGAAAATATATAAGGTTGCAACTGACAATTTTTTCCTATTTAATGTCAATCTCTTGCTATGAGATCTTTCAAAGTGTACAGCTGGTATCCAAGATGTATAGTTCCACTTGCGGAGAGTGACATGTCAAACATGCCGAGATGAAGAGACTAAAAGTCGCAATGCTCCTCTGGGAAATTTGCAAATTGTCTGTTCAGAGAGGAAGAGGACTAGAACTATAGTGCCACCTATTGGAAGTAGTAATCCTAAAAGTCAATGTCAACCCTTTAAGAAGCCTTTTCATATGACTTAGGATAAAAGCCAAAACCAGAATTTGCATATTTTCCAGAGGAGCATTGCAGCTTGAAAGTCTCCTCATCTCGGCATGCTTGACATATCACTCTCAAGGAGAAACGTTACCCAATGGATTCCAGTCAGATGCCTCTCACACAGCCAAACCATATCTCACACTTTGCACTGATGAGGGTCAGTACAATTGAGATTCTGGTTTTATTCTAGTTCATGTGACAAGGCTCGTTAAAGGGTCAATATTGACTTCTAGGATTACTACTTCCTATAGGTGGCACTAGAGTTCTAGTCCTCTTTCCTCTCTGAAGAGACAGTTTGCAAAGTGTACAGCTGGTATCCATGGAGCTTGGCCACTAGTGCTTACCCAGACACTAGCCAAAAGTGCACAGTAACTACATTGAAGGAGAGGTGTTAACTCCTAATATTCCAGTCAGCTCTCTCCAGCCCATTAATTTCTATACAATAGTTAGCTGTTCACCTCCCTCCTCTCTCTTAACCCCTGACAGGCTGCTGTTAAATCTTGTAAGATCACCAGACTGCAGCATTGGCTTCTTTTAGAGCACTTCTCCTAATCTCAGCTCTCATTGTCCTTAACAGTAGGGTGGAACTAAAGGTACCTTCACACTAAACGACGCTGCAGCGATCCAGACAACACACAGACAGCTCTCCAGCGACCAACGATGCCGGTAACCAGGGTAAACATCGGGTTACTAAGCGCAGGGCCGCGCTTAGTAACCCGATGTTTACCCTGGTTACCATCCTAAAAGTAAAAAAAACTGTCCCCGGCGCTTTGCTTCTCTGCTCTGGCTGTGAGCGCCGGGCAGCTGGAAAGCACAGCGGTGATGTCACCGCTCTGCTTTCCGGCCGCTGTGCTCACAGCCAGAACAGAGAAGCAGAGCGCCGAG